>NW_027468674.1:33173053-33660553 GCF_046254945.1 Alosa pseudoharengus | reverse complement strand
GTTAAGGACTCATATCCACTACCCCGGATTGACGAGTCCCTGGATCAGGTGGGTGGGTCGAAGTGGTTCTCGTCGTTGGACCTCCGGTCTGGTTACTGGCAGGTGCCCCTCGCTGCTGATGCCAGACCAAAGACAGCGTTCACTACGGGGACAGGGTTGTGGCAGTTTAACACCATGCCATTTGGGCTTTGTAATGCGCCCGCAACATTCGAGCGGCTGATGGAGCGTGTGCTGCAGGGAATTCCCAAAGAAAGGTGTCTTGTGTATCTTGATGACCTGCTCGTACATGGCAAAGACTTTGAGTCTGCATTGCGTCATCTAGATGCAGTCATCACAAGAATAGCCCAAGCCGGCCTGAAGCTACACCCAGAGAAATGCAGTCTGATGCAACGCGCTGTCACCTTCCTTGGACACCACGTGACTGGAGAGGGGGTTGCTACTGAACACCGGAAGACCGAAGCTGTTCGTGACTGGCCAGCCCCCTGCAACCTACGACAGTTAAGGTCTTTCTTGGGTCTGGCTTCATACTACCGCCGCTTCGTTCCAAGCTTTGCCACTGTGGCTGCCCCACTCCACCAGTTGTCTCGGAGGGAACAGAAATTTCATTGGGGGCCTGAGCAACAACGTGCTTTTGACAATCTGAAGCTGGCTCTTTGTAGTGCACCAATCCTTGTGGCGCCAGACCCGAAGCTCCCTTTCATCCTGGACACGGATGCCAGCAATGTAGGCCTCGGGGCCGTCCTATCCCAGGTGACTGCAGATGGAGAGAGGGTCATCGAGTATTACAGTCGGTCCTTCAACAGAGCTGAACGCAACTACTGTGTGACCCGGAGAGAACTGTTAGCCGTTGTCGAAGCTGTTCGTCATTTCAAGCATTACCTGTGTGGCCTTCCTTTCGTGGTCCGGACTGACCATGCCTCCCTGCGTTGGCTCCTCTCTTTCCGTGAGCCAGAGGGTCAGGTTGCCCGTTGGATAGAACAGCTACAGGAGTTTCAGTTTGAGATTCAGCACCGGAAGGGAGAAAACCACCAGAATGCTGATGGGCTGTCCAGGAGGAGCTGTTCAGCTGCGTGTCCACAGTGCAGTCGTCTACCTGGTAGCGCTGAGGGCACGTTGCCTGACGTGTTAGAGGATGAACTGCTAGCCATTCAGTGCCGAGCCATACTACCGGCCTCCAACATGTCCTGGGCTACCGAACAACGTAAAGATCCAGAGCTCCAGGTTGTGATCAGCTGGGTGGAGGCTGGACAGCGCCCATCCTGGGAAGATGTAGCTGCTCATGGACTCACAGTGAGGGGCCTGTGGTCCATGAGGGATGGGTTGGCCCTACATGACGGGGTGCTGAAGAGACGCTGGGTGGAGCCTGCAACAGGTTTACCTAAATGGCAGACTGTTGTCCCGATGTTTAGCTGCGGATTGGTCCTCGCAGCCATGCATGGGCAACCTGGAGTGGGTCACTTTGGGGTGAAAAAGACACTGAAGCGTGTGCGGCAACAGTTCTATTGGAGCACGTGCAGGAGGGATGTAGAGTCCTACTGCCGCCGGTGTGACGCATGCACTGCCCGTAAGGGACCCGTGGGCCGTTCCCATGCTCCACTTCAGCAGAGGAGGGTAGGCTATCCGATGGACCGTATAGCTGTGGATGTGATGGGGCCCTTACCGTTGACACCCCGGGGAAACCGTTACATCATCGTGGCTGTGGATTATTTCACCAAGTGGCCCGAGGCGTACGCTGTGTCCAATCAAGACGCGTGTACTACAGCTGAGGTGCTCCTTGGAGGCATGTTTGCTCGGTTCGGAGTGCCTGCAGAACTCCATACGGATCAAGGGCGGAACTTTGAGTCCCGCACCTTTGCAGATTTTTGTCAGCGGATGGGTATTCGGAAGACTCGAACCACTGCTCTCCACCCTCAAAGTGACGGCCTAGTCGAGAGGTACAACCGCACCCTTGCTGAACAGCTAGCCTTGTGTGTGCAGCAGGATCAGAGAGATTGGGACCTGCAGATTCCTCTGGTCCTCATGGCAAGCCGCACTGCAGTCCAAGAGTCCACAGGTTGTACTCCAGCGCTGTTGATGCTTGGTAGAGAGCTGCGGACCCCACCCTCACTCCTCATGGGCCTACCCCCAGATGCTCCAGATGCCCCTGCAGGGCTTGGGTATGCACACCAACTGCAGGACCGACTCCAGCTAGCTCACGACTTTGCACGCCATCAAGCCATTCAAGCTGGAATTCGGCAGAAGAGAGCATATGACCACCATAGTGCAGGACGTGACTTTACTGTGGGTGAGTTGGTCTGGGTGTATGGGCCAAAACGGAAAAAAGGACGGTCGCCCAAGCTCGACTCAGCGTGGGACGGGCCTGCGTACGTGGTAGAGAGAGTTGGGGAGGTGACATATCGCATCCGTAAAAGACCTGGAGCGCGGTGTGTGGTCCTCCACCGTGATAGGCTGGCTCCGTACCGAGGGGATCGTAATCCCTTTGTCCGTGGAAGTCCGCGTCGTTCCCCTGGGGTGAACTGCCCTGAACCTGGAGGAGCTGGACACGCAGCGCCAGGGGATGGGTGGGGAACCTCAGAGGAGGGCGAGGTCTGTCATCCCGTTGCCCTGGTCCCTGGGAGTGTTCCAGGAACACCTGGAGGAGCTGAACACGCAGCGCCAGGTGGACCTGGAGGCAACCAGGTTCAACCAGGCTTGGGATTGTGCTGGCCAAACCCCGCTTCGCCTGTGCTTGACGACCACAGGGGGGAGAGGGCCCACGGGCGTCGGCCCCAGCGGAGACCAGCAGGTGAGGGCCGTCCAGCGGCAGCGTGCTCCTCCTCGCCTGTGCCTGACGACCACAGGGAGGAGAGGGCCCACGGGCGTCGGCCCCAGCGGAGACTAGCAGGTGAGGGCCGTCCAGTGGCAGAGTGCTCCTCCTCGCCTGTGCCTGACGACCACAGGGAGGAGAGGGCCCACGGGCGTCGGCCCCAGCGGAGACTAGCAGGTGAGGGCCGTCCATCGGCAGCATGCCCCTCCTCGCCTGTGCCTGACGACCACAGGGAGGAGAGGGCTCACGGGCGTCGGCCCCAGCGGAGACCAGCAGGTGAGGGCCTTCCAGCGGCAGCGTGCTCCTTCTCGCCTGCGCCTGACAACCACAGGGAGGAGAGGGCTCGTAGGCGCTCAGCTCACCGGCTCGCGGACGTGGGATCGATCACGCGCCCACCGAAGACCGGCAGCACCGGACGACATTCCTGTGTCGCCCCTTGGTGCTGTGCTTCCGGGGACATCACCGCAGCGGCTCCAGCAACATCAGCCTGCGTATAGCTTGAGGCCCAGGAGAGGGCTTCGCCCGCCTCGACGCTTTGATGAGGCCATCTTTCCTCGAGGGCGAGGAACTTAAAGGGGGGGGGCAGTGTAGCGCCGAGGCTATTTGCCCCGTGTTGGACTTTCCCCTGTGTTCCCCTGTGTCTTCTGTTTTCCCGGCGTGTGCGCGTGTGTGTGTGTGTGCGTGCGAGAGTGTCTGTGTCTCCCTCTCCCTTCTGTGTCATAGAATGTGTCAATAAGTTCTGATGTGTTTTGATTGGGGGGAGGTGTCCGGGAGGGAATATTTAGGGGTTCGGATAGGTTAGCGATTGATAAGGGGAGGGAATAGAATAGGGGGTTCTAAGACGTCTAGTAAGTTTAGTCAGAGTAGAAGTGAATTACGTGCGAGTGAGTTGTGTTGCGTTGTGTTGTCTGCCGATGAGAATGAATGACAAGAGATTGAGACGTAATTTATCAATATCAGTTTGTTATTTTGTAGTGGACACCTCCTGCTACCCGTACCTTAGCCTGTACATCCTTTTGAGAAATAAATAACCGGAGTTTGGAACGATATCCCAGCCTCCCCGTCTCCTAACTACTCTTCGGCATTACAATATATATACATACATACACACACACATACAGTATATCCATGCATACATATGTATTGTATGTAGTATTGCATTACTAGCCTATTCTAATTTGGTTTGTTCTATTGACATGGAATGAATGAACAGGCACACGTGACTATGGAGTAGGTCTACTTCACAATTCAGATTTTCAGATGGTGCGTTGTGGCTGACAACGGCCCTAAAATCTCGAGTGTCTAGGTTTATTGTTGGTTCCTGGTTGCTGTAGTGCAATGATGTCATCTGCTGGCCGTGCCGCGCAATAGCGCCACAACATATTTAATTTCATAGTGACTCATGGACAAGGGGAAATGCCATTAACGGCGGTCCGTCATGCTATCCGGCAAAAGATTCTTTGGACGCCGCCATTGGCCGAATACCGGCGCCCATTGACTTACATTGAACACATGTAAACAAAACGTCAATTATGTGCTCAAACTAACGCCGCTGACTTATGACAAAAACCATTCCACTTTGATACGAAACTACATTTTTGTACAACATTTATCCAGCAAAAATTACAGAATTTGGATTAAGTAATGTGGAGAAATATCGATATTAAGAAAATTGCCGCTGCGTGCCCTAGCGGAAATTCCAGTAGAAATCCAGTTGAAAATCCAGTTGAGATCCAGTAGGAATCCAGTTGAGATCCAGTAGAAAATCAGTAGGAAACCAGTTGGAAACCATTTTGAAACCAGTAAAAAGTTCAACTGGTTTTATTGGTTTTTATATGGAAATTGGAACACTTCTACTGGTGGGTAACTGGTCTCTACTGGATTGTATTGGTAAGGTCCAGTTAAAGAAACCTACTGGTTGATGAACTGGTGTTAAATGGTATGAACTGGTTTAAGATTATATTATATTTTTTTACTGGTGTGTAACTGGTCTCTACTGGATTGTATTGGTAAGGTCCAGTTAAAGAAACCTACTGGTTGAATGAATTGGTGTTAAATGGTATGAACTGGTTTAAGATTAAATTATATTTTTTAACTGGTGTGAATTGGTCTGTAATGGTTTTAACTGGTGACAACAGGTTTGTACTTTAGAAAAACAAAAATAGATATGACTCAGCTTAAAACTCTAGTTGTTTTACATAGGCCTACAAATGTTTTCAATTATCAACTTCTCCTTTTTTAAAATGTGCAATTCTATTTTCCTACTATTATACCTACTCCCAGAACAATTAACAAAGAACAACATATTTCAAAAGGTATGATTATGGCGGTTTTTATTTTTTTCTGTTAAGATCTATGATTTTTTTCTGAAATGAATACTCCTATTTTCTTGTGGCGTACAGCCACCTCAGCTTCTCCTACGCCATTGTCCACAACCCATCGCTTGAATGTGTCTGAAAAACAAAAACAAAAACAACAAAAATATCAGAAACAATTCATGTTCATGTTTTTGTTTTGTTATATTTTTTAATAGAAATAGAATCGGTTCTCTGTTAAACGTGAATGAATTGATACCCTTTACTGCCTGATATTTCTCAGGAGTGAGGGGAGGTTTTGCTGTAACTGTTTTGGTAAGCTATGGTTTGAATGTATCTTGCCATCTGAGCAGGGAAGCGATGGCAAGGTACATTCAAACCATAGCTTACCAAACCAAGCATAGCCTTGACATACAGTGATCTGCGACTCCGATTGGGCTGCACAGGATATTGACAAAACATATTGTTAATCAGTTTGATTCAATACACTTCTTTTAAAGAGATTGCATTTGAACTTGCATTTTTTTATTGCATTATTATTCACTCACCCATAGGCTGACCTCCCAACACGCGGGCAGTGTTTGTATGAATTGCCTCTATGGTTGCCCGAAGACCATCCCTCTCTTTTTTTATTTTTGTGTTTCCAAATCTTTGTATCTGTCATTTAACACGTTTGAGAGAAAAACACAAAAAACAAAACAAAACTCAAATAGTTATCCTTTCTTACACAAGCTGAGCGTGTGCGTGTAAAATAAGATCTTGAATTTACCTTTGTTTGAGGTCTTCATTTTCGGAGGATATTTTTTTGTTTTTGGTCTTTAATTGCTGGTAAGCTTTTTTGATGTTTCCAAACATCCTTTGGGGAACAACACCATCATCTGATACATCAGAATCCTAAATGCGAAGTAAAAATAAAGTATGTAATTTATGTCAGCACAAAGGGTCATCAGAATCTGTTTTTCTGTAAAACCATACACATTTTCTTGTAAAAAACTTAACATGCAGTCATCATGTGCAAAGCACTTTACCTTGTCATCAGAGACATCCAAAAAGTCCTATAAACACAAAAACCTTAGTATATTCAAATGCAGTTTATAATAGTTGGATCCATCTAAAGCAATAGTAAAGATGGGATATATCCCCACAATTGCAAATGGACATGATAAGCATTTCATTACCTCAGCATCAAATAATGTGGGATTCCGACTGGATGGTCCGACTCCCTCCAAAGCATCCTAAAAACAACCAATAAGATTTTTTGCTGATTGCTTCTTTTCTGTTCTTATCGTTTACTTGTATGTCCAATTTCATTCATGTCAATAAGTGATGCTGTAACTGATGTTCCTTTAAATGACATGGGCCTTAAGTGCTGAGGTCTTACCTCATATACAAGGAATTTGGTCTCTGCATTTATCCCATCCGTGAATTAGGGAACACACAGAGCACACAGTGAACACACTCAGTGAGGTGAAGCACACAAAAGCACACACTAACCCGGAGCAGTGAGCTGCCTTGCTACAGTGGCGCTCAGGAGGCAGTGAGGTTAGGTGCCATATTCAAGGACACTTCAGCCGTGGATGTGGACATGGGAGAGCAGTGCAGTGGTTGGGGATCGAACTGGCAACCCTTTGGTTTCAAGCCCGAACCCCTAACCAGTAAGCCACAGCTGCCCCTGCCTGTGTTGTGTGTCATGAAGATTTGAAGATATGGGCATTGTGTGAGGAAGTCTTACCTCAAACTCAGAGGGGACCAGAGCCACTTGGTTGGGAGATCGCTCCACACCATGCTATATGACAAAAACCTCAGTAAACTAATATGTATTCATCATCATTCATCAAATATATGGTCAATGACTGTAGAAGTCTTACCTGAAACTCTGAGGCTGTTTCATTTTTTTTGAGAAGTTTCTTTTTTTGGGGGATGGGTGATCTCACAAAGGTTGCGTCCTGTAAATAAATACCTTTGTAAAGGGTTCGTTTTTCGTAAAGACTGCAGTTCTATTTGGTATGTTGTTATGTATCCCGTTTAATACTATTTATCTTAGCCTTGTTTAGCCTTAACTTTACATTAAAGAAAGCAAACTTACCAAGGGGTTTCCTTTTCTTGGCAGCTAATTTTTTTCCTATTATTTTCTGCATGAATTGTCTGTCCCCTTCTCTTTCATGTGTCTTAATTATCTGAGAGGTGATTGAAATACAATGTGCCGTTTTGGGCTTGTTAGTGTCAAAGTGGCAAATTGCAACTTAAGACAGTGTTACAGTTTTCCTCAGTTGCTTTGGTGCGTTTCTCAGATCAGGAATGAAAATTCTAACTATTCACAACTATTAGTTCAACCTTCACAACATTTATTCATTTGTGCACATCATAGTAGCAATTTCTCCTTCCTCTGAACAAATTGCAAATGTGAAGCGTACATATTCACTGCTGTGCAAATGTTAATAGTGATGTGAGAAAAGCATCAAAGTGACTGAGGAATAACTGTAAATGCTGTGGGGATGCAAATCTTCTTATTGCTTTTTCACAAATGCTAAGGTATTTGCAGGCTTAGTGCTGTGTTAGTGAATGGCAGGCTTACTTTTTTGGTGCCATGGAAGGCTGTTTTCTTTTCTTTTCTCATTGGCCAACAAAGGCTCTTGCCTGATCTTGGGCACAGGAGGTCTTTTGAGCTCCATTTGCTTCCTCAGATTGTCCTCATCCTCTGTAATACAAAAAGATAGATAGAAAGATAGATAGATAGATAGATAGATAGATAGATAGATACCAGAGGGCAATTTTAGATATGCAGCAACTTATACAGTACATACACACATATCTCACACACATACAATAGATGTAATCACCCAGTTATATAAAAGTAAAGAGTGAGGATTACTAGGCCTGATAGTGCCAGTAGGGACTGCACCTATGATACATTGACCCTGATTGGTGCTAGGTGGAGTATGTGCAATGGTGGTAGTGCAAAAGTAAACAGTGCAGGGGCATCATCAGTGCAAGCACTGTTTTTGTTATAAGAATGTGGAAAAATAAGAGTATGATTAATTGACACAATTAATGTAATTACTTGACACAAAAAGATATACTAGGAGAACACTAGCACAACAGGAAGTCAGAATGACAGTCAGGCCTACATTGTGCATTATCTTATATATAATAGGCCTATATTATTTTGAACTAGTTAAAATCATTAGGCCTACTACAGCAAAGGCCTACCATGGCCTAGCCTACACTCATATGTCTACAATGGTTACAATGTGTGAGCCTAGTTATTTGATGATAGGCTACAGTCCAGAGAGGCGACCGCCTGACACAACATTAACGTTAGTGCGGCGACCGTCTGTATCAACAGGACATAAGGTAACCCAAGCAAGCTGTCACCCCTACTGCTCATGATGACTTCATGTAACTGAAGGTAAGCGATCAGGCTAGTGGACGTTTCATAAGCCTACACTCAGCAAATGTGTCATACCTAACCGCTAAGTTAAGTTACCTTTGGAACCAGATTTATGCATGAGCCTGTCTGACAGCTATGCTAACGTAACGCTAGCTAACGTTAGCGCTAACGTTAACAGAGTCTAGTATTTGTTACTACACCGTATCAGAGAGCTAAATTAATAATGACATTATAAAGTCTATGTAAGCCTTTTATACACATGGACTGTAGTGTGTTATTCATACTTACCAGACAAGAGCAGTAGCATTTGGGCTTGGTAGTATGCTCCATCAGACCACATCATCCACCACGTCAAACAAGGGATTTGTTTTGCTGCGTTAACGTTGAAGTCCTTAATGTCCTCGCAGGAAACAATTCTTCTATAGCACTTCTAATTGTCTGCTAAATATCGTACTAGGGCAAACATTTTAAAGTTAAAATGTATAGCTTCCACTATTGTACGTTAAGCTGTACTCGCTATGGCTATGGACACAATACGTTATTAACGTTAGTAATTCTAGAGTGCTGTAATTTAAATAGTAGCCTATGTGCGCGTGACCTTATTTTCGCGTGAGAATTTGGTAGTTTCAGGCTCGTGCAGTAGGCTACATTAATGCAGCCAGTGTTATCTTTTCGTGGCTCGTAGGCCTACTTGAATTCATGACTGGACAGATTAGGCCACATTGTCACTAAGCACGTGATCGTTTTCCATTTCTAAAAAGTTTTGTAATTATAAACATATTATAAACATCTAATATAAGCAGGCCTGTGTTCATTTACTCATATTTGTATTTATAGGCCTATGCATATCCAAGAAATGACCTCAAGGACTTACAAACAGTTTTTGGACCCACAGAGAGTGTCCTGAATTCCCAGGAATTCAAGATGGAGAAAGACCAAGACCAACACCTGTACAGACCAGACCAAGGTAGCCGACAGTCTGTTGATGGCAATTTAGGACTCTATAAGAAGAATAAATTAGCCTACTGCAATCTAATAAAATGTATATCTTTGACAGGAATGTGACAGAATGATCTGATGCTGTTCATTTCAGTCTAATGAAACTCAAGGATTTCTATGTTTTTTCAACAGAGACATGAAGAAGATGAAGAAGAAGGTGGATATTGTATAAGGAACAAGAGGTGCAGCCACACAAATAATTCACAAATTCATATTAAGGAACACCTTGCTAGTATTTTCAAAAAATGCATTTCAAATGATACCATTTTAGCATTCTGTCTTAATTTAACATCATGCCCAAGACTGAAAGTCGCAGAGGATTTTGATGGCACAACTGTTTTAGGACAGGGTCGCCCCTATGAATTAAATTATGAGGAGAGGGACCTCTTCTAGAGATTTGGCATCAGAGTAACATCAGAAACTGTCTACTTAAGAGCTATTTACCACGGTCAGAGAATAGATACCCTGGAGTATATTACCCTCCAGAATTATTGGCACCTCTGCTAAAGTTGACTAAAAACCGGTATAAAAAATAGGGCCCTATCATGACAGTCGAAAGCGCATCGTCACTCGTTAAAAGCTTATTCAAATTTAGTAGGATGTCCAGTCCACATTGGGAGTGTTTTCGTTATCAAACGTCGAGCGCATGGCGCAACAAGGTGTTCCATGGTTTCTTAATCATGTGTGGGTGTGTTTGGGGCGTAACATCATTTAAACCAATGAGAATGACATCTGTCATTCCCTTTAACGGCGCAAAGCGCAATCAAAGAATGCATCAGTATTTTGACATTCAACAGCGCATTTGAAGGAGGCTGCTTGGTATGGAATAGTAATTCCACTAAACCATGCTCTACTAAAACCTAGCATAGCCTTAACGCATTTGCACTCATCTATTATTTGAACTCATTGGCAAAGTGAAACTAACTCCACCATGGTGTCAGTCAACGACAAGACAGTTATATGCAGTTACTTTCACTATTGACTGACAATGGGTTACCATCGAAAACATAGGCTGGAAAAAGCAAAACTTACTGTACCCTAATATTGCTCAAATGACTGAATAAAAAAACACTTATCCTGCAGAGGAGTTGCTTATATATCTCGTGACAGTGCGTCTTCAGCTGTGCTCCATACGTGTCTCTCGCCTCTCCCCCTAATCACTTTTAACCGTCATTACCAATTTGCAAACGATGGTGAATAACTACTCATCATGAGATGTACAATATTTCGTAACATCTTTATTCTAATTATATTTCCCATTGTAATCGTGCAATTTGTAATGTTCTGCATGGACGTGCGCTGGTGTGCGTTCATGGATGATATAGGATGGTGCACCCGCCAATATGACTATTGACAATGCGCTCTTAAAATAACATATAAACAACTCGCCATAGACTTCTGACCAGGTGTACAATAGCGATTTTTAGACAATGCGCTAGGCCATTCCCTCGGTTGTTAATTGCCACACCCCTGGGCGCATTGTTTAAAAAATCAACGTGCAAAATAAGGAATTAAACTTTGCGCCGGCTGGAAAACAAGTTTTACGCCATGCTCCCAGGGTGCAAAATACAGCCCATAATCTGTTTAGATCAGGGGACTGAGATGGCAATGTCCGAAGCTTGATTTTGTGTTCAGCAAACCATATTTGTTTTGATCTGGATGTTTGCTTTGGTTCATTGACCTGATGAATGATCCAATCATGACCAACTTTTAGTGTCTTGGCAGAGATTGACAGATTTCCTTTTATTTGAAAATGTTCAGTTTTTTCTTGGTGTTCATGATACCATGCACCTTAATTAGGTTCCCAAGGCCTTTGGGAATAAAAACAGCCCCACAATAGCACAGCCCCTCCACCATAATTCTCATTAGGCATGGGGTTCTTTTCAGTATAGTCATTCTTCTATGTATGCCAAACACACCTAAAGTGTTTCTAGCCAAAGAGCACAATTTTCATTTCATCTGACAATAGACCACACTTCCAGACAGAGTCACTGTACCATTCAGTAACTCCTGCCGTTTATATTTGGTAATTAAATGACTGGACAGGCTTTTACTTGGCATGCCCTCTAAATAAGCTATTAGCAATGAGGTAACTTTTGAAGATTTTTGGGGGGACTTTTTTTGACCCCCAAGATGGTACCTTTGTCTGTAACTCTCCAACAGTGGTTCTTATGGAATTTTTTGCCTATCTTACCATCCTCCATACTGTACGTGTGGACAAGATAACCATGGGTCTTTGTCCATTTTAAACAAAGTACCTAGTTTTCATAGACATTCTCTGACTTACAAATGTCAACACACTTTCATTTTATTTAAGTTTAGTGTATTATCTTGTCTTTCCGATGTTGAGAAATGACTAGAGGATTTAGCCTCAGTGTGACTTTTTTTTCATACCATAGTGAAAAAGAAAGTCATGAACTACTTCAGAAAGTTCACAGACACTCTGATTAACTTAAATAAATTAAAATTAGATAGGAAAATGCAAATTTTTTTAGGGATGCCAATAATTGTGAGCAACGTGTTTTTGTTAAAAATATGTATTTCTTGATGAGATTTTCCTTTTTCTCAAAATAAATTTGTTTACCTTCAAGGTTGGATTTTTCCTATTTGTTTTCAATGTGAGATTACAATAAATCACCAACAGATAGATTAGCAGAGATGCCAATAATTCTGGAGGGTAGGCTACTGTAGATGCAAAAAAAACAAACAATTCCAGAATGCAATTAACAAACAATACATTTGGAGAAATCAATCAAATTCTTACTTGTAACTTAAGTAGCCTAAATCTTTCAATCTTGGTTACAAAGTTGTAAATCTTGAATTTCCCCTTGGGGATCAATAAAGTATCTATCTATCTATCTATCTATCTATCTATCTATCTATATCTAAACACAATGCATATAACTCACATTGCATAAGATAAAAACATGATTGTGTCACCAAGTGAAATTGTAAGTAAATGCTTAATTATTAACCACACTGATAAACTGTATGTATGTACATTTCCCAATTTTTATGAGCGAGACTAAGGTGAAGTAAGAAAAGAAAAATAAATTACATATCAAACTCAAATCTGGTGTTTCTGTCATTTACATTACCCGTTTTTGTGTTAAGTTTTCTGAATTGTGTTGTTAAAATATGTAAAATACGTAGTGGGCTCAAAATAGCACGGTTTTGCATAGGCTATTATTCAATGCAGAAATGTAAACAGTATTGTTATTTTTTTCACGTAATAGGCCAAGGTAAATTGAAATGTCCTTGTATGTATCCATTGTC
This sequence comes from Alosa pseudoharengus, assembly GCF_046254945.1. Classification (NCBI taxonomy): domain Eukaryota; kingdom Metazoa; phylum Chordata; class Actinopteri; order Clupeiformes; family Clupeidae; genus Alosa; species Alosa pseudoharengus. The sequence goes on along the minus strand of NW_027468674.1, from coordinate 33,647,766 downwards.
CATTCATTGTAAAATTGTAAATTGGTTTACTTCTGGTTTGCCAGACCAGTTGAGACCAGTTACTGAACCAATTGCGACCCATAACCATTGAAATTGCAGACACCAGTTACATTCAACTGGATTGAACTGGTGAGCATGCCCAGTCCAAAAGTTCGATTGGTTCTATTGGTATTTAAATGGTTTCAACTGGTGTTACTAACTGGGTAAACCAGTAGAAAATCAAAAACCCAGTTGGAACCAGTTGCAACCAGTACAGACCATTTCAGACCAGTTCAGACCAATAGGCTTCCTATTGGATTTTCTACTGGAATTTCCACTAGGGTGACGCCGAGTTAATGGCATTTCCCCTTGTCCATGAGTCACGTATAACAGGTCACGTCGGTGGCCGTTATCCCTCACATGAGTAATGACATTCAAAAACGTACCTTTATATTACATTACAATTTATAAAGGAACGAAATGTCAAAAGAATTAAGCAATATGTTTGCTGGATGACACGAATATTAGTAAGGAAAAACAAGATTTTTACCGTAATGTCCAGTGAAATTACATATTGTATAGCGACCAGAGGGGGGAGACATCATTCTAGTTGAGCTAGTTAGCACAAAGGCTCATGGGACTGTTTATGGTTAAGATAAAAGTCATGTTTTAGTGTTGTTATGTGCATGTTCACTTGCCTTCTGTGGTTTCCAGTGTGTGTGTGACTATTAATAGTGTCAAGTTCATGTTAACTTTTACTAATACTTTAACCACCGCGACTGAGTCTTAGTGTGTTTGGCTATGTCTGCCCAGTATTGTAATATTGAGTGTTCATGTCTGGTTCCAAATAAATACAGTACACCTTGTGGTCGTGCGGTGTAAGGGACGCAAGGGTTTTAAATTAACATAATCTGACTCACTTGCATCTTTCCGCGAGCGCTCGCCACAATATGTTGTGGCGCTATTGCGCGGCACGGCCAGCAGATGACATCACTGCACTACAGCAGTGGTCCCCAAACTACGGCCCGCCCGCCACCTCATTTTGGGTGGCCCCCCAAAACATGTCTGTGGTATATATATCTGGCTCGAGGTATTAGTCTGAGCGAATTAGGGTTGAAGGTGGAAGTAAATACAGCAAAAGGATATTTGGTATCAATCGAACCGTAATTTCATGTAGATTAAGAATTTCAAGTGCCTACAGTGCAGATTTGTACCAGAAAAAAGATATACAGCTTTGAATGGACCATGGTATAATGATTATTGGGCCAAAATCGTATATAGATATTAGCTGATATCTCCCATACTGGTAAAATGATCTTTACCAAACTTGGTGTACTTACTCACCATAAGTTCTTGATGAAATTAGTAGGTGTTTAATGTCTTGGGTCTATAGGTCAAGGTCACGTGAGGTCATAGTTGACATGCAATGTTTGTTTTATACCTCTCAAGCAGATTGAAGGATCCTCATTAAACCCAACACAGTTAATTGAGCCTAAATTAACTAATAAGGCATTAAAGATCATGGAGTCACAGGTAGAGGTTAAAGGTCATGAGGCTATAGCTGGCTGAGGCATAGAATCAACTATCTGAATTGACATTAAAAAAGATTAAGACATTTATTAAAGCAAAACAAACTTTATTTTCTGTATAAAAACAGTTGTTTCAACCTCTACATCTTATTTTAGTATTGTAGTAGTAGCCTTTCTAATTTGCTGTTTTAAAAATGCAAACATCTGTGTAAATACCTGTTTTAAAATAACTGTTTCAGTTCAGAGTTTTCGATTAAATCCAAACCATTTCTGTCAAACATCTGATAAACATTGTCATCTACAGCTATTTCCTTCAACTTAAATTATAATGCCAGACAATTGATGTAAATGTCTATGTTGATAGAATACTGTTAGAAATAAAAACTACCCTTGCATCGCATTGCAATAGTTATACTTTGTTCCCTGAAGTTGGTAGTAGGCATATAAGCAACGGCAGCAGCGGACTGATAGGATTCTACTAGGTATTATGGTGGGTTTTCAGGATGTGAAGGGATGTAATCATGGGTTTCATAAAGTACTGGGGGTACCAGGATGAGAGGATCTCCTCCTTACATGGTTAAGGCAGAGGGGGTGTTATCAAGCTGGTGAGAACTGGACAGGACAGGGATGAGGAGGCCACTGTGCCTTACGAGTTAGGGCCTAGGGTCTAGCTAGGAAGAGAATAAGATAAGGCCTTATTTCACCAAACTGGAAGGAAACAGAAAAACTTAGGGCTACACTATTTTACTTTTGTTACCTATGCATTACATAGGTTTGCATATAGTTTTATGCATGATGGGAAGATGGTTTCCACCAATGTAAGCGACCCTGCTTGGTACTGATTGGTGAAGGGTGTTGAGGGAGAGGGGGTGTTATCAAGCTAGTGAGGACTGGACAGGACAGGGATGAGGAGGCCACTGTGCCTTATGAGTTAGGGCCTGTCTAGCTAGGAAGAGAATAAGATAAGAAGGCCTTATTTCACCAAACTGGAATGAACCAGAAAAACTTAGGGTTACACTATTTTACATATGTTACCTATGCATTACATAGGTTTGCATATAGTTTTATGCATGATGGGAAGATGGTTTCCACCAATGTAAGCGACCCTGCTTGATACTGATTGGTGAAGGGTGTTGATGGAGATGGCGTGAGAGGGTGGCACTTCTCAAGGGCTGAGGAGTATAAAATATAGAGTACAGCAGTCTTCCCCAAACTTTTTCTTCCGAGGGCCAGCTAACTATGCCTGGCTCTAAGAGAGGGCCAGAGATTCGGAGTATATTAGTAAACATAAATAGCTTAGTGCTGTGAACAACAGCAGTCTACCTTAGTTGAATATTCCATTACATTTAATCATAGGCTACTGCAATTTAATACCATTATTAGCTGTGTTTATATTGCCATCATGCCATATCAGTGTAAAATGTAGCTCAAATGAAATAATACTAATAAAAATACTTTAACATTCCCAAAAGTATTAGCAGGGAGTCCCAAAAGTGTATTTTATCCAAAATGTGTGAACTCTGAACTCTGTGTATTTGCATACACAGCTCAAGTTGTGAACAAGCAATATCCTACAAATAATTTGAAGTTCTCAAACTATGAGAGTTTTATGAAGTGCAGGCAAAAACATCTGAAATGACCACTTTCACTCACCTGATGAGAACTTGTGAATTTGTATGAACATTTGAACGAGTGAATAAAAAATATAAATAATTATCCCAGAAAGTCCCAGAAATATGACTTGACTTAGTTAGTTATTAAAAATTAATTGATACACTTCTAGAATACTTTGAGCACTAATGCAGTCAGCCTCTTGCATTGTTTGCAGGTAGGCCTACGTTTCATTCCGTTTTCGATGACAAACGCAAAACGGCGCCAAAACAACCACCAGTGGACAAAAAGAGTATTACGTGTGTACTGTTAATACTCGCCATAGAGAATGAATGGGGGAAATTACGGAAGTTATAGTTTGACGATGTCGTACTCCCATGCGGGCCAGATGCTATATACCGCGGACTTGTTTTGGGGGGCCACCCAAAATGAGGTGGCGGGCCGTATCCGGCCCGCGGCCCGTAGTTTGGGGACCACTGGAGTACAGTATAGCCATCCTGCACACAATTGGATAACACTAGACCAATGTTTACTCCACTCACATCCATCTGGGATTGCTTCCGTTGAGAGTGATTTCGGTATCAGATTTTATGGTAGAGCCAATCAGTACGCAGGACGGGAGTTTCTTAGATGTGACGTAGCGTAGAAGCGACTGTGAGACTGTTCTCAGCGTCACGGGTTGGCTTCAATGTGAGTGGTTGAAGTTGCATGTTAATAGAGGACGGACAAGTGGCTTATCCAATCATATGCAAGGATTTTTGATAAGGCCCAGCCTTCTGAAACACCACTCCAATGGATCGATCCCAGATGGATTAGTGGAGCTATGTGGAACGAAATTCATCTGGCGAGAGTCAGTCTCATCATACATTGCAGTGAAATGGAAAATAATGAATCAAGACAGTACTGAGCACAACTAAACACTGATATTCATCCCAGGGGAAAATATTGCTTTTTACAACAGTCTCATCTTTCAGAAACAAAATTTAGAAAATGAACTGCTATCCTAATACTTTGTGTCTCTTAATGTGCTTGGTAAGAAATGATAAGGTGGCTTGTAACAAATTCGTATTTAATAAGATTATTGATATCTACCGTCAAAATCTTCCAAAATATTTAGATATTATTTTTTGCCCACCCCTAACTTCAACTGAACAGAGAACAACGGACATGCCACATTACTAACATCAAAACTGGAAGACAATGCTAGTCTACAGGGTCACAGAAATTGCCAGGAGAAAGTGGACAACACCTTGTCCATGAAGGGAAAAATAGCAAGGGCCACAGTTAACAGTCATATTAACTTATGGAAAGTCACAACAGCAGAGAAAGCTATAATTTACAGATGGAAGTAGCACTGCTTGTTCTGTGAAAAGGACTGCATGGGCAATATTGAAAGAGATATTGGTCAGGTCATGACTATGCTAGTGGAAGTATTTCACTTATGTAACTGCTAAGCACATTTGCCTACAGTAATTGCAATCAGATACTTGATTCTTAAAGGAGGGGTATTAAACTCATTGTGCTGTAGATAGGGACTCCCCATGTCAAAAACAACCAAGTCTATGTTGTGCTACATAACAAAAGTTCACTATATTTACAGTAATTGAATTGAACATGGCATGTTGATTAGCATGTCTCCACCGTCTATAACCTTGTATGTCGGGATGAAACTGACCTTAACCTTTGACCCCATGGCCCTGAGTCCCTAAGTTCATCTAACTTGTATAGACAATAAATGTACTAGAGTTAATGAAGATACATCAGTCTGCTTTGGAGATATGAACCAAATACTGCATGTGAGTTATTTGTGTGACCCCTTGTAACCTTGACCTTTGACCTCAAGACCTAAATTGTCTTGCCAGCTCTTTGACAACTTGTAGTGGGTAAGTAGACCAAGTTTGATGAATATCTTTTAATTGGCTTAAGAGATATCAGCTAATATCAAGATGTACTAACATACGTTTTTGGCCCAAAAGCCATTGTGCCATGCTCCATTCAAAGCCCTATATATTTTTTTCGGTACAAATCTGCGCAAATTCTTAATCTACAGAAAATTATGATTCAAATGATACCAAATATGCTTTTGCTGTATTTACTTCCACCTTTGACCCTTTTCTAGGCTAATTCGCTCAGACTATATGTTTGGAGTCGAAATCGACTAACCGGCCCCGTTAGAGGGCCCCAGTGAGATTGGTGGGCTGCAGTCACATGGTATACGCAACCGTCTCGTCTGATGATGATGCACGTAAATCGACGTCCGAACAGGAAACGTTTCGCGGAATGTTTTTAAAAACAGCAGGAACGTGTTGTACCTTTTAATAAACAATATTTTGTTAGCTTTGATGATCGGTCCTGTGTCGTGACTTTTGCTTTGCTAAAACGACGGTCCAAACCAGCGATGGATTATTGAAATGTACATGGACAAAGCTAACAAACTATATCACTTCAACAAACGTGGTAGCTCCGATTTCCAATCGATGTGTCAGTATACTGCAAGGTGGTTTTCCCGAGGTAAAGTCCTGTCGCGCGTGTTTGAGCTCCGAGTCGCCTCTTCTTGGAGGAATTGACCTCTCCAGAATAAGTCCCGCCTCCGTAACTTCCGTATCCATCCAACTTCCGGGCGTGGATTGTCTATGAGAAATAACATGGCGTTTCGAAATATCATACCGGTAAAACATCTGTAGGTAGCGAAGTTGAAAAAGCTGGTGGGCAGATTGGCCTACACACTTCTGCCATATAGTTTCCACTGGATTTTTTGATTGTCGGTGCCGTTTAAGTAGTATACTATAGACTATACTACTTAAACGGCACCGAAAATCAAAAAATCCAGTGGAAACTAGATGGCAGAAGTGTGTAGGTCAATCTGCCCAGCAGCTTTTTTTAATTTGTCACCTACAGAGTTTGACAGGTACGATCTTTCAAAACGCCATGTTATTTCCCATAGACAATCCACGCCCGGAAGTTGGATGGATACGGAAGTTAGGAGGCGGGATATATTCTGGAGAAGTCTATGTTTGAATCTGCAAGCACGTTCACTAATGAACATTTCTTGACGAAGCTGGCCTATCTTAGCGATATATTTGATACATCTTAGCGATACATTTGAGTTAAATGTCCAGTTACAAGGCAAAGACAAGCACCTACCTCACCTAGCAAATAAGATTACTGCATTCACCAAAAAAACTTGCGCCTCGATCGCGACAGTATTATGCCTTTGAGATTTCTGAGCAAAATCGCTGAAACGTCTGATTGGGAGCCACTCTTGTGATCACATGTATTACACAGTAGGCCTACATCACATCCCTGCAAAGTTTATTTCAAAAATATTTCCCAACTAGCAGTGCTCAGTATGACTGGATTATGGATCCATTTAATGCAGCATGTTGGTATTTCATTGAATACATTGTACAATGCTGTAAAATGGCCTATGCTTCCTAATATGTTGCTGGAAAACAGAAATATGTGTGTTATTTATTTATGTATTATTATATCTGCAGCACCAGCTGAATTTAACTCGGTTGAAGAGGATATATTTAGAACTTGTCATTATTTCAATAAATTTGACAATTTTAAGCTTGATCTACCACTTTCTTAGAGCGATGAGGGACAGGTGGGGCTGGAGAATGCCCCCTTGATAAAAGTGGGGAATGAAAGAAAAAGTTTGAGAACCACTGATCTAGTTTGTTAACTACCACAGTCACGAGTTGGGTCGCGATAGTCTGTCATTTTTAAAAAGTGGGTCCCCAGAAAAAAAGTTTGAGAAACACTGGTGTAGCTGAATAGGAAAAAATATTAATGAAATCTCAAAAAGTGTTTGTTCACAGTATTTGTAGCCTATTTATTCAATAGGATAACTTTTGGTGTGTGTGTGTGTAAAGTATAAAGTATATATACTCTTTTGATCCCATGAGGGAAGTCTCTTAATTTATCCCAATCCGTGAATTAGTGAAACACACTCAGCACACAGTGAACACACAGAGAGGTGAAGCACACACTAATCCCGACGCAGTGAGCTGCCTGCTACAGCGGCGCTCGGTGGGCAGTGAGGGGTTAGGTGCCTTGCTCAAGATAGTAATTTATGGGGTGATGTATTAATATAAACCGTATATATAGCCTTTAGTGTCACTGTCACTTTATTATTGTAACTTAAGATTGAATTTCAGTAAAGATTAATATATGATCTCTTTAACAATATGTAGGCCGGGCATGTGGCATTCTGGAAATGCATTTTTGTCATATCAGTTAGCTGAATGTAACATTAGTTAGCACAACCTCAATACACCTGTTGTGTTTAATAAACATACAGTATACTTTACTTGTAATTGTAATGACCAAGTTAGTTGAAATAGCAATTATGTGTACTGTAAGTTCACTACACTAAGTGAGCGTTTGTTTGCACAACTTGACATTACAGACAAATCTGGAATGGGAATTGCAAGGACAATAAGTTTGCATGCTTTTCAAAACTAACAGGTCAAGTAAGGTTATAAACTAATTTTACAGTGTAGCACAAACTTCAGCAATTCAAGTATAGTTTACTTGATTGTTTACTTTTCTACCTCAAAATTCAAGTATAGTTTACTTGATTGTTTACTTTTTCTACCTCAAAAAACACTCATTTTGCGCAAGTAATCTCAACAAAAGACAAAACCTGAATTCTACTTAAGTTACAAATTGTGTGTTTAATGCAATCATATTAGACATATACTGTGAAGCTTCATTGATTAAACACTACCCTTAAATTATGTATATGAATTTCTTCGAATTTCGTTGAATTTCAATTCTACTTCCTTTAATTCAAATTCGAATTGTAATTCTACATCCTGTTTTTGACCTTAATTCAAATTCAATTCAAATTCAAGAATTGAATTGGAATTTAGGAGTCATTCTCAATTCAATTCTGAATTGTGCACAAGCCTGCTGAGCACCTTACCATGCACACAGAACTACAGGCCAGTCCCGGCCCTGTCACTGCAAGCGTCTCATGCTTGATCACCCTCAAGCACACTGTGGATTTTTTTTTTTAATTTATATAGTATTTAGTTTTGTTCGTTTTTCTTATCTTCTACGGTCTCTATTGTACAGTGGAGTTTTGTTATATGTATGTATACATTTACCCTTTCTGCATGTTGTGTGTCATAGGTATACTGTCAGTATATATCTATGGTTAGGCTATGTGTGATGTCTGCTACTGAGACCTTGAATTTCCCCTTGGGGATCAATAAAGTAGGCTATCTATCTATCTATCTATCTATCTATCTATCTATCTATCTATCTATTTAGGTATTTTTCTAAACTTTGGGAACATTGGGATTCTTCGGGCCTTTTTCCCTTACTCAGGACATATTGAGGATACAAAATCAGTTAAGCTTTCTTCTGTTGCAATTTGTTCAACGTTGACTAGACCCCTATTTTGACTCAACCGTCTCTGACTCTGCTTTGCTCTGACCACATGACTTTCCGTGTTTTGGTTGCCAGGTAACGTGAACATAAACAGTCCGGAGCAAAGATCGGCAAAGATAGAGCGAGCGAAGCGGGTCCTGAGGATTTCTTGGCGAGATTCTGGAGGGGCCCTGATTGTCTGAGGAACATTTGCCATTCTTTTTTAATGTCTTGTGTAAAGGTAATGGGTAGCCTACAATTGGTTTTCTTGCGTCCATTTCAGAGCATTAAATAGTGGCACTTTATTTGTTAGACTGCTATAATTAGAGGCGGACAAGCTGACCTACCTGGCTGCTAATTAGCTGGCCTGTTAACGTAGATGGTTGAATCAGATATTTGGCAAGTTTTGATTTCTGAACCTGGGATGTCCATTGTCCACCTCTGATATAATTAGTTCACACGGTGACGTGATGTTAACGCTAGCATTGTGCGTTTTTTCTGGAAAGATGTCTGCTGGAAGGACCATTGAAGGTGCAGGTTGTTCTACGTGGTGGGGCTTTAGCCCAGCTTTAGATCTCCTAGACGTTGGTGAGGCTAACATGATTAAATATTTCTTGATGGGAATGACAGCTAACGTAGCCTACATTAAGCTATAGGCCTACATAGCATAATGACTGAATAGCAATCTCTGTTGAAAACATAAAGGTCCAGAGAGACAACAGGGAGAGGTGAATATCTTACTTGTGGGCTGCAGTGACCCTCGGCACATCCTCAAGACTATTGCTGGTATGAAAGACACAGACACACTATCGGTAAGTGATCGTAAGATGTAATACAGACTAGCACCATACAACTTATTCAATTATCCTTAATTTTGCTTTTACAGACATTTATGGTTTATCTTTTTTAAGGTGTGGGTAATTGAGAACAGTACGGAAGTTGTGGCACGACAGTTGCTTCTTCTCTTCCTTTCGTTAACCTCAACCAACGGCTTGGGGCTGCATGGTGAGTCTTATTCTGTCTAGTATGTTTACTTATTGGACAAGGCAGGTCAACAGGTTTTTTGTGGTTTCTTTATTACATCACATGATGCTACCTAAAACATTGAGTGCACGTTGGCTGGCTCTACACAGTGTTAAGAATCTGCATAAAAAACTATATTCTCTTACTGTTATTGTGTGTTTTGGTTGTGTGATTGCAGAAAAGGTGGAAGTGTTTCTAGAGGTATTTGGGAACTCAGAGATTCGTAGTCAGACTGAAGAAATCCTAAGATATGCTGCCACTCAGCTCTCGTTATCAGTATCTGACATGCTTAGTACACAAATTCATCCCTGCCTGGACACAGGGCTCCTTAAGGTGAGACACAAGCTTTTCAGCTTTCACACACAATCTCCATGTGATAATGTTCACAGAATGAGGTCTAAAGGTCACCACTACTCTGTTACCCACAAACCTGTAACAAATGTATGTTACCTCCCTTTGTCCCAGTATAAGGAAAGAGATGAGTTGGCATGGATCTTCAAGCAATGGCTGAAACCTCCATCACATAGCCCACTTATGAGTAAGGCCTGGGATGGTCGTGTGAGGCAGTATTTGGGCTCCCGATATGACTCTAAACATGGCTGTTATGACTGGGATCTCACCATGAAGCTTTATCAGAAAGGGGTTTGTACAATTTACACAATACACAGTATTACCAATCCACCAAACCTGAATGATGTGCTTAAAGATGCAACATAGTCCGGCAACCCAGAGCCTTTTGATCAAACGAAAATTCATTGCCTGGCAACTCAACGCTGTCAGCTCTAGCTGGAAATGTTTTTTTGTGTCTCTAAACTAAATGAGTTGGTAATGTAACTGTTGTATAAAAGCAATATGACACTTGTTGGTAAAGGATATCGCCACAGCTGTAATTATTAGAATTATTAGAATTACAGCCATGGCGATATCCTTTCCTGACTCCATTCCCACTCGTGTCATAATAATGATATTATTAAGGACATATGAAAAAACGTCATTTTCAAACACAATAATTTCAGATTTACCACCTAGTCCTACTTGAAGAATGAATAAATAGAAAGGGGGACAAACAGCCTATTGCATTGAGAGACCTCAGTAATATTGAGCAAGCTCACATCAATTAAATGTACAGGAGTCCACATACTTTTTGCCATAAAGTGTATTTTGCAGACTTTTTACATGCCTCAGAATGTAAAGGCTGTTTGGTCCTGTTTTGCATGCACATCAGCTTTTCATTGCCCTTTGTGACTTATGTGGCTGTTTTCTCTAATTCGTATAGTGTGGTGTCATCAGTAAGCAACAGTATGTGAAGTGGCGGGATACAGGTTTGGCTTTTGAGCTTAGAGAAGGAAATTACCAAATAGCCAATCAAAGTCTGCTCTCCAACCGCATATTCGGTCATGTAAGTAGAACTACAACTGCTAGCATTAAATCAGATGATCTATAGGCTACTATAAAGCCCGAATTCCAAAAAGTTGGGATGCTTTGTAAAATGTGAATAAAAAAAAGAATGCAATGATTTACAAATCATGTCAACCCTATATTTTTAATTGAGAATAGTTCAAAAACAACATAGCAAGGAAATATAAGCACACTTTGAATTTGATGCCAGCAACACGTCTCAAAAAAGTTGGGTCAGGGGCAACAAAAGGCTGGAAAAGTTGTGTAATGATAAAGACAATTAAAGGAGGAACATTTTACAACCTATTGGGTGAACTGGAACCATGCATGGGGATAAAAAAGCACACCAGAGAGTCTCTCAGAAGTAAAGATGTGGAGGTATTCATCATTCTGTGTTACCTGTATGGGCAAATGATGAAACAATATAAGAATAATGTTTCTTATCATGAAATTGTAAAGGATTTGAGGATTTCAGCATCTACAGAACATAGTATCATTAAAATAATATCAGAATCCAGAGAAACATATAAGGGACAGGGCTGAAAACAAAATATTAGAAGCCTGTGGTCTTTTGGACCTCAGATGGCACTGCATTAAAAGCAGACCTTTTTCTGTAAAGAAAATAATTCTGCTAACCATTCTGTATGAACACAGTAAAGTAAAGAAAACTTCTGCTAACCATTGTCTATGAACACAGTTTAATGCTCCATTCACACATGCCAGTGTGTACCATAGAATGAAGAAATTTTGTTTAGACATGATACAGAAATGCTACCATCTTATCTGAGCCTGAGCTAATTTAAAATTGACTGAGGTAAAGTGGAAAGGATCCTGTGGTAAGACGAATCAAAATTTGCAACTATTTTTGGAAATCATGGACTCCTCTGGGCTCGAGTAGAGGTACTATTCAACTATCCAACGTACATTATCCAACTTGTTTTAGTGCTCAGTTCAAAACCAGTTCAAGGTGCATTGGTGCCTATGGCATGGACATTTTGCACATCTGGCAAGGCACAATCAATTCTGAATGATATTTAAACAGTATTTCTCCATAGAGGAAGAGTCCAGGTGCTAAAATGGCCTGTCTGGAATCCAGACTTGTCTAATTGGGTGCATCATGGAATGAAAAACATGATTAAGAAGTTCCCAGACTGTTGAGCGGCTGAAATTCTGTATCGGGCAGGAATGGGACCACATTTCATTCTCAAAACTAGTAACTAGTCTCCTCAGTCCCTAAACATTTACAGAATGTTAAATGAATGAGTTAAATGAAGAAGTGAAGCAACACACAAAATTGCCCCTGTCCCAACTTTTTTGAGACATGTTTTTTTGTTTATTTTTTCCCCCAAAAACCAATGAAATTTCTCTCTTTCAACATTGAGATGTTGTCTTTGAACTAATCTCACTAATCTCAATTAAATATAGTGTTGACATGATTTGTGAATCATAGCATTATATATACAGTATACTGTATAATGTATGTATGTATATAATTTAAAGCTTCCTAGTATTTATATAATTTAAAGCTTCCAAGCTTCTACTTACATGCTTGAATATTGCATTCATGTGTGTTTTTGTTTCAGAGGAGTGGGAAGGTTGCAGTAAGAGGATACTGGGGTGACATTGTAACCAGCCCATACCTTTGTTTTGGCATTGAGACGGATGACAAGAAGCTACTCAAAAAGCACAACAACCAGCATGTTAAGGTTAGAGAAAAATTAAATTCATCGCAAATTAAATTAAATTTATTCCGAAAATTAGTAAAAAGGAGAGTGATTTTTGTATTCTTCTGTCTCTATTAGACAGCACAAGACATCTCCTTTGCAAATGTGCTGGCACTGTTCCAGGCCCTATCCAACAGGGGGAGCCCTCCGACAGCTTGTCTGCAGGCCAGTGAAAACAACAACCGAGAGGAAAGTCAGTCCCAAACATCTGAGATACAGTTAGAGTCAAATTCTTCAGCTAGTCACAGAAAAGAAGAACTTCAAAAACATTATGACCGTCCAAACGGTGGCATTTCAGAGGAATGCCAGCCTCATTCAGAGACGAAGGAGAAAGCCATGCATTATGGTAATATATTTGGTTAAAATATTACTGCTTATAAATGTATCACTTATGTAAAGTAATTTAATTAAGAGTGACTTTCCACTGGTGGAGACTGAAGAATACTGATAGTGTTTGAATAAGAATGTGCATCAGTTTGTTCAGATTAACCACTCACCTGTCAATCAAAAGTTTTAGAGACTCTAAAACATGCAGTTTGCAGCATGCAGTTTTAAACCCTTTTATCTCAAATCTCCATCTAGTTTCCATGTTTTTGATTGTTGGTGTAATGTGATATAGCATGAGTGCTCTACAATTTAGTACAACATTGTAGCTTAAAGGACAATTCCGGCGCAAAATGAACCTGGGGGTTAATAACACATTTGTACGAGTTCGACCGTTCGCTGGGATTTTTTTTCATGCTAGTCGAATGTGACCAGTTTTATTGCAAACCGCTAATTAGTGTTTAACGCTAGCCTTCGGGGCACACGTACAGTAGAAAGAAATCGCTATTTCTATACCACTAACAAGGCTCAAAATAGCACCACACTTACACAGTAGCATAATGAGGGTCTCTACATGTAAACCGAAGCATTGAGAACTTTGTAAGTGTACAGGCAGTTTATTAAAAAGAAACACATTACCGTTCACGTCTGGTTCACATACAGGCAGGCGCCTTGGGAAAACGAAACTCTGGGATGTGAAGTGAATCTCATGTGAAACGTTGTTGCTGAAAGAAAGGACTGTGCAAAAGAGAAGCACTGAACGCAACAGGAGACATAAGAGATGGCAGGCTATTTGAACGAATTTGAAGACATCGAGGATGAACCCTTATTGGACGTCGGAATATAGCCTACCAACGAAGAGCTGCGGAGCTCCGTGAAAGGGCTATGAGAGAGAGAGAGCTACCTGTAGTCAATGCTGCACACAGCCTCGCACTTCTAGAAACTGTAGGCTACCTGCGGACATTGTGAAGCTATAGCCACCGAAGAGGAGTGCCTGTGTTGCATGGAGTGGGACCTGTTGCGTCTTGACCCCCAAGAGACGCAGTGTTTTGTAGAGTCTGAAGATTCCCCCTCATTGATAAACAGGGCTGTAGTTGAAACTTTTTTCCATGTCCCGAAAAGAAATTGGAGGCGGCGATCCATACCAGAGAGACCAGATGGACATCCACTAAGTAAGTACACTATACAAGTTATGTTACATCGGAGCTTATTTCTGATAGGCCTATATTGAGCAAATTACATGCTCTACCTCCGGTACGCTCAGGCCAATCCAAACTTTTCTCATCTGTTGTTCCTCGCTGGTGGAACACACTGCCAGCTCCTACAAGGGCAGGGACATCCCTCTCCATTTTCAAAAAACTCCTGAAGACCCAGCTCTTTAGAGAACATCTCCTCTCATAGCAACACTTACAAGTCTTGCTGATCCTAGCACTCACCAGCCGTCTTAAACTGACACGTAACTGTTAAAAACAGCACTCACTGATGCACTTATTCTTACTGTACTTTAATGTTTTTTTAAATTGTCCTAATATTGTTGAGAATTGCTCTAAACTTAAACTGTTTACCATGTTGTTAGTCGCTTTGGCTAAAAATGCGTCAGCCAAATGTAATGTAATGTAATGTAATGTAATGTAATTTTAGTTCACATCGCCTGCCTGTATATGTGAACAACCAGACGTGAACGGTAATGTGTTTCTTTTTAATAAACTGCCTGTACACTTACAAAGTTCTCAATGCTTCGGTTTACATGTAGAGACCCTCATTATGCTACTGTTTAAGTGTGGTGCTATTTTGAGCCTTTTTAGTGGTATAGAAATAGCGATTTCTTTCTACTGTACGTGTGCCCCGAAGGCTAGCGTTAAAAGCTAATTAGCGGTTTGCAATAAAACTGGTCACATTCGACTAGCATGAAAATAAATCCCAGCGAACGGTCGAACTCGTACAAATGTGTTATTAACCCCCAGGTTCATTTTGCGCCGGAATTGTCCTTTAAAGAACAGTGTGAGAGTATTTTTTTAGTTTTTTCATGTGTGCTGTACAATTTAGCACAATTATTTTTGTGATACAGGTATGCTAGTGTGTCATAGATTTAATATGTGCAGCCTATTTAACCAAGATGTGGACCCAAGACACACAGCTTATTTTTTGAACCAAGACGTAGACTTAAAACAAACAAGCTGCTTCAGATGCATTTTGTCATCCGTTGTTCCCCTACTTATTATGACCGCCGCTAGCGAAGCGGTCATATAATGATTGTCAAAGTTTTTTTTTTTTTTTTTTTCCCCGTCATCTACTTCCTGAATTTTTGGTCAACGATACCCGAACTACACCAAATTTTATGTGTATGATTGACCTGGCATTCTCTGGGGGTATGCCAGGTTTCGTAGAATTTCATCCATGGGAGGGTCTAAAAAAATTAGGTTATGTGTACATTTAGTGACTGTACACTCATTGGCCTGTAGATGGCGGTGCACACACACACACAGGCACGCACATACTATCGGTATTAGAATGGTCGATACATAATTACAAATTCAGTAGGATTAAAAGAAACCCAAATATTCATCATCATCATCATGGCTGCATTTCCAGTATTGGTGATACGTAGTCGTTTGTCCACTAGATGGCGCATCGTTGCAGTGAGGCGTAATTTTGTTGGAAGTTAAAAGTGGGTTGGAAAAACAATGGACGCTTTCTACAAGGACTGTAGTTTACCGCAGAGAACGTCTAATAAGGATAGGACGATTTTCACATGAAATGTAATTCCCATTTCTTCTTGAAGCCGAAATAAATCTGAGAATGTTTATCGGACATGCTTGGTTTTTACTGCAGGTACGTTAATCTTATAATATCAATAAGGACCTAGGCACATAATGTTACCGTTAGCGTTGGTTGAGTGATGGAGGCCAATTTGATTGCATTTGTAGAAAACTATAAATGCGGTTATACCAAGCAAATTGATAGCAGCACTGTAATTGTATCTTTCGACTCTCATCTCATTCTGGCCTACTAACAAGCTAAGTAAGTTAGCCACAACGTTCCCTAACGCGATGGTTTTCTAATGGAAAATATACCTGAAAGATAACCTGTCTATGATGGAAACACCGGGCTGGGACATTTCTGCTTGCTAAATTGTTTTTTTTTTGTATATTTATAGGTATATTTGGTCACAGTCCTTGGTGGCCCTGCCAGTGCTTTGTAAAGTGTTGCATTAAGACCACAAAAAGTCTCAGAAAGCATCTGAGCTAACGTTCATTCCCAAACATCCACTAGGCTACTTCAATACTCTATTTTCAAAATTAACGCACCCGTGATGATCTACATCTAAACCAAATATTTTAGAGCGCACTTCGAGAGATGTATCTAAGGCAGGGCTGTACACATAATGGTAATATTATTTGTTGCATGTGCTACAAAAATCATTCTGTGCAATGGAAGATTTAACAATGTTACACCGGTCTGATACAGTTTTGACAGAAGAATACAAAAATCACTCTCCTTTTTACTAATTTTCGGAATAAATTTCATTTAATTTGCGATTAATTTAATTTTTCTCTAACCTTAACATGCTGGTTGTTGTGCTTTTTGAGTAGCTTCTTGTCATCCGTCTCAATGTCAAAACAAAGGTATGGGCTGGTTACAATGTCACCCCAGTATCCTCTTACTGCAACCTTCCCACTCCTCTGAAACAAAAACACACATGAATGCAATATTAAAGCATGCTTTGCTTAGCTGTGCTTGTGGAACGTTGGTAAACCTCACTCCCCGACGCCTCAAGAGTGCTGCTGGCATGCGAGCCAGTAGCCTGGGCTATTGGCTCAATTGTTAGCACGCTCTCCTCCCGATCCGAGGTGCTGCTGTTTGCGGGTTCGAGTCCGGGCGTGTGCAGGGCTGAATCTCGCAGGTTCAACACAACGCAGTGACATACGTGAAACTGAGACGCCTGTTTATTTGTTTTAAGTGCGTGCAGGGTGTGAGAGGGGAATCAATGTGCTTTGATTCCAGCTTGGTAGTTGTAGTCTGTAAGATTAAAAAGCATGTGTGTGTGAAGTATCCAAACAATGACACCTTCATTATGGCTTTCATTATGGCTGCTTTAGCAACACACCTTAAGCTACTGTGTAGTGGGTCCCATTTAGAAGTGGCTACTTCATTCGCGCTTTCCGTGATTTATGGAGCTGCGTGAATTTTATTACAACTTTTCGCCACGATATGGCAGCTTAAGTCCGCTTGATACTGTAAGGCGTAAGCCATTGGTTTCCAAAGGAGATTTTATTTGTGTCGCCAGCATAGCCTATTGACAATTTATGTTGTAAATAGGCCTACCTTATACCTGTAGCTTAGGGAAGCTAACAGCTTTCTATTAGGATCTAGTTTGTTAGTTACAGTTTTGTTATAACTCCCTGATGCATTTTTGCATTTAGAATAGCCAGAGCGTGGATATCTCAATCGGAAAATTAAACAATATCGGGCGCCTATGGACTAGGCTGGGTGAACCCAGCCTGATCTGCCGGCGATTTAT
Organism: Alosa pseudoharengus; assembly: GCF_046254945.1. Lineage (NCBI taxonomy): Eukaryota > Metazoa > Chordata > Actinopteri > Clupeiformes > Clupeidae > Alosa > Alosa pseudoharengus. Next base: position 33,630,274 of record NW_027468674.1, on the reverse strand, counting down.
TTTTTGATTTCTTAAAAGATTGAGCTTGGTCTGGTGAAAGCCAGACTAGCCATGGACCTCAGTTACACAATGCAAGGGAACATGAATCAGCCTATATTTGCACGAACAATAACGGACAACAGCTCTTCAACTTGACCCGTTAAAATGTGTATGAACAGTCTAGCGACACATTTCATGAAGGCCCATTTGGACATGTCAGTTATTTGCACCACTGGTTAGATGTAAAACTGCATTTCGTTTCAGACTACTGGTACTTAATTTGTGCATTGACAATAAAGTATCACATGAACTAAAGATGACTAAAATCTTATGTAGAAGAAGAAACATTCACAAAAAATCCATCCATCCAAAAATGACCTTTGTTTTTGATAGCTGTTGAAAACGGCATGGAACTGACAGAGAAGTTTTTGTTTATTAAATAAAAATATTAAATAAAAAATATAACATTATGCTGATACCTTCTGCTTTACCCAAATACAATGTAGCCTACACGTGTAAGTGACCTTTAATCAGTCCAGTTGTAATGGATGAACTGTGATGAACTGCCCTACTTGTGATTGTTTAGAGATTTTAAAGGTTTTATAACAATGCTACAACTTCTTTGGCTATTCTACAATCTATTCACCTTTGCAGCGCCAGTAGGCTACTTTCTGTGCAGCCGCACACACACACACAGGCATGCCAAACAAGCATACACAAAAGTTTCAAGAGTGGGGGATGGAGTAAAAGCTGGAGACAAATTGATTAGTGTGATTTATTTTCGCGGAACGGATGTACAGGACTGAGCGGCGGTCATATTTTGTACCGCTATGCGGTACATCTAGTTATCACCTTAGTTGTGTTATGTTATGATATGATAAAACACCGATTTTTAGAGATAGAGAGAGATTGTGTGGGATATATGTAGGTATATCGGGAAATGACTGCAGGCCAGATTTAAAACTGTGTAGTCACTTGGGCCCTCTCACAGAATTGGACATATAGGATCACTATGACATTCCTTGGATGCATGTCAAATTTCATGAAATTCCATCCACAGGGGCACTACAACATAGGGATTCTATATCTCAAAAATAGCTTAAGCTTTGATTTTGAAATTTGGTATGTTTACACTTGGCTTCATTTTGTCACATCTTCGTAATTTACATTTGGCTCACTCAACAAAATGGCTGCTAGTGCTGAACAGAAATTCAGCTACCAAAATAAGGGTTGGTGCTAGATTGGATCAGCCGTAGCCTGGGTGCCAGCCAAACTTAGCCCCGCCCACAACATTTGAGGTCGGGAAGTTCGGTCTGGCATTGCTCCGTTGTGGAGCAACTATGCTCGAACCAGGGGGTCAGGATTTGAAGGGTTAGCCTCAGCCACTTAGCATGGCATTTGGCCGCCGACATTTTTGAAAACATGGCGTTACATGGTTGCAACTTCCGGCACCAGTCTTTACATGCTGATTGGTAGATGACAGCTCATGCACGAGTTTAGTGTTGGGCACAAGCGTCCTTGTGCGTCTATGTTGGTTTGCATTTCTAGAAGACGACAAATAAAACAACTAACTACATGGATTAAGCTACTGATACTTGACTAATGCCTACATGGTTAGGCTGTATTATACCAGACTTTGTGGTAAATAAAAGAAAAAGTAAATGTTGTCATACTAGGATATTATTTGCCTTATGTGTGGATTAACAAGGTAACTGACTATGACCATACATTTTAGCAGATGCATAGCAATGACCTATATCCAATTATTAGCCTACTCGTTGCGTTGTGTATGAAACGAACACGACTGTAGTCCCTACCTGTAGTCGATGACAACGCAACGTTTCAAACTTTTTTGGCTGAAGTAGCCTAGCATGGGCCATTGAAATGAATGGGGGCAGGACTTGCATTGTGACATGTTGTTCCCTTGTTCGTTTGAAATCTCTGATTGACCACCTGTTCGAGGGATTTGCGACAGCCTTTCCCAGCTGTTTATAACATGTTTGTAGCATATCGGTGTTCAACAGAATTATTTTTTAAAACGGAGGGGAAATATCAGTTTTTCCCAATAGCCTACCCTGCTAAGTATCTCGATTTCGCTAACGGGTGTTTTAGGAGATATTGACGGAAAAATAACTTTTACAAAAGACCAGAAAACAATGTTAAGGTATTTGTGGAGAAGAAGGATGGTTTGTGTGCTATTTTGTTGCTCTGATTGGTTAGATCTATGCAATTGAGTGCAGAGGCATTCCCCCCCTGTACCGGTTGAAACACGCCCCATAATTATGTCCCAATGGAGCAGTATCAGACTCATATTCTGACTAGAATTTGAGTGTGACAACGTCAGGCTAGATCAGCCGGGTGCTCCTGGTGACACTCAAGCTGTAGTACCTCAGTACAGTTAAAATCCTGTGTTTGTACAGGCAGTCACATTCCTCTGTTTCCCTCAGTAGCTTCCTGTAAAATCCAAACACTGGATTTATACTGTTTCTTCACAATTACTGAGTTAAACATGCCCAGTGGTGTCTTGTAAGGATCCTATTCATGTTGCACAGCACTTCTGATTCTGTTAACCCTTAGAACCCGATTGACGCAAAGTGTGTCAAAAAACACACCCTTTCTTCTCTGTTACATTGCTCCGGAACGGTTCATCGCAGCGAGATGAAACCTTTATTGCACGACAGAGCAGAAGTGGGGCTTTCCAACGAGACTACACACTTGTCTGTACGATCAAGTATGAAAATTAAAAAAAATCATGAAATTAAATCAAATTGCATCATATTTACAGTCTATACTTCTCTGCGTTCACCTGCACACACATTACTCTAGTTTGAATTACTCGCGAACCCGTGATCGTATCGATATGGCAAGCATATCAGATGAAAGAGGGGGCACAGGGCTATCCATTGGTACCATGTTTATTGATCCTTCTGGCTTATAAAACCAGACGAAGTGACTGCAAAATAATAACGTCATGTACACAAACCAACGCTGCACACTCATTACTCTCGTTTGGATTACTCGCGGACCCGTGATCGCATAGATATGCCACGAAGTGACAGCAAAATAATAACTTCATATAGCTGGACTTACCCCACGTTTGTGTCTGTTCTTGTGGCAAAGCATGTTTATAATCCAATGCTATCATGTGTTTCTCTATGGCAAAGCATGTTCATATTCCGGTTTTGAGATCCTAGCAAATTCCTGCATGGCATCCAATTCAAGGCTCACATTGCATCCCAATTTGTTCAACAAATAAACACCTTTTTTGCCTTTACTTTGTTCATGGCAATGCAGTAAAGAGTTGAGAATTATTATGACTGCATACGCACAGGCACGCAGGGTAACACGCAACCTCGGGTCAAGTCAGGTCAGATCAGTTCGTGTCACAGAAAGGTCATTTTTCATCACTAAATAAAAAATGGCATTTATTTCCGTAAATCACACAGCAAATATTTCTGTAAATTGCTCAGCCCCAGAGTATCCCTCCAACATGGCAATTATATTGCCCGATTCAGGACAGTCTGCCCTACACACACATGAAATGCATGTAGAGCTGTGAGCTTGCTGTGGTGAGATACAGGTCGAAATATAAGAATTTTTATAATACACTTTTTATATTTTAATTCTTTAAAAATCTAAATAAAATTAATGCTAGTATTAATACATGAAATGATGGCAGATCTGAATAGCCTAAACTCTCCTGAAAAAAACAATATATAATATATGTGTGTTGCACTTACAATGACCAGAATAAATCCTTATGAATAAAGGTAGTGAAAATGCCCTAAAAACAGCTTAGGGTTCTAAGGGTTAAGAAGCACAAACACAGTGTAAATTCTGCCTACATAGCATAGCTTTGTAGCCGGCCAATAGGAGGATAACCGATTGATTTTCACCAATTGTAAACACTTGAGGCCTTACAGAGAGTCCCTCTATTTCTATTTCTGTTTAGTTAAAATTATGCGAATTCTGCTCTTTTTTCAACATCACATTTATAATGTTAGTGTCCTAATGTATTTCAGTTTTCTACTTAAAACAAACTGTCTAACTGCTGTCTTACAGAGCTCATGACTGTGAATGGTGTGAGGGTTTTCTTCCTCCCTCTTGACTCTCTATCAAAACTCCCTGAGAAGCAAAGATATTCCCAGTTCTTTAATACCATCTATTGTTCAGCTAGGTAACATACATACAGACGTACGTTACACACGTCCACAGACACAAATGTATGTGCAATATTATGATGTGTAAAATATTTAGCATGTTCTTTAAGTCTGTTATAACAGATCTAATTCAGCGCATGTAAACTCTTTCTCTCCCCCTCAGCATGGTCCATACCTTAAAACCATCTCTGAAATTAATAAGCGCATCTGAAGCCATTCTCATAGTGGAGCTGGGCAAGTGAGTCTCTTTATGTTCAACCTAGGAATTTCCTATATTCTAAACCAGATTAAGACAGATTTATGTTAGTTGTCTCCTTCTGTCTAATTGTATGTGTCTATTTCAGGTACCTGCTGGACCTGTCCAAAGAGCAAGAGGCTGGTTTTACGCAGAAAATAAAAGAAATCACTCTAACGGCAGGTTTCAGTCCTACACTGGAGAGCACCAGTGATGTGCATGCTGTGTTCACACTGCAGCAAAAATGATAACATCAAGGTGATGTATTCAACATATTGAGGATGGAGGACATATGGATATATTAATTATATTGTGTGTTGCCTCTGTTTCTGGAGTGATATGCAGTGTCATAAGTGATGCTGTAGCATCATGTGGTTGTAGCTTTCTTTTTAACTTTATGATTAAAATCTTTCTGTAGTGAAGATAAAATGTAATTTTGGCTATAGGTGTTTTTTGCTTTGGTTATGTAACGATAAATAGTGAGATATGTTTACAAGAAAGAAAAGAAGTAAGAAAGAAGTCATTCATCTTGGAAGTCAGTCTTGCAGACAAAGAATAGAATTCAAGGTCACAGTAGCATACAGACAACATACACACACACAATCACTAACAGCAGAAAAAGTAATTAAAAGTATATAATATAAAAAACACAACTAAGCAATGAGGACTGTAGAAGATAAAGAATATACTAAATATACTAAAATACAAATTATACTAAATCAAAACTTAATCTAAATCAATTCTAAAAAACAGTATCCACATAGTGGGTGATTAATCAATCAGGTGCACTTGCAATGACTGAAGCAGGGACTGAGCCTGTGGTCCTCTGTGCATAAGGTAAGGTAAGGTGCTCTTTGTGAATGAGTGTCATGGTGATGGTGCAAATGAGTAAGTCAAACAGTGCAACAGTGCAAGAATAAAGTCTATATATATATATATATATATATATATATAAATAACTATATTAAGAAGGTATAAGTGTGGTCACAGTTCGGCTGTGGCATGGAGGGAGGGGTTGTGCATTATGTGCTAATAAAGCACGCAAACAGTGTGTAACAGAATGTATGTTGAAAAAGACATTAAACAAACAGTATAAATGCAAGTGACGATTATGGACACTCTAAGCACCTCTGGTTTTGCAGTCTTTGTCATCAATTTGTTCACATTTGATGTGTGTGCCAAATACACTCACATCTGATGTGTGCACAAAATGAGCTTTTTAGGAGGCACTATTCTGGGCTCCAGGGTGCAACCAAAAATCTGGCCTAAAATGACCTAAAATATTTCCTGTCTAACTCTGTGTGCATACGGAACATTATTTTTTCCCACATTCTACAATAGTGGAGGCAAACATGAAGCACTAGCACCAGGGCCATAGGAAATAAAAACAAAGGAGATCTTGCCTTTGAGCTCATTTTAACATCAATATGAGATTCTTAATTTGAGCTCGTCTCAGCTCAAGTCCAGTTTTAAAGGAGTAGTTCAGTATTTTTTAACCGAGGGTCTATTTCTGGATGTCTAAATTTTCTGTGTTGTTTTCAGTTAGAGCAGAATGCATTCACATGCAATGCAACAAAATATCCATATACCGTAAATGAGGCTTGGGGACAGTGTCTCTACCTCAAAGTAAATAAAGCCATTGACTGGTCAAACTATCGTTACAAGTTTATACTACTAGTGGGGTACGAATTGTCATGAAATAATGGTCCCGTAGGATTTTTTTGCTAAAATTGATTTTTTTGTTTTATCTGCTTTATTTGGGGTCCTACTGTTGAAAAATGATGGGGTGCAAATTTTCTGACCCCGTTTTGCCCCTCCTCTGGGGGGCGCTTTCTCACCTTGGCCAGGATAATGACTGCACACATATATCTACTAATAATGATCACATTTTCACAATCTTGGTGTCAATTCAGGGGTTATTGAGGATGCTGAGACCATTTATGACAGTTTCATTGTGATCAGAAGTTGTCTCATTTTTTGGTAGTGGTCTAGGCTTTTCTAGGGTATTTTATCATATTTTTTGGTCAAATTAATTATATACACTCTAAGTTATGTGCACTGAAGAAGTTAATACACAGTATAAACTTGAAGAGTAATTTAGATAATCATAATAATAATAATAGTAATAATAATAACTTTGTTAGATATAGCGCCTTTAGAAAGAGTTAGAGACTAAAGGCATCAGTGAGCAGATATGTGTTTAGATACTTTTTTTTGTTGTTTTTTTGTGTGCGTTTTTAAAAAATCTGGTGAACAATCTGATATTTTCCTTTACAATAGCTAATAAAGCAATCAATCATTTAACATCTTTGAAATAAAACTAATACAAAATGTACTGTAGCTCTACTGCAATGGCAGTGTACATTAACTAAGTACTGAACTAATTGATGAACTAATTGATAAATGAACTAATTATTAATGTACATGAATACTAATAAACATGAACAGGAAATAAAACACTTTAGAAATACACTTCTACATAAATCAATCATTCATCAGCATCATCCTCATTTGTAGTATGCTTAGTCGCATTTTCACAGTCACCAGCAAAGCATTTGCAAAGAGGAGTACAGGGAATTCGATGTCTGTGACAAGTGCACCTGAGTGTTTTGCACTGGGTTTTGCACACACATTTTGTCTACTCTAACTCTATCAAAGCTGTAGGGGCAGGGAGTGTAAGACATGTCACAGGAACATAAACTCCTTCTTGGAAAGTCCAACCATTTTCTTCAATCTGAGGAAGAACTGGACAGTTTGAAATGTAGGATTTATCACGCATGGCAATGTAATTGGCACAAAGGATATGAGGCAACAAGGCAGCTCGTGTCGGAGGTAACATTTCTCCCTCCAAGTTCCTGGTCCGAAATAGCTCCCACCTCAGTTTTGGTAGGGTTGTGTGACCAGTTGACCTATAGACACTGCAGACACTGCTCTAGACCTCTGACTTGTTGGGGAAGTTCACCATTGATGAGATTAGATGGCAGTGGACCTTCACCAAGCTTCTTAAAGCAACTGATGACAGGATCATCACCATCAAGTTTCATGTAGGCATCAACCCAGGTCTTTTTGCTGACGCCCACAAATTTACCTCCCCAGTCAGCACCAGAGAAATTGTGGAGAGCGATAAGGCCTTGACATTTTTGATGTCCTATAATCTGCACTCTTTCTACCACATCGATTTCTCTATATTTTGTAAGAAACAGTAAGAAACAGTAAGAAACTTGAGATGAGTGTGAGGTCCAAGGTGCTTACCAGCAACAAGATCAAGCAGAAGGACCAAACTCTAACTTCACTCCAGCCAGTCTCAGCTGAACACACCAATCGAGACTTTCATATAACGCACACTCTTCAGTTTACTGTTTGATAGTGAAACATTTCTGGGGTATTTATGTGTCATACTGCTTGTCACACTGAAGTTGTTTACAAAAAAAGATCATATTTTCTCATTTCATCCAATATTGATTTTCATCGATTTTTATATACCGATTTTTAGCTGGCATCCATTACAAATGGCATCATTTGATAATTTTGTCTTCTTGTATCTTCTGTCTGTATCTTAGCAATGTGATTCTCAGCTTTGTGTCATTAGACAGAATTAAAACACATATATCTTGTGTTGAAATAGTTATCTTTGACAAAAATTGGCAAGCAGCAATGAGGGGGCCAAATAAAGTTGTGACTGCTGATGATTTAGTTTCTCTTTAAGGAAAATCCAAAATGGCCAATTGTTTATAATAAGTGGGGAACATTTGCAATGATCATCAATATGAGTATGAAGAGTATGACTAGCCATTGGAATTTCTTTGCTAACCCTACGTCATCATGATATACTGTAACCCCTAAATGCAGGTTCGCTAATTATAGCGCCCCCAGTGGCCGAATTACACCAAATTTGTTGTGTACCCTTGGGAGGGGGTCAGTTGTCATGTGACCAAGTTTCGTTAACATACATCAAAGTGTTCCCAAGATATGAGCTCACTTACTGTTTGGCGACTTTGCCCCATTGGATTTGCCTTTATTACTGCAAATAATGAGTCATAACAACTTCTAATCACAATGAAACTGTCATAAATGGACTCAGCATCCTCAATAACCCCTAAATTGACACCAAGATTGTGAAAATGTGATCATTATTAGTAGATGTCGTGTGTGGTCAGTATCCTGGCCAAGGTGAGAAAGCGCCCCCCAGAGGGGGGGCAAAACGGGGTCAGAAAATTTGCACCCCGTCATTTTTCAACAGTAGGACCCCAAATAAAGCAAATAAAACAAAAAAATCAATTTTAGCAAAAAAATCCTACGGAAATACAATTTGTACCCCACTATACTATTGAGAGGGGCCCTGCAGACAAACCGAAGTGTTTTTGCCTTTGTAAATGTAAAGAAAACAAGTTGTTTGTACAGTCAGTGTAATCTGCAATACTCTCCTTCCATTTGCTGCCATCTTGCAAGTTGCAACTAGAAAGTCTTAAGTCAGTTACCAAATTATCTTCCTTTTGCTTCCATTGACAGTAGTTAGCACCGCATTCAGTAGACTTTTATGGACTTCTTCCTCGCAAGATGTTGACGAACGGAAGAAGAGTAAGGTAATGCACTGGCAGACTGAATGTTAGCAATAACAAAAAAGCCTTTCGTTTACCTTAGAAGTTGTAATGTTTTCTTGCTAAAATTTGGTCTCAGCAGCTTTGTGAATAGCTTTTAAGAGTTCTCTTAGCGGTTAGATAAAATATTTTCTTAATACGGGCCCAGAACAGCCCATCGTTGTTACATGACTAAGATGGAAACTTAGTCCTGACTGACTTGCAAGGTGGAGTTCTCTAGCCAAACTCATTTGCTTTGTGAATAGAGTTTGGACACTCACGATTGGGAAACCTTTCCAACACTAGCATGGTGACAGGCATAGACATAGCGTTAACTTTGAAATCATTGGTCCACCCTAACCAATCACATTGATCAGGGATTCCTAACGTTACTTCCTACTTCGCCTAAACCAGGGGCCGGCAACCCGCGGCTCCGGAGCCGCATGTGGCTCTTTGATCCCTCTGATGCGGCTCAGCTTTTGAAAATAATAATCTATTTGAGTAATTTATAAAACTTCCTACCTCACTTGACTTCGTAACCGTAGCCTGCACAATATTGTTACATTCGCGGTTCGTTGCCATGTCAATATCAAACAAAATCATTGATTTCCCTCCATTTCAGTCAACGAGAACACTTGTCTTTAATTGTTATTGTTGATGTGTGCGCTTGCTGTAGGCTAGATAAGGAAAATGTCAAAGAGGAACCGTCAGCGACCACAGCTTGCGAGCGGGAATACAAGCGGGCTGAAATGGGAAAGTTTTCATCCGAAGACTGATTCTGAAAACACGAAATGAACTGCCTGTTATATATCGCACACTGCAATGAGTTAGTATTGCTGTGTTAACCCTATTCCACTTGCATGTGAGAAATGATTCTCACATATGAAAAATATAAAGACAAACCTGCGCTCACGTTTAATTCCGCGCAAAACTGTCACATCCATAACGGCAACACAATGCCATGGTATTTAGTTGCCGTTATAGATACAGTTTTGCGTGGAGTTGCCCTTAACTCATTGAATGCCAAGCTGTTTTCGGAAGCTTTTCACCTAGAGTGCCAGCCATCTAGACCATTGTTGATGATTTTTGTACAGCCACAGCATATTCTGTGTTATAGCTATGAACACATATAATGGCTTGTTTAAAAGGTGAGACTTTAAGCTCTCAGTGGGTGCAAACCGTGTATTTCTACACGCCTCTGTTCCTGAGAAATCCCAAGCTAAACAGTGGCTAGTTTTCATCAAAATCGCTGTTTTTTTTCTAGAAATGGAGATATAACGTCTTTCATGAAATATGGTGTTGCCTGTAAACTTTCCGGGAAGTGATCAGCGAGACCTGGCGAGACTGCCACCTAGTGATAGACCCACGAAAATGGCCTGCTGAATATGAGCCAGCCAGACTCCAAGGCAATCACCAAATCTAATCTCTGGTAGGCCTAATGTTGAATTTCGCCAATAACATGTCAATGAAAATTGAGTTGTGTTGTGAATTATGATGTTACTTTGCATACGAAAGGACACTGGGGAAATAGGGGGTGGTGTTTAGCCTACATGGGAAGCCTAAGGCCTATACTTCTTTTATTCCACTTTACATTTCAAGTTACGTGCACATTACTTTTAAAACTAGTAGAAAATGTATAAAAAAATCTGTATTTTTTAATGTATTAAAAAATAACGTACAGAAAGTAACTGTACGTTAAATATCCAAACTTTTTCTTGTAACCGTCTTTATGTGGCTCTTCTGAGATTAAAAAATAAATAAATTTGGTAAAAGTGGCTCTCCAGGCAAAAAAGGCTGCTGACCCCTGGCCTAAACTGTACAAACTGAAAATAAACAGCATTGGCAATCAGGAAACGATGTACGTTGGCCTACCTTTGCTGTAAATAAATGTACACATTCTTCCAACAACATTTTTTGATGTTTGCAGGCATTGCTACCAGGGTAGGAATTTCACGGCGGCCACGGCCATCGTTACCCCTTGCGTTGGCCACATACCGGAATTTTCCTTTAATGATCACAAAATGCTAAGCATGCATTTAGGCTATTTGAGTTTCTTAAAGCTGAGCTGTCCTTAAATGAAAATTCCGGTATTTAGCACTTTGAGTCCCCTTTCTGGTTTGTTTTGGATGAACTAGAGTGGTGGACACCGAAATTTGGACGATTGGTCCTGTCTCGACTTTTCTGACTCGTTTTGAATCGCCTTTGACTACTCAGAGTGGCTGCCAACAGGCATACTCAAACATGTCCTAAAACAACCCTTAACATTCGTTTTCAAAACTGTACAACTAACCGAGTGGTTAGTGGTGTTCGTTGATGTTCCAAAACAAGTAGCGTAGCGAAATGCAGTTTCTGTCGTGTTTTATTTGGCATTTTGTAAAATCCCATTGATTTCTGTTGGAAGACTCATTGCACGTTGATATTACTGCGCCACCGTATATGCTTAAGGTTCAAATATTGAGCGGAAGTTTATACGCGGTTGTGAGGTGTCTGAAAAAATAGTTCCACAATAGCAAGTAAGACGGCTGGAAATCATACATTGCGCCGATATTTGATTTTAATAATCAACGAGCACCACTAACCTCTCTGTGAGTTGCACAGTTTTGAAAACGAAAGTTAAGGGTTGTTTTAGGACATGAGTATTTGAGTATGCCTGTTGGCAGCCACTCTGAGTAGTCAAAGGCGATTCAAAACGAGTCAGAAAAGTCGAGACAGGACCAATCGTCAAAATTTCGGTGTCCACCACTCTAGTTCATCCAAAACAAACCAGAAAAGGGACTCAAAGTGCTAAATACCGGAATTTTCCTTTAAATTGTTCAATACATGATTTCATAAAATAGAAAATAAATGTTAAATATAGCCTAGATACCTGTAAATATTAGATGATCAGATGATTTACAGTTCTATGTAATATGTCTTGTTTCATGTTTTTGTAATGTTTCATACAGTGATGTAGGTCTACTGCTGTGAATAGGCTAAATACAACTTTGATCATTTTTATAGCCTACTACTGTATAGTTAACATGTGGCCTTTGTGCCCCCCACCAAATATGCCCAACTGAAGGCCAAGTGGCCTTGCCCCTAAAATGGTGAAATTCCAAGCCTGATTGTGAGTTTTATGTTCCACAGCAAGATTGAAAACTTTGCAAAAAAAGTCAGGGCAGTTGAAGTTGGGGGCATAAATATTCAAAGGACTAATGGAACAGAGTTAACTGTACCTGTGACGAAGAAGAAGATCTCCCACCTGGGTCAGTAATGATGGATTTGAATATAAATGGAATTTAAGATGCTGACCCCTTTTGCTTTAGAAGAGAAGGTGGATTGGTAAACTTGAGACAGCCATACAGCTCTCAGTCTCATCTGTTCAGTTGGGCGAATGTGGGTTTCTTTTTAAAAAATAATATTAGATGACAGGGTCTTTAAATGTGAAAATACTTTTCCCCGCTTAAGGGCTTTGCCAAGACCCCTACAGTTCCAGGAGGTAAAAGTAATAGGACTCGCTCCTGACCTACATGAGTAATTATCCTGCATTAAAAATTAAAGTATGACAGAGAATTTGGGCTGACACATGAAAAATAATAATCTGGCAGTTTAACAAACAACACATAAACACACCCCACAACAACCCCAAAGCCGCAACAGAGAACTAAGAGGCAAATCCCAAGTCCAGATAGGAGACTGCCGGGTAACAGAGCCAACTGAACAGCCGACTAAAGGCCAAACTAAACCGACAGCTTCGTGCTCTCCTCTATTGTAATATACATCATGTACTGCAACAAAGACAAAAACAAACCAAAATATAGCTGCAAGCAGCAATGTGGGGGCCAAGCAGTTGAGCAGGAGTTGTCAGGGCAACCCAATGTTGTTACATTATACACACCCCCATCCCAGACACACACATATACACAGATAAACCTCCTCTCCCACACACCCCAATAGCCCCCCACACATACGCATGCCTCAAACATCACCAAATGTATTGTGCGTCCTCAGGTTGTAGTCACAAGTCCACATACCAAGTTTGGTGTCGATACAAGAAAGTGTTGATAATTATAGTGCCTCTAGTGGTCAAATGTCACTAAATATATTGAGCGTCTTCAGGATGTGGTCCCGAGTTCTTGTACCAAGTTTGGTGTCAATACGAGAAAGTGTCGCAAATTATAGCACCCCTAGTGGTCAAAGGTCGCAAAATTGATTGTGCATCCTCAGGATGTTGTCACAAGTCCACATACCAAGTTTGGTGTTGATACAAGAAAGTTGTGCAAATTATAGCACCCCTACTGGTCAAAGGTTGCTAAAATTATTAAGTCCATATACTAAGTTTGGTTTCAATATGTGAAAGCATTGCTGAAATATGAACCCACTTCTTGTGATTATAGCGCCACCTATAGGTCAAAAGTCATCACATTTATTGAGCCTCCTCCTAATTGGGTCCTGAGACCCTGTACTGAGTTTGGTGTTGATATGCGAAAGCCTTGCTGAGATCACTTCACTTCCTACCAAACCTGATTGATCGTCACATGCAACCGGTTTGGAATATGTCTCCAAAAAGCAATGCGTTTATGAGTCATGGTCTGACGATCATCTGCGTCGTGAAAATCGGAGAAACTTTGTGACCTTTGATGCCTTTTAAATGTTTTTGGTGAAATACAACATGGTGGAAATTGACGTATTGGGGTGCATCGAGTTTGGTGTCATCCAAGGATTCCAAATATACCTTAATGTTCAAAATGTGGTGTACAGTTCAAACGTTAAGTGCATAGATGCAATAAAAAAATTGAAACATTGGTGGCGCTAGAGCACTCCAAGTGCAGACTTGAAACTTTGCTAAATTAAAGATATGACTGTACCGAATCAATGTGCCGAATATCCCAACTTTTTACTGAATGGTTCAATGGCAAATTAGCGTTTCTTTATAATAATAATAAGAATACGTAGAATCACTATGGGTTGCCTCGCAGCTTCGCTGCTTGGCCCCCAAATATAGCTGCAAGCAGCAATGTGGGGGCCAAGCATGGCGGAATGGCATTGCCATGCCATGAGCAAGCACTCACAGCAAGTTTGATTGCAATTGGATAAAGAATGGCTGAGAAATAAGCTCATTTACTTTGTTACAGCGCCCCTAGAGGCCAAATTTCACCAATGTCCTTGTGAGTTCTCACAATCAGCTACTATGTCCTTCTACCAAGTTTGGACTTCATACAACGAAGCGTTGCTGAGATATGAGCCCACTTCTTGTATTACAGCGCCCCCTATAGAGGCCAAATGATGCCAATTTCCTTCTGTGTCCTCACAATGAGGTACCAAGTCCCTGTACCAAGTTTGGACTTTTTAACCCGAAGCGTTGCTGAGATACAAGCTCACTTCCTGTATTACAGCGCCCCCTATAGAGGCCAAATGATACCAATTTCCTACTGTGTCCTCACAACCAGATACGAAGTCCCTGTACCAAGTTTGGACTTCATACATTAAAGCGTCTCCGAGATGTTAGCCCACTTCCTGTTTTGCGGCTTCATCCCCATATTTGTTTGGCTATCATGGGCCAATAAAGTGGAATTTGAAAAATCTGAGAAGTATCCTTTGTGCGGCTTGGTCTGAAGATCATCTCTGCCATGTTCTGTGAAAATTGGATGAAATTGGTGACCGCTGAAACTTTCAATAGGGTTTGGACCAAATCCTATATAGCGGAGGTCCAATATGGCGGAAAGTGACGGGATAGGTGTCGATGAACTCGGGATGGTCCAAGGATTCAGACGCTACCTCAATTGTGAAAATCAGACAAAAGAATCAAGGATCACGCGCATGTACGCATGTCCAGCATTGAACTGGTGGTGGCGCTAGAGTGTTAAATGTATATGCATAAAAATTGCTGGGTGTTATTGGGCCAGTGTCCTGACTAATGGTATCGAGTTTTGTTATGTTAACTCAAAGTGTCACAGAGAGGTTGGTCCACTGTCACGGGCAAACAAAAATGAAATTGAAAAATCTGACAAGTATCGTTTATCGATCACATATATCGATCACATAACACAAATATCGATCACATAACGCAAGTGCAATAGCATGGATAATGTAAGATACACAGACAGCTAATCTGCCTCTTTGTCTGTTATAATAGAGTTGGCAAACCGTTCTGCAGCTGCAGCAAAGATGTTCACAGTTTGTTGTTTGTTACAACTTCTTCTCAATGCAGACCTGTCAACCTATAGACATTTTGCACCAGTAAGATTTGTTACTTAATAGTATGCAAAAATGAGCAGACATCCAACTACTCCGGAAACTCCTTGGAGCGTGTGAATAAGGATCTCCCACAGAGAGAAAGTGGCAAGATGTAGTGAAAGAGAATGAGAATACAAAGCATCGGCCTTTGGCCTCGTAGGCTACCTACGGCTGAATTACAACTGTGGTGATATACTTTACCAACACCATTCCCACTTGTGTCATATTGCTTAATTATAAAATGCCCTGTTAATAAAAAAACAAGGTTTTAAGTGTAACTGCTACTCGTCTTTTACGTTCAACCCAATAGCATGAGTCTGTCAGGATCCTGTCAGGACTGATTGACTTTGTGCCACCCTGGTGGCCATTTTGTGTATTGTCCGGTGTTTGCTTTTGCCTGTTCCCCATGTGCTCTGTTTACCTGCAGTGTTTCTCATACATTGACTTATTTGTGGCGGCCCACCACAATACAGACATCCCAACCTGCAAAAAGTCATTTCAGGGAGGTATCACGATTAATTAATATATAAAAATTAATAAATAAAATAAAAATAAATAAATAACAATACTAAAAACAACTTTAGCCTACTTAGATACTGAAATAGAGATTCATATTTTTGTTCAATAATGTCTAGTCAGTACACCAAATAAGGAAGGCCTATAGATAGTAGCCTAATTGTGAAAATAAAATATGTAGATCTTGCAGTTTGGTCTTTTCATGTAGCCTTAAGCCATCTAGGCCTGAATAATATGCACATGAATTGACACTAGTTAAACTCACCTCAACATGTTTTTGCAATCATTTAACCCACCATGGGCAATGCTAACACTGTTACAAACAGTGCAGCATGCAAGATTAGGCCTATCATTATTTTTTACTCTTATAAACAAGGGTACACTTTAAAATGGGTCTTACATATTCCTGTTTTGGGGGCACTGACTCTGTCGTGACTCTCCTGTTCCTAGATACACTGAACTGATCAGGATGCTCTCTGTCTTGGATGCGCTCAGACACACGCACCACCACCCCCCTCTCTCTCCCCTGTCGTGTGCGCGCTACACTCAGATGCACACGCGATTTTAGGTCTCCCTCTCGCATGCGCGCTCTTGTTCGCTCGCTCTAGATTCCGGGAGATTTTATCTAATTTGCGGGCATCAGGGAGCCGCTATCAGTATGCGGGAGACTCCCGGAACTTCCGGGAGACTTGGGATGTCTGACAATATCAACATTGACCACCACACAATTTTCCAGGTTGTACTAAATTGTGCTTAAATCTGGTTCATCATAACCACGCTATGCTAATTTGTTGAATTCAAGTTAATTATGCAAACCTACCCCCACAAATAGAATTCAGTTCTGTGGGAAACACTGACCTGTCTGCTGTCATGTGACTGTCTTCACCCCTTTTCTCCTTATTTGGTCTGTACTTCCTGTATTGTTAGTTTTCCCTCCGTTTCTGCTTTCACCTGTTCCCCGTTATTGTCTTGTTAGTCTGGTTGGTCTGTGAATTTATACCCCCCTGTTCCTCTGTCGGGTCGTCTCTCTGTTATCCTGTCGGAGTTATGTCTGTAAGTAGTTTGTAAATTTGTACGTTTGTTAGTTAATAAAGTGTGTTTTTCCTAGGGATGGGCAGGGGCGCCTTAATACCACCTGAGGCCCCTGGGCTATATGTTTTTAAGCCCCCCCCCCCCCCCCCCCCAAACCGCAAAAATGAATTATGATTAAATGATACCCGGCCCGTGATCTGACCTGCCTATTTAACGTGCGCTTTTGGTTAATATAGCCTATAACATGCAGTATAGCCTATGTAAAACCTTTACATAAACAGGAACAGAAAGCCCTCCTTAATCACGTCAGCCTACCCCTGAGATCGCTTATCAAAAAGGCTAGCCTACTGCAGGAAAACAAGCGTTGAACTCTTACAACACTGGCTGGCTAAGTTAAAAGATGCGTTAGGCTACACATATGACGTTTCAAGCTTTTCAAAAGTGCATGTGTTTGTCGTGTCGGGGTGTTCCCCAGGAGGTTTTTTGAAATTCTGTCCACTTAACACACCATTTTAACACAGCTTGGGAGGGACATAAATACTTTTAGCCTACAGAACAAGCAGCTGGCTCATGTGACGTGAACATTGGCTACCTTATGCATTATCACTATACTACCCTACATGGAGACATATCTCACGTTAACAATGGAGAAAACATAACATGGGCTAATATTTGTGCGAATGGGTTTTTGGTGAAGGGAGATGCTGATCACTAATTAATTTCTTTGCTCAACAGCCCATGTTCTGCGTTCACTCCAGTGAGACAAGTGAAATTTGCCAGGCTATTTGCTACGATATTTACCTGCTATGCCTTCTGTTTTCATGGACAGTTACAGGAATCCACGTCATTCGTTTATCGTTGCTTCAATCCAACCCACGTTATCTCCAGAGTTTGTAAGTTTGTCATTCAGTTTCTCCTCTAGCTCCTCTACACACCCATTGGAATTTATTACGTTTTGTTACATTTTGTTACACTTTAGAAGAGATGACAAAGGGGGCCTCTGCATGGATGTCATTGTCGAGCAGTGCGATGTGCTCAATTAGACTAGCTCCAGAGTAGGCTATGACTTACGCCGCGAATACGGACACGGCCGTTTAATATTATTGATTATCATCATTATTATTATTATTAGGAGGCCCCTCATTGGTCGAGGCCCCTGGGGTCAGCCCAGGTAAGCCCCTGCTTTAAGGCGCCAGTGGGGATGGGCAAAGTGAGGCTTTATGAAACACTGAAACGTTCGAAGCAATTGTGCCAAATTGTTCCGAAGCTTTGAAACAATTCCGACACCTCAGAGCTGTTTAGGGTGAAACAAATCTGTCAAATGCTTCGTATTGGAGATGTAGTCTTTAAAGTTCGTGGTTCGCTGTGTTACCTGTGTTCAGTCTTTGTCACAAAGCTAAGCAGCATGCCCTTAGACAATTACTGGATGGGAGACCACATGAAGTCACAATTAAGAGAACCTTATTGCTGCCACTATGTGTTCTCTAAATCACTTTCTTCTTATAAAAACTATCGATTTTTGACCATTCTGAGAGTTTAGTTGAAACTGTGTGGTTAATGGTGAAGTAAGAAAACATAAACAGATACGATCTGAAACAATACCAATACAAGTCAAACGGGGATCGAACCACATTTGAGCAGCCTGGGCTACCGTGCAAAAAACACCCTCACTAACCACTACACCATCATGGTTATTGCTTAAAAGAAAGCTACACTGTTAATTGAACACGCGGGCACGCCTGCCGACACCATAGACCAGAGGTTCCCAAACTGAGAGCCGCGCCTCCCCTGGGGGGCGCCAAATGATTTGAGTGGAGGCGCGGAAGGTTGATTCAAAAAAGAAGGGAAAACGTTTATTTCATGTTAGAACTATCTATGTTTTTTTTTTCAATGATTATGTAATTGTCAACATTGTAAAATCGAAATAAATCATAGAAGAGATGTATACTAAATCTTTGGGATAGTGGAAAGTATTATTGATCCCTATCCTGAGTGAGAATGTATTGTGCCAAACTTCATAACATAATGTAACAAACTGCGAAGTTGTCTTAGAAAGGTTTTATTGGTTATGCACCAAAACACACGAACGTCATTAAACAAGCAACACAAGGGAGGTCAATTAAACAAGCACAATACACAAACAGGGTAGTCACATACAATACACGGGGTAAACACATGAGGTACAACATAAAGAAAGACTATACCAGCTAACACATACATGATAAGGTAAACGCCATTACTCATACTAAACCAACATCAACATTACACACACACACACGCACAGCATTATGGGAGTACAGTGATGACAGCTAGGCTCAGATCATTACACAGCCCCCCCGAGACTTAGTCCATGTCCCCTTGACTCAAGTCTTACCCTACGTCAGTCCATGAGCCTGGCTGGGATGCGACGCTGGCGTTGTGGGCGCCCTGCTGTCGCGGCGGTGACTTCCGGTGAAGGCTGCACGGTGATCGGTGTTAGAGCCACAGCTCCATTGTCACCAAGTTCCACAGAGTCAGTGTCAAAGTCTCCACGACCCTCAGCTGAGGCCAGGGGTCGATACGGGGCCAGTCGATCACGGTGGAGACCACATCAGACAGCTTCTCTAAGACATCGCACGGCCCGACCCACTGGCTAGTGAGTTTCGGGGACATGCCTTTCTTTCTCTCCGGGCAGTACACCCACACTTTATCGCCGGTCTGGAACTCCTGGCCGCGACAGCGCGTATTGTAAGCTCGCTTTTGACGTATTCCAGCTTCACTCATAGCCTGCCGGGCCAACTCATGTACTCCTTTGAGTCTCTCGCGTAGCTGCTTGTAGTATTCCAGCCCTGGCTTACCTCCAATCTCCGCTTCCGGAGGCGAACCGAACACCAAGTCCACCTGCGTGCGTAGCTCTCGCCCGAACATCAGAGCTGCCGGTGTGCATTTCGTTGACTCTTGCACCGCTGTGCGATATGCCCATAGCACCAGGGGCAAGTGTAAGTCCCAGTCTTTTTGTCGGCGGTCGGCCAATATGGCCAGCTGCACTGCTAGCGTCCGGTTAAACCGTTCGACCAGCCCGTCGCTTTGTGGATGCAGAGGTGTCGTTCTCGTTTTCCGGATGCCCATGCGCTGGCAAACCTCAGCAAACACCTCCGCCTCGAAATTCCTCCCTTGGTCGCTGTGGAGCTCTTCCGGTGCCCCGAACCGGCAGAACATCTCGGTGACCAGTCTGTCCGCTGTCGTGTGGGCGCTTTGATCTGGCACTGCATACGCCTCCGGCCACTTAGTGAAATAGTCCATAGCTACGAGCACGTAGCGATTTCCCCGCTCTGTGACTGGCAGTGGGCCCATGATATCGACGGCTACCCGCTCCATGGGAGCCCCGACTGCGTATTGCTGCAGCGGAGCGTGCGAGCGTCGCGTGGGGCCCTTCTTCGCTGTGCAGGCGTCACAGCAGTGAACATGCAGTTCAACGTCCAGCCTGCATCCCGGCCAATAGAAGTGGCTTCTCAGCCGACGAAGAGTTTTTGCAATGCCGAAATGAGCCGCCCCCACAGCCCCATGTACCTGTTCCAGTACACGGGCTCGTAATCCAGCAGGAACCAGCAACTGGAAAATGTCAGATTGTCGATCGGGGGCTCGCCAGTGTCTATACAACAGTCCTTGACGTGCTACTATTCCCGGCCACTGTGAATAAATCGCTTTGGTCTCTGGATCGAGTGCTGATACGTCAGTCCATGGCGGTCGCTGACCGGCTTCGATCCATGACCACACTCGGCCAATCGTGGCGTCCTCCGATTGCGCCTTCCGGATCTCCTCCCTCGACATCACGTCCACCGGCGACTGCGCGTCCATGGCCTCAGCTGCCGCTCTGCAGTGCTGTGTTGTGGCGTTGGGCTGCGGTGCGTTGTCTCTCTCGCTGGCGTGAAGCTGGCGAGCGGTGGCTCTCTTGATGGCGTGGCGCTGGCGAGCGTTGAGTCTCTCGCTGGCGTGCTGTTGGCGAGCGTTGACCCTCTCGTTGGCGCGACGCTGGTGAGCGTTGAAAACAGCGACTCTCTCTCTCTCTGCCAGCGGTGATGCAGCCTGTAGCCGACGAGCGGGCTCCGGTTGAGCCGCGGCCAGGCTCCTCTCCTCCCTCCGGTGGCAGTGCTGGCACTGGTCTGCTGCACATGGACGCCTGGACAGGGCGTCCGCGTTGCCGTGAAGGCGACCCGCCCGGTGTCGAATCTCCATGTCGTAGTCCTGGAGCGCCTCCAGCCAGCGAGCCAGCTGGCCCTCTGGTTCTTTGAAGTTCAGCAGCCAGATGAGCGATGCATGGTCCGTTCTCAGCAGGAACCGTTTGCCGTAGAGGTAGGTTCGGAAATGGCGCACTGCCACCACCACAGCCAACAGTTCTCTGCGGGTCACGCAGTAGTTCTTCTCCGCTCGGTCCAGTGAGCGGCTGAAGTATGCGACCACCTGCTCGCCCTGCTCGCCTGCTTGAGAGAGGACGGCGCCGACGCCCACGTCGCTGGCGTCGGTGTCCAGGATGAACGGCAGTTGAGGGTCAGGGAAAGCGAGCACTGGGGCCTCACATAGCGCCCTCCGCAGCCGCCGGAATGCCGCGTCGCACTCTCGCGTCCACTCGAAGAGCTGGCCTTTGTGCGTCAAACGATGCAGCGGGCTGGCGACTGTAGCAAAGTCCCGGATGAAACGCCGGTAATATGATGCCAGGCCCAGGAAGCTCCGCAGCTCAGCACCATCGCGCGGAACAGGCCAACGTCTCACCGTCTCCACCTTAGCTGGGTCGGTGGCCACTCCGGTGGCCCCCACGACATGGCCCAGGAATCCGGTTTGCCTCCGGAACAGGTGGCACTTTTTCGGGTCCAGTTTGAGCCCACCCCGTATGGCGTCGAACACCTTTTCCAGATGTCCTATGGCACCGGTGAAGTCTGTTGCATGACACAGGATGTCGTCCAGGTAAACCACGCAGCATGTACGTGGAATGCCCGCCAGGACACGCTCCATCAGCCGCTCAAAGTTCGCTGGCCCGTTGCATAGGCCGAACGGAAGTACCCGGAACTGCCACAGCCCTTGCCCGATGGTAAACGCTGTCTTCGGCCGAGCTTCCGGGGCTAGTTCAATCTGCCAGTAGCCACTGCGTAAGTCCAGCGAGCTAAACCAGCAGGAGCCGGCAATGCTGTCCAGCGCATCGTCAATGCGGGGGAGCGGGTAGGAGTCTTTCCGGGTTACCTGGTTGAGGCGCCTGTAGTCAACACAGAACCGCCACGAGCCGTCCTTCGTCCGGACGAGTACAGCCGGCGCAGCCCAGGGACTACTGCTTGGCTCTATCACTCCTGCCGCGGCCATTTCCTTGATCTTTTCTTCAGCTGCTTGTCGTTTGGCGAACGGTAAGCGATGAGGCTGAAGTCGGATGGGCCGAGCATTTCCGGTGTCGATATCGTGTTGGACCAGGCTCGTTCGGGTGCAGTCCTCATCTCTTGCAGCGAAGATGTCGGTGTACGCTGCTAGTAGTCTCCGCACCTGGCTACCCTGTGCTTCACTCAGCCCCTCACAGCTACGAGTGCAGAGTTCATTTACGGCTTGCCTTGTCTCTACAGAGGGCCGCGCTCTCTGAGTGGAGGGTGGTGATTGCTCAACCCGCGCTCCTGGCTCCTCTCTAGTGGGCGTGAGCTGAGCAGTGGCGAACTCAGCAAGCGGACCTGGACGAGACCTGTTGTTTTCGCGGGCTTGAGTTTCGCGGGCTTGTGTGGGGAGGGGCGGAGACTCAGCAAGCGGACCTGGATGAGACCTGTTGTTTCCGCGGGCTTGAGTTTCGCGGGCTTGTGTGGGGAGGGGCGGAGTCTTGGATGGCCAGCACTCTTTGCGAGTTTGCTTCCTGCGGGCTTGTGTGGAGCGAGTTGGAGAGTTCTTCGTCGCGCCAGCTCTCCGCACTTCATGCTCTGTTTTCCCCGCCGTGTGCAACACTACGCTGCTCGTCCCTAAGTGTAGTGTGAACCGGGAAATGTCCACCACAGCCCCCCATTTCTCTAGCACGTCCAGGCCGAGTATGCAATCATCCTGAATGCTAGCCAACCAAAGCCGGCGGCTCGCCGTCTCACCGTTGATGCACACGCACACCACTTTTTGTCCATACAGTTCCTCTCGCTCTCCGGTAACTGTTGTGATGCGCGTTTTTGTCTTTTCCCAGCCTCTGGGTCTGGCTACCAGCGTGCCGGGTAAGAGACCGGGGCGCACAAGCGAGATGGTGGAGCCAGTATCGATCAAGGCGCGACACCGAGTCCCATCTAGCGTGCAGTCCACATACAGTCCTCTGGTTTGGCCGAGCCGGCCCAGCCGTATGCAATCCATAGCCCCTCCCGCCGTGCCACCTTCTTCTAGTAACTGGGGTGCGAGCGTGAGGGGTGCCGGGGCTGGGCAGTACCACGCGATGTGTCCCGGCTCGCCACACCGGTGGCATCCGTCTCCGCTGGCCGGCCTCTTCCACTCGCGTGGGCGCCGTTGTGGTGGCTGTGCCGTGGTCTGCCGCGTCACCTCCATCGATGTCTGGCGTACGCAATGCCGCGACTCTGTTGTGCGGAAGATGTTTTCCACCCGTTCGGCTTCCGCGAGCGCCACGGACAGTGAGCTGGGGGCGCTCAGGCGAAGGTGTTCTTTTAGCCGCTCTGGGTGGATGCCTCGCACGAACGCTTCCAGTGCCATCTCTTCATGTAGACCCTGGCTGTACGTTGGGTAGCCCCGCCGGGCATACAGCTGCAGGTCAGCCGCGAACTTGCCCAGTCTCTCGTCCTTGTGTCGCCGTCTGGAAGCGAGTTGTTCTCTGGCATCGCTGATGAAGATTCTCTGGCCGAATCGTCGTTGCAGAGCTGCTTCGATTGCGGTCCAGCTTACTTGCTCCGCCGGTGGCAGATCTTCTAATACTTGTAGCGCTTCCCCCTCCAGGGCCAACGCCACCTGTACGCCCGTTCTCTCCGCCGACCAGCCAATCAGCTCGGCTGCCAGCCGGACCTGTACCAGGTATGTCGCCAGCGGCCTTTCGCCATTGTAGTGGGGCAACTTTACGCTGGGGCGCCCTTCTACCGCCGCCGTCACACCGAGGACCGGCCGGTTTCCATCGCTCCCGTGTGGAGCGGGTTCAAGTGGCGGGATGCTGCCATCAGCCCGGTTCGTTTCCTCCTGTGGCCGGGGGCGGGTCTCTTCATCATGGTCACGCTGCAGGCTGGCTCCGTCTGCTGGGCTCAGCAGGTGGCCATGGGCGAGCGTGCTGTCGAAGAGCCGTCTTGGCAGGAAACTCATCATCGTCAGGTAATCAGTTGCAGCTTTCTCCTCCCGTCCAGTAGGGGTCGTCATCCCACTTCTGACACCAATGTAACAAACTGCGAAGTTGTCTTAGAAAGGTTTTATTGGTTATGCACCAAAACACACGAACGTCATTAAACAAGCAACACAAGGGACGTCAATTAAACAAGCACAATACACAAACAGGGTAGTCACATACAATACACGGGGTAAACACATGAGGTACAACATAAAGAAAGACTATACCAGCTAACACATACATGATAAGGTAAACGCCATTACTCATACTAAACCAACATCAACATTACACACACACACACGCACAGCATTATGGGAGTACAGTGATGACAGCTAGGCTCAGATCATTACAGTAATTTAGCAACAGTGCCGCCAGCCGAGCTAGCTGCAAGTTACCAGTAAACAGTAACTTGCAGCTCCAAGCAGATTTGTACACGCGCCTTACAACACTGTTTACAGCTCTTCGAGTCACGGTAAAATGTATTTTTTGGTAGGCTACATAGCTAATTTAGATAAACTTATGGTGTGGGTGGTTGCGTTTCTTTAGGAATCCGCCGCCTTGGTTTGTATAGAAATGAATATTAAGTGAGATACACGTAAGAGGTTGGACATACGTGACGGTAATATGTGACGTTACGATAGCTAACTTAAAATGGACAGATTTGTCACATTTTATCGCTGCACGGCCCGAGCCTGATATGGGCAACAAAGCCAAACGTCGAAAATATGATGAAAACTCATTGCATTGCATAGCATAGTATAGCACCTATTTAAGTGGCTTAACTGAAGTGAATATCATTTTTTGAAAATTATTGTTGGGGGGGGGGCGGAGGTGTCATTAGGGGAGTTCGACTTGCGGCAGATCTGTGCAGATCTGACTTGATGTGATGCATGCTGGGTTGAACACAATGCATACTGGGATGGACGCAAACGCAATGCATACTGGTTAGAAATTCTGTCCGACTTCTGTCAGCCGGGGAGGGACGTACCACCGTGACACCATGTCACATGGCCTTAAAATATCGCGGGAGTCTTAGCCTGCAGACAGATCTTGCAGTTGCCTTCCACGAGCTGCACGAGCTGAAACACGCCCTCATGACGTCAGTTCAAAGACGTGATAGGGCCATTTGGGAGGAATGTCCTCATGACGATTATGACTGGAGGCTCATGCTGCTTCCTTATGTTGGAATATGCGAAAATAAACAGAAATCGAAGGGATACCTTCTTATACGTGATTTCTGCAACAATGGTAGGCTAGCCTACTGAAAACGTTTGGATATTCTGTTATTTTCTGCTGTTGGCTAAATAGATAGACACACATATAGGGGAAACACTTGATATTGAATTTATGTGCTACAATGCAGGCCTGTTAACTGTATGACAACAGTGGTTTATTTAAACTACATCATCAGTCATCATGCTCATTTTAATGAGTAAGAATGAAAGTTCTGCTGTGTTTATTGCAAACAACATTCCGCGATATCTCCCGCGATGTCTCCCGCGAGTCACGGCAGGCAGACTGTAGCCTTTCTGTCCGGGATGAGCTGCCCTCTGTTGTAGCTCCTCCCGGCCAGAGCCATCTGCTCCCGGCTAGGCTCTGAAGATCACGTTTACGTAAGCCAGACCAAGTCAGACTCAGCCGAAGTCAAACAAGCCTACTGTTTTCGGAGGGGAGGCCCACATTGATGGAGTTTGGGAACCCATGCCATAGACAGTAAAAGAAATGGACGAACAGACTCCGTCGTTCTCAATGGGAGGGTACAGAGCATGGAGGTATTATATATAACTGGAGAGAGTGACTAAGTCCCGCCCCCATTCATTTCAATGGCCCATGCTAGGCTAGCTACTTCAGCCAAAAAAGTTTGAAATTGACCGCAGCCATCTTTATGAAAATGGCGTTTCATGGGTGTTCGTTTCCGGCACCAGGTAGAATTAGCCTATTAGATTCCACGTTACAGACAGAGACAACGTAAGGTACAACGGTATGTCGTTGATGAAGATTGGACATTCCCTCAGAGGAAAAGAAGTTGTTCGTGAACGCGCTTCACTTCACCTCGTTATAAGCGCAAATGTATTTCGGTTGGGATAACATTTTGGGAATGGTGGTAGAAGTTTGCCCTGTCTCTGAAGTCCTAGGTTATTTAATGTGATGTTCATATGTGATAATAAACAATGCAAATCAATATTGACTCACTTTAGGCTACACAAATAATGATCCCTAAATGTATATTTGGACAGGCTGTATACTAATTGCGCAATAAGCTATTCAACGAAAATGACTATAATTATGTAGACATGGGACGAAGAAACTTGTGGATAGCTGGGATTTTCGCTGCACCCAGTGTGAATTTGCAGCTTGTTAAACCTAGGCTACATTTGCAGGCAGACGAAATGAAGGCAACGCAAATTAAACTTACCGATAGAAGCGCAAATCCCTCGGGTATTGAGGTTCGAGCAGGCATTTCAAGAGTCTGCAACTGTTGTTGGATATTTGGCTTTTGCTTCGACTGGCAGCCTGGCCATTTAAATCAAATGCATGGCCTAATCATGTCAATGTTGCAAGAAAGCAAACTAAATAAGCTTAGTTTTAAATGACTTGGGGAGGTTACATGATCCCGACGTTGCCTTGTCATGGACTACAGGTAGGCTACTACAGCGTTTTAAAATAGTTTTCATACACAACGCAATGAGTAGGCTAATAATTGGATATAGGTCATTGCTATGCATACATGTATTGTCATAGTCAGTTACCTTGTCAACCCACAAATAAGGCAAATAATAGTATATGACATTTACTTTTTTCTTTTATTTACCACAAAGTCTGGTATTATAAGCCTAAACAATGTAGGCATTAAGTCAAGTATCAGTGGCTTAATCCAAGTAGTTAGTTGTTTTATTTGTCGTCTTCCAGAAATGCAAACCAACATGGACGCGCGAGGACGCTCGTGCCCAACACTAAACTCGTGCATGAGCTGTCATCTACCAATCAGCATGTAAAAACTGGTGCCGGAAGTTGCAACCATATAACGCCATGTTTTCAAAAATGTCGGCGGCCAAATGCCATGCTAAGTGGCTGAAGCTAACCCTTCAAATCCTGACCCCCTGGTACAGAGTCATTTTTCAGTTGGTCCCCCCAGTACTGCGCAGACTCGCACTTAACTTCGTGACGTTAGCCATCGAACTGAATCTTGTAACTCATATGATAGATAGGCTACACAGAAATTCTTCTCACACTTCCTTCGCCTTCAAAGTCATCACAGTTAAACATTTATTTATGTATTATTATTAATATCATCCTCACAAGTGATATCAAGTCGTGTTAATGTTGAAACTACCACACATGATCATCTTCAAAAACAGTCATGGTAAAACAAAACAAAAAAGTTATAGCCTTGAGGCTAATCTTCTTTCCACTTTTCTGACCTACGTCAATCCATCGAAAGCCTCTGAAATGATTATCGTTAGACTACCTAACGGTAAAACTGTTTTTCCATTAGGTTTACTTACCTCTATGCTTTACCTTAACATAGGCTACAATGCTATTGTAGGCTACATAGCTTTGTTCACGAGTTTCCGTGCTGGCTGGACTACGCTTCTTATCCAAACAATACGGTTATCTCCCTTCAGTGCGTTAGCTTCCCTTCAACCGGACATGCTAAACATTCTTCTTACGGGAACCTAACGTTACGTACGAGGTAGTCGAGTCTTGTTTTGCCCTTTATTGTTTATGTAGATAACACAGAAGCTAAAATATCGGCACATGATATATGTTATATTAAGTTATGGGAGTTCAAAAAAATCCTAAATGGATGGGCGTTCTATGGGGTTAGCAGAGAGTTGATATCCACCGCTACATCGATGCTTCTACTTCTACTTGGCCGACACCGGTGAAATGCACCGAAGGTTCACTTAACTTTGGTCACATGACATGGGGATTTTGAACGATGTTTCGAAGCAGTGGTCACATGACATGGCTGTTTTGAACCACGTTTTGAAGCAGTGTTTCGAAACACTTGTGCTTCGAAGCATCGACACTGAATCGAGACGTCGGTTTCGAAAGTCACACCCCTAGTTTTTCCACGATTAGTCCATGGGCCAGGACCTAAAAAATCACATATCTGTATCACCTGAGGTGGCAAAATCTACCAATGATTTTTGTAATCCTCCATGCCTGAGGGACATTATTTGGTATGATAACCCTCTCTAAGTGGTAGCTTAGTTGTATTTTTCCTAGCTTTTATACCTGCACACAGTGACTTATACAATACATGCCTATGTACAGATATGGGTGCCTCAAAGTCTGGAGGAAGGTGGGACACTTAATCCATGTTATATCACATCTAGATGACATAGGCTTGTAGAAAATATAAAATTTAGATGGATGATTTAGTTTTTTCAACAATGATGCAGGCTAAATTAAATAAAATGTACACATTTTCGTCTATACAATACATTAATATATACATGCAAAAGGATTGAAAAGGGTGGATCAAGTCATGTTTTCTGACATCTAGAGAGTATGGGCTTTTAGAAAATATATGGATTAAATGGCTGAATAGGCATGTTTGGCTTTGATAGAGACCATAATGTCTTGGCTGCAAAAATGGCTCAACTTTAGGCTACAGTGGAATTTATAGGTGGATGTGCTCAAACGTTTGAAGACAAGATTAATCAAAAATATATTTTTAATCTTCATCACTATCATCATATTTATCCAGACTGGCATTTACAGTATGTTCTCCTCATCCTCCTCTTCCTCCATCTGATTGCTACAAGTTTGTAACCTACACAATTCTGTGCACTTTAATTTGTTTGAAAGGCAGGAGCAGTCTAACCTGACCCTATACAGATGAATTTCGTTCCGCCAACCCGTGACGCTGATAACAGTCTCACGGTCGCTTCTCCACTACGTCACATCTATGAAACTCCCGCCCTGCGTCCTGATTGGCTGAACCATAAAGTCGGGTGCAGAAATCACTCTCAATGGAAGAGGTCCCAGATGGATGTGAGTGAAGCTAGGCGGAGCTAAGTGGAACGAAATTCATCTGGCTAGGGTCAGGTTAGGAGCAGTCAGGAAGTTTGCAGGTCCGTACACATTTGCAGGCCAAGTTAGTTTCATCTTTGTCTATGTCTGAATCTTAGTTTGTGTACGCCCAGCAGGATCTATGGTAATGGCCTTCTGCTGCTAAGTCACGACTGGCTATGGATAGTACTCTTTTGTAACCTTTCCTGACGGCTGCTCTTCTGATTTTGTCATCAGGTCTTAACTCTGTGCATTTTGTTAGACTCTCTTTTGTCCTTTGACCTTTCAAATACTTGCTACATTTGTCACAAAATACAGGTGCTGGTCATATAATTAGAATATCATGAGAATATCATGAAAAAGTTGATTTATTTCAGTAATTCCATTCAAAAAGTGAAACTTGTATAATGTATACATTTATTCCACACATACTGATATTTTTCAAGTGTTTATTACTTTTAATTTTGATGATTATAACTGACAACTAATGAAAACCCCAAATTCAGTATTTCAGAAAATTACAATATTGTGAAAAGGTTCAATATTGAAGACACCTGGTGCCACACTCTAATCAGCTAATTAACTCAAAACACCTGCAAAGGCATTTAAATGGTCTCTCAGTCTAGTTCTGTAGGCTACACAATCATGGGGAAGACTGCTGACCTGACAGTTGTCCAAAAGATGACCATTGACACCATGCACAAGGAGGGCAAGACACAAAAGGTCATTGCTAAAGAGGCTGGCTGTTCGCAGAGCTCTGTGTCCAAGCACATTAATAGACACCCATTCAAAAATGTGGGGGAGATTCACAAAGAGTGGACTGCAGCTGGAGTCAGTGCTTTAAGAACCACCACGCACAGACGTATGCAAGACATGGGTTTCAGCTGTCGCATTCCTTGTGTCAAGCCACTCTTGAACAAGACAGCATCAGAAGCGTCTCGCCTGGGCTTAAGACAAAAAGGACTGGACTGCTGCTGAGTGGTCCAAAATGATGTTCTCTGATGAAAGTAAATTTTGCATTTCCTTTGGAAATCAAGGTCCCAGAGTCTGGAGGAAGAGAGGAGAGGCACAGAATCCACATTGCTTGCCAGTGTAAAGTTTTCTACAGTCAGTGATGGTTTGGGGTGCCATGTCATCTGCTGTTGTTGGTCCATTG
Source organism: Alosa pseudoharengus (assembly GCF_046254945.1). NCBI lineage: Eukaryota > Metazoa > Chordata > Actinopteri > Clupeiformes > Clupeidae > Alosa > Alosa pseudoharengus. Next base: position 33,600,081 of record NW_027468674.1, on the reverse strand, counting down.
TGTTTTCTGAGGTCCAAGGTCAACGCAGCCGTCTACCAGGAAGTTTTAGAGTACTTAATGCTTCCTGCTGCTGACCAACTTTATGGAGATGCAGAGTTCATTTTCCAACAGGACTTGGCACCTGCACACAGTGCCAAAGCTACCAGTACCTGGTTTAAGGACCATGGTATCCCTGTTCTTAAAGGAACACACCACCCAAAATCAGTAGTGATATATGTTCTTACCGTAACTTTCACGAGTTGAGTCGTACCTCTCCCGCGTCGGTAGATGCACTCAAACGCTCTGTCGCGCGGCGCGAATGTGTTAGCATGTTGCTATGCTAGCGGGCTCTGCCGTGGCCGTAGAGAGAGGCACATAGCAGTATTCAAACACCTCCACGTTTTACCTACTTAAATACAGTTGCACGAGTAGTTGATGAAAAATGAAAAACACCTGAGCAGTGCCACAGACTGATCGACTCCATGCCATGCCACATTGTAATTCAGGCAAAATGAGCCCCAACTAAGTATTGAGTGCTGTATGCTCATACTTTTCATGTTCATATTTTTCAGTTGGCCAACATTTCTAAAAAAACTTTTTTTTGTATTGGTCTTAAGTAATATTCTTATTTTCTGAGATACTGAATTTGGGATTTTCATTAGTTGTCAGTTATAATCATCAAAATGAAAATAATTAAATATTTGAAATATCAGTCTGTGTGTAATGAATGAATATAACATACAAGTTTCACTTTTTGAATGGAATTACTGACATGATTGAACTTTTTGATTATATTCTAATTATATGACTAGCACCTGTATACATTTGGCCTCATAAACTCTTAACGTCGTTGGACCTTCCCTTGCGGATTTTCTTAGGTCCTCTGTGACAGACGGTTCTGCAGATATATCTTTTGCAAGGATCTTGTCAAGCAGTTTCTTCATAGTAAAGATGCTACGGCATTTTCTGTGATACAATATGGATGGTATTCTACCCTTAGAGAGACATTTAGCAAGATGCATGATGGGGCGATAGGCTCTTATTTGAGCTGCTCTCAGTAGTGTGTTCCATGACTTTATGTTCATACAGTAGGTGCCACAAGGTTTATCATCTGAACAATGTATTAAACACTCCCCCTGAATACCACTACATGTACAACAATTTGAAAGCAACAGAGATATATCAGGAATGCTAAAATGAGGCCCTTTTCTATTCAGCAACAGTGTGTGTGACTGTGTGTGAGAGAGAGAGACAGAGGGAATATATGAAGTGTGTGTGTGTGTGTGAGTGAGAGAGAGAGAGAGAGAGAGTGTGTGTATGTGAGGGAGAGAACATGTTTGTGTATGTGAAGTATGTGTGTGTGTATGTGAGGAAGAGAGTGAGTGAGAGAGCTGTGCATCATCAGTATTCTGCCACTCTCATCAGTATTCTAGCCTACCAACTGAAACTGCTCTCTCACACAGGCTACGTCTCTGTATATTATTTAAGTAAGTATATATACTCTTTTGATCCCGTGAGGGAAATTTGGTCTCTGCATTTATCCCAATCCGTGAATTAGTGAAACACACTCAGCACACACTAGTCCCGGCGCAGTGAGCTGCCTGCAACAACAGGGGCGCTTGGGGAGCAGTGAGGGGTTAGGTGCCTTGCTCACTCCGTGCCTACTGGTCGGGGTTCGAACCAGCAACCTTCCGGTTACAAGTCCGAAGCGCTAACCAGTAGGCCACGGCGGCCCTTAGTCTACAGTACGGTTTACAGCAGACATCATTGCTTGATAATGATGTTAGTACCTTACTTGGGCCGGTTGGGTTATTATATCTAGTCTTTTACAAGTAGCCTAGTCATTGGTCATTCTTACTCATTCTCACACATCTGAATCATAACACAAATAAAAATAAACAGGACCTTGTAATCTGTTTTTGACACTACAACAGCCATTGTTGTTCTGTAGCCTAACTAAACTGCTTCCATCCACATACTGGCCCTGTGGCCCAGCAAACACCAACACCAGTGTTGCCAGGTTGGGTTTAGTGATTTCCGCCCAATCACGCTGAAAAAAACGCCCTCTTCAGCAAAAAAAATGCCAACGTTTTTGTCATAGAGAACCATTCAACTCAAAATTTTATTTGTCCGCCTAAAGCTTATTTTCTCCCGCCCGACGAAGTCAAAAGAAGCCCAATTGGGCCGGCACCCGCCCAATCTGGCAACACTGACCAACACACTCTAAAGTTGGCAGTTTATATTTGTACTGTAGAATGTTCAGAAAAGAAATCTAGTTCCAGACAAATTGAAAAAACAGAATTTAGGCCTAATAGTTATGCAGGATCTACATGCATTCTCTTTAGAATTGAAATATCATGGCATGTCCGATCATTATACTTTTGGTATCATTAAGGAAAACAGATGAATTACCTTAAAATATATTTTTCTGAGAAGTCTATATATTCTAGATGTGATATAATGTGCATTGAGACATCTCCCACCTTCTTCCATACCACTATACCTTAGTGTAATGTATTTTGCATTACATTTAAATGCATTGATTTTCAATGGACAGCTATTAGTTATGGGTCTAAAATAGCTGTGGAAAGTGTATTCAGCTATCTAACCCATATATTTTCTAAAAGCCTATACTCTCTAGATGTGATATAGCAAGAGTTTGGATTTGACCCGTCCACTTTTAGTCTTTTGTTTCTTTCTAATCCTGTATTATATAGGTGAAAAAGTGTATGACGGATACATTTTAGCCTATGTAATTCACGGAAAGCTAAATTATCCATCTAAACTGTATATTTTCTAAAAGCCTATGCCATCTACATATGATATAACATAGATTAAGACATATCACATCATCCCACACACTTGCATACACCTATACCTACACATGTATTGTGAATTGTACTGGGTATGGGTATAAAATAGCCTAGAAATCTAGACGCGCCCCTAGCGGCAGCAAATTACATAATTACATTTGCTGCCAGGGCTAGGTATAAAAGCCAGTAAAAATACAACTAATCTACCACTTAGAAAAGGTTATCATACCAAAACATATCTCTCAGACATAGAGGATTACGAAAATCATTGCTAGATTTTGCCACCTTTGGTGATACCAACTTCTGCTCTGGCCCATGGACTAGATTCTGCCTGAGAGTCTTGCGCTTGGGTCCGCCTGCTATATCCCTGACAGAGTCAGATGTCAGATTAACTAGAAACATGAAAGCTGCTTCTCGTCATATCAATTTATCTCCTCAATGCTCACAAAGCTGTAGACTGACTACTGACGAGCCAGACCCACATTAAAATGTAGGGTCTGGGCACTCACCGTTCTCAGTGCTCAGTCCGAGGGGCGGGATAATTGGTTGTCTTTCAAATTTCCTCTGCATGCAATAAGACAGCGCTATGAGTCACATGGTTTCCCTCCAGCGGAGCTAGTTGGATAGTTCAAACTTTTGTCAACTTAATAAAAGCTTAACTCGTGTCACACCGTTCGCCAACAGCAACATTATCTTATTTGTTTTCAAGTAGCAGGGAATTCAAGCCAAACCGTTGCAACTCTGCCATCAATCATTATGTTAAGCCCCCCTAACAACTCTATATACACTATTTGATTGGCCTGATAGAAGTTTAATTTTTCGAGCTCACAAGCCAATGGAGAGTTGGTAGACTAGCTCTAGCGCTAGGGTGCGTCTAGATTTCTAGGCTAGCAGTTTTGAGTACTATGAGAAACTGGCATAACAATATCAGCCACCATTAGAAACAAATCAGAGACAGGAGATGAATTGCAGCTTAGGATGAGCGTTTGAGAATATGAATGATTATTGCGGCTCGACAGTGATGCAGGCACAAGTGTATGGATGACTTCAGTGAAGTTGGAAAGAAATTGACAGATTCTAAGTTGAAGCTGCACTGTTAGGAACCTCCAGTATCCAAAAGAGGTGAAAATTAGCAGCAACCCTCTCTGAGTATTGATATGTCTGAGTTTTAGTGAAATTCAGCAAATTATTTACCAGGCTTGTTCGCAAGATCATGTGATTATAACATTTAAGTATGCCAACTTGTGACACTGTAATGGGGAAAAAAACATAATAAACAATGCCATATCAGCACATTAAGCACCAAATTTAACACTGTAATGTTAAGTTCTTTGAACATGTAGCCTACATGTAGTTACGGCTCATACAGATGCCAGTGGGTGTTCCCGACGGTAGCTATGCAAATGACTTGAAGTATAACCGTAATTTGATTGGCTGGTGCCGTCCGTCGATTGGCTTGATTGGCCGGTGCCGTCCGTCGGTGCAGCAACGGCTGAACTTCTCAACTCGAGCGACGGGAGCAACGCGACGCAATTGACCCACAATTTAGTTCGGCAACGGATAACGTAAGCCCATGTAAAATAAATGGGATGCGTCTACAGCACTGCAACGTACGCAACTGTGTGTGGGAGCCGTTAGAACTAGGCCTACTGCCGACATCAAGCAATATGCTGGTTCACCTTGTGGCGTCAGAGACTTTCTAATGAGGAGACACAGCACCCAAAAAATCCTCCATAGAAATGCATGGGGTTAGTTTGTAAAGCCAAAATGGCAGTTCATGAGCTGTGTAATGAATACATTAAGCCAATAATGTGGTGTGTTGTGAAGATATTGTGCCAATCATATGTTGTGATCTCGCCGCTGGAGCAAGATTGGCATTTCTGCCGAAATAGATGCCCGATAAGTGCCCAAAAAGCGTTGCAATATGGCTGCCGAGTGGAGGGACTTGCCTAAAAGGACTTTGGTGGCGTTCAACCTTAGTGCTTTGCACAAGTTAGTGGCAGAATGCGAGTAAGGGTTGCTTACTGTACATAAGAAACTCCCAGATTTTGGAGTAGCTCCTCCTAAAGTGTGTAATTGCCTTGATGGTGTGTAATTGACAGACTTAATAAGAGCAGAATGCACGTAGGGTGAAAAGCACTTAATTTGTTTAACATGTTTTTTTGGACTCACGCATATGGGAGAATTTGCCCCTTGTGGCTAATACACGGGAAATGACTGTAAAATCATCTGTAAAACAAAAAATTTATCTATTAGGCCTATACATTTCAAAAATGAAAATCCAGATAAAAGATTACTGGTCTCATTATTACTATTATTCAGTATGTTTGATAGTGCTAATTTTGACAGATACAGAATGGAAATATCAAGGTGTTTTATGAAAGATATACAGTATGAAGACTTGATGAATCAATGACTGTGTTTACATGCATTTCAGTATCCCGTTATGAGGCTTATCCCGATTTTATGTTCAGTAGGGTGACAGCCGAAGGGAAGATACTTCCTCTGAACCTGTGTAGGGACCTGTAACGTCTCCCGGAGGAGAGTGGGGTGAACAGTCTGTGCTTGGGGTGAGAACAGTCTTTGATGATGCTGAGGCCTTACGCAACCATTGCTTGACCTGTTTGGCCTCGATGTAGGGGAGTGAGGAACCGGTGACACATTGGGCAGTTTTCACCACCCTCTGCAGTGCTTTCCAGTCAGAAGCAGAGCAGTTGCAGTACCATACTGTGACACAGTAGGTGAGGATGCTCTCAATGGTGCAGCGGTAGAAGTTCACCAGGATCTGAGGAGATAGGTGGACCTTCTTTAGTCTCTGCAGGAAGAAGAGACGCTGGTGAGCCTTCATGATCAGGGTAGAGGTGTTGAGGGTCCAACAGAGGTCCTCAGAGATGTGGACACCCAGAAATATGAAGCTGGTGAAGGGCCGTTGAGATGGCATCCTCCGTAAGAGGGTGGTAAGCAGGTCTTGAGGTGAGCCAGGACCAGCCTCTCGAAGTGCTCACAGGGTGAATGCAACTAGACAGAAGCCATTAAGGCTCGTTGCAGTGAAGTGTTTTGGCACCGGCATGATGGAGGTGGTTTTAAAGCATGCGGGGACAGCCCTGAGGACATGCCCGGGGATGCCATCAAGACCAGCAGCCATAGGTGCATTAGTTCTGCTCAGTGCCGCACACATGTCGGTGGGGGAGAGGGTGAGGGGCTGATGCTCTGCAGAGACCACAGCCTTGATGGCCACCTACTTGTTGTCCCTGTCAAAGCGCCATAGAAATGGTTCAGCTCATCAGGCAAGGAGGTGTTGATGGTTCAGCTCATCAGGCAAGGAGGTGTTGATGGTTCAGCTCATCAGGCAAGGAGGTGTGGGTGATTCAGCTCATAGATATATATATAGAATGGCTAGATGTCTTATGGCGGAGTCTCCAACGGCATCACCGGCGGCCATCTTGTCACAGGCAAGCTATCTGGTGGGCTCTGTGGTACCTGATGTAAGGTATAGCTCTTCTTATACTAAAGGCATAACAATGCCCCCAGGCTATAACAATGACACCTTCAGGTCACTACCTGTCATTACAGTGCACCATTGAAACACAATGTTATGAGTTAGCGGCCTGACTCTGGCAAGATGGCCACGAGGTGCGGACGTCGACCTCCATTGGCCAGCAGCACGGACAAGACATCTAGCCATTCTATATATATCTATGGTTCAGCTCATCAGGCAAGGAGGTGTGGGTGGTAGATGGCGATGCTAGTAGGTTTCTAGTCTGTGATGGCCTACATGTCATTACAAATGTTGTGCAACAAGGACAGGAGCGTTACGGATGTACTACTATACCAAGACAGTAGTGTGTCTATCAGAAATATGGTATGACATTCTTAATTCTGAGACTATTTTGGAGCTCAGATATGGAAAACGTAACCCCACTTCCTACTGTACCCCATTTTAGACGTTCTAATCTAGTGCTTAGGAACACTGTGAGCACATTTTCAGAAGCAAAAATGTAACATAGCTGCAGACTTTGTCGTCTCCCATATCATCAGGAAATGTATAAAAGTATTCCTGTTCATTTCTGAATGCAGTAGATTTATTGAACATAACACACTTATAATGTTAGCTCATAGGAGGAAAAGTGGTGACATGTTAGGCTACTGAATACATCTTCATTTTATTATCATCATTTGAAAAATGATAACAATATACTTTATTTTTCTATAGACAAAACGTTAACATTTGAGTTAGGGAATGATGACACATTTATTTGTGATCTCAGAATCCTTTCTGAGTGTAAGCTATGCAAATTAATTTGGCTAAGTGTTAGCAGTAAATGAGAAAATGACACCCCATGTCCAAAAGCTGTACAGCAGGAGGGGTGTGTTCAAGAAAACCTGCAGGCGAGCAGGTTAGTTTTAGAGAGTCTGTTACTGTGGTAACTGACCCAAAGTTTCAATTAATTTTCTTATTGGAAAGGAAAAGTGTTTTATGAAAACAAATAAAGTTCCCAAGTAAGGAAGACTGATTTATACAGAGTTTGTCTCCCCTTCATTTAATGAAGCAGAAGATGTAAAACAACACACATCTTTGTCTTATGTGCAGTCTGTGCACACTTTCAGATTCTAGCCCAACCAATAGGGGGCAGAGGGTTTGGTAATCAGGTCCATCTGGCTTTCCATCTGTGTGCGTGTGTGTGTCCACTCACATAACTTTAGTTATATTCTGGTCTAATTTCCTTCAGATTTTCATAGTGTTCCGCTATGATACCAATGAACAATATGGATGAACTCATAGTGCTAATAAGGGTGGTCCTTGAGACCCATAAAAAGACAATTGTGTGGCACGCACTGTTCAAATGATGCAAACTAATGCAGCTGTCACACCAGGCTTTAGGTCTATCCAGGAGGTCTCATTCCTGCTCCTGGCACCCCCTTGTACTAAAAACATTACATCTATGTCACCTCCAAGCACATTTGATGAGAGTCTGTGTAATGAAAAGGCCCTTGATGAGTTACATTACGTGTGTTTAGCTAAACAGCAGTGCCACTGATGAATGGAGTCAGGAATGCAGAGCAGGAAAAGATGAAAAAGATGCCTAGCAGGGAGGCTTGCAACCTTCGGGTTTATTCAAACCACAATGATATCTTAGATATAATTAGAGTGCTTTTCCTGATAATCTTTTGTATATTATTACAGACAGTTACTAAAACAGCTGACAGATTAAAGCCTCATCACAAGTGTAACACAGTGGTGCAAAGTAGAAAGGAATTTTGTTTGAATAAAAACACTATCAAAACAGCTAGTAATTGGGTCAGTCACTGATGTCATCAGATTTTCACATCATGAAATGCTAGAATACCGGTACTTGTAATTCTAAGATGAAAGATGCATTGACAGTCACACAGATAATGAAATACAAGCACATTAGTTGCCCTTGACCATATGTAGAAAATTGTGAGAGCAGCACATAATAATCCTGCATATCTGAAATACTTTTCAGATTCTCAAAAAAAAAGAAGCATTAGACCACAAGGAAACCCTCTGCCTGCATGTTTTACATGTAAACATGCAAAGAATGTGCTGCACTACAGAGCCAAAAGATAATGGCAGATTGGGAGTGTTGTTTAATTATTTATCTTACATTGCACACAAACCTTTAAACTTTACATTTGACTGACATGATAAAAAAAGCTCTTTGTAAACTCACAAAGAACATGCATTTTGTTTTTTGTTCTTTTATCAGTGGTTGAAAACATGCAGAAAAGGGGCTTAGTTCTGTGTGGATAGCTCATTCATTACTAGATAAATACCATGGAGTAAAATGTGGATACAGATTAATGAGGTATTACACTTCTGCCAAGCATCAACGAGGAGGTCAGGTGCACAAATCAACTGTAAAGGTAACAATTCTGTGAAAGACTGGAGGCAGAGCAAAGACAGTACTCATAATACTTTTCCTTTCCTAAGCATGCTTGGCTGTTTTGAGGCACCCGAAATCTATGAGGCTGTGGTGATATTGAGCGTTGAATCAGGTCCACCACTTTTCCTCTTTTAGCATGGGATGCAACTTTACTTCTGAGTTTGGCAGTCTGTCTCTCCTTGGTCCCTGCAAAAAAAATCGTTTTATTACCAAGAGTTGTAGGCTGTCTGCATCTGCTGCTCTAAACTCACACGCACACAAACTTTCCACCCTGTTGGCTCATTTGTCTGAGGTGGACCTTGCTTCAGTGTGGTATGGAATTGATTAAGTCACAAACCCTGAGCCAAGAATGAGGTCGCTTTATCCATCATACCTCCATCCCATTGCCTATTACGGTAGTCCTCGACACCTATTGTTTCATGAGTTGGCAGTATGATAAAAGTCAAACTATTCATATCTTGTGGAAGCTAATATTACAGAAATTCAGTTTATTCACACTTTGCATGGATACTGCCAGGTAATTACAAGGTAATATCACAGAAGGTATGAATTTCTAAACTGTGAAATAATTTTATGTGCAGAGTGCAACAGGACATTTTGGTTACACGGTGTGATGCCATAATGACCAATGTGTATCATTATTGTATGGGATGGATGGAAGAATGGCTTGTAAATGCGCTATCAAAAAATATCAAAAACTTGAGGAAACATAAGAAAAACATGAGAGAATTTTTTCAGAGGTCGGACGTCTTGAACCACAAAATGTGGGGTGAACCACTAATTCATCAGTTTTATGCAACCCAAGAACATTTGTTTTATTTTTGAGTTTTGAATTCATGGCTAATTCATGATTCAATGATTCTTCGGGTAGGTAGATTGAGATAGATAAACCCTGGCATTGCCATCTTGGAACATCTCATCAGGGAAGAAAAGACCGAAGCAACCCAGATCACTGCCTCCAGAGACTTTTACAGTGGCTACTATGCATGACTGGTGCGTTCCACACACACAATGTCACACAGACTCATTGAATTGAAACAAAACAGCTGTAGCAAAACCACTTGTTTGTGAAAATAATTGAAAAGAAGGCTTTCATATGCTAGAGGGCATACCAATTGGACTGTGGTGCAATGGTAAAAAGGTCATGATGGTCTGATAACTTCAGATTTACCATAGTCTAGAGCCGGGCATGTCAGGGTATGAAGAAAAGTACATGGCACGGTGTACCCCTCATGCTTTGTGCCCACTGTACAAGCCTCCAGAGGTTATGATCTGGTGTTGCCTCAATTGTGCAGCTCTAGGCTCAGCAACATGTTTTGGTTATGAAATCAGATGGCTATCTAAATCTGCTGAATGATCAAGGATTTTCCCTTCCCTTATGGCATAGGCATATTTCATACTGTATGTCTATTTACCAGCATGTTTGATACTTTTGACTTTGTTCTCCTCCTTACCAACAACAACAATAGCACATTGCATTTCTCTACGTACCAAAAGCACTTTGCATTGAAAGGGACAAGCCTTACTGCTAGTACCACCAGCAACCACCAGTCAGCAGTATTATTTTCTTGGCCTGCTGATTCACTGTATGCACATATATTGTAATGTAAAAATTGGCAAAACCTTTAAGTCCCTATGTCAAACCTAAGCCATACCAGTCTGATTACCTTGCATGTAAATAAAGAACAAAATTGCAGTATTCTAGATTGCTACACTGAGGGGTAGATTTACTAACACTATTGCAGTTTGCGCTGCGTCTGCAAGTTCGATATTAGCGCACATTGTGCTTCCTCACTGTGCACAGTATTTATCAAGCCAGCAGCTCATCTGGTAACTAACCTTTCTCCGCCCTCTACCGCAATTTACGAGCATCCACAACTGAACGGCATACTTCAATCACAAGCGCAGTTGAATGAAGTTTGCTGATGACAACATTAAAACGAATCAAACATTTAGTGATCATGAAACATTAATCCAATACATAATAAGATGTCAACAAGCAGGGAGATAATGAAGAGCCGTTGTTCTACTCAAACTACTTGTGGTAGGCTATGGAAGATTGGTCAAATCTAGCAAGTAGGCAAGTTGAAGTGGATAACTATAGTAAAGTGAAAGTAAGACATTCAAAAGCCCAACGAAATTTAAGGTTGCTTTGGATAAAGTACAACGCAAAACTGGTGCTCTGAATCGCGATTTTGTTGTCCCTTGGGGATCAATAAACTATCTATCTATCTATCTATCTATGAGTAACACCTGCTTCTACCAGGCGGAAATACTTCACAGCAAAACAGACATGCGCTTTCATGGGCAGTTTTCGTAAACACAGGGGAATACCTAATTAGGCGCATTTTAAGCTTCTCCTTCTACATTTTAACACGACACTCCCACTTTCCCCGGACCCTCCTCTAAATGCATATGCATGACTCGGGAAAACGCAATTTGCCATTTTCAGCTCCTGCAACAGGCAGTTTGCGTTTCTGTAAATAGGCCTGTTTGTAAATAGCTCGCATCGGTTACGTCAGTCTTTGCGAACAATTAACGCCTGGAAACAGGTGGAAACGGCTTGATAAATCTAGCCCTAGGTGTCATAGTTTATTCAGTCCCAAGTTACAACAGTACAATTTTTCCCATCTGTAACTGCCACCCCAAACCCTATTGTCTAATGTTTGTTTCAGCATGTTATTACTGTCATGTTAAAGCTTTTGTCACCATTCCATTTCTACCATTGAAAAACTGGTCAATATGGTAGCTAATATTACAGTTTTTCTCAGTCGCTTTGGTGCTTTTTTCAGATCAGAATGAAAATTCTCATAACTATTAGTACAACCTCCACAACATTTAGTAATTTGTGCACATAATAGTAGCAATTTCTCCTTCCTCTGAACAAATTGCAAATGCTTTTGGACATGTATCAGTTGCTTTCATACAATTCTCTGCTGTTTTTTAACATTATCATTTGCTTATGTCATGTCAGTCAAAATTAACTATACTTACGGATGCTGAATAGTCGTTCCCAATAAAACTAATAGTCTTCATTTCATTGCTTGAGTCCTTACATACAAAATTGTTGAACTAGTTATCAAATTCTGTCACAATGCTGTAGAATTGCAAAGAGCATACAGTAAAAACGTACGTATTCAGTGTCTTGTACTCACTTACTCCCCTAATGTGTAACTTTACTGTAGTTTTCAAATGGCTGTACAAGTACTATATGCTGTCTTGAGCATGTTCAGATAGTGTCACCGAGTTCTGACCTTTTTTTGCATTGGAAAACACTGAGAGAACTGTCATAATGAAAACATGACAAAGCCATTTGACTATCTTGTTCATAAACGATGGTGTCAAGACTTCTCATTTTGATGACACTGACAGTTTCATTGACATAAATACTTGCTTTTGATGAATGGACTATCCATTTTGAGCAAGTGACGTGCTTTTGCAGGCTATCCACTAGGTTTTGCAGTTTGCACTAATTGTTTTGAGAAATGCACTAACTGCTGTGCAAATGTTAATAGTGATGTGAGAAAAGCACCAAAGCGACTGAGAAAAACTGTAACCACTTGAAAATGGCCGATCTTCATGAGACTTCATGAGCTCATTTATTATGCCACTTGTAGGCCTTTTCAGCAGAGAACCGGCTCCGTTCTGGTTCATGCTCCAGATGTCAAACTGTTTGGAGCAAAAATATAACAATTCTGAACCTGAAAAGTTGGTTCTGAGTGCCCATGTTATTCTCCAGTTCAGTTATGCACACAACACCCTCTCTTAATGACTAATGCTTGGTTCTGTTCTCAAAACTGGTGGAAATGTGAGCTGTTCCACTAGATAGAGGGTGGTGGTAGCGTAGTGATGAAGGAGGAAATATTGAAGTCACTCATTTTGGATAAGCGTCAGCGAAATAGATAGATAGATAGATAGAAAGATAGATAGATAGCACCAAGGTTCAAAATTGTTCTGAACTGAACCGGTTCAAGAACCAGTTCTCTGTTGGTTGAAACAAGTTACATACCACATGAGACAAATTGACCATAAGTGAGCGCTGTACTAAATATGCAATTACAACCACTGAGATGATTACCCTATATTGCTCATAGAAGCTATGCGCCAAATGTTAAGTAAATTAAAAGTAAGGTAGCACTATTTTGCATTTTTGTTCATTGTATTCTAATTTGCTGATGTGATACTGCGAGATCGATCTCAAGAATAATTTACTCTACAAAGTTCAAACTGTGACCCTGAATGTTTGTGTCCCTAAATATAAGAGGAGTGGTGGAAGAGTGAAAGGGTAATAGACAATATTTCTACCATATTAAAGACAAAAGGTAATGTTGACGTGTGAGTTTGTTTTTCTTTTCAGTGGTTGTGTCTTGGCTGGCCAGCCGCCATATCTACAACTTTCAGAGGTCTTATTAAGCAAACTTTAGCAGCTGTTCAACAGTCACTTCCAGAGGGCATACATTTAAGATAAACATCTGTTTACCATCTGTTGATAGAATTACTCCTGGGTTACTATGTGCCTCATTGAAATGATGGGAAAAGGGCAAAGTCCTTGAGAAACATGAGAGTATAGTTCTATGTCAAATCAGCCTAGAAAATCGGCACATTTCATTTTCCATTAGTCTTATTACCATTTTTGATGTGAGATGTGAGAAGAAGTTGTTAATGTCAATTATTACATGTCTCTTAATGCAGTAGAATGCTCCATTAACTTGAATGGGCCTTCCCAACTTTCAGAGGTCTGATAACTTTATATAATATTTGTTAATAGTTAACTAAATGTCTTTTTGACACTAATTAACAGTTATTTCTTACATAATTGAAATGTTAAATGTTTATTTACAAACTATAGGTTAATATAAAAGTGAATGACATGGCTCTTCACAAGGCAAGTAGAACGCTCCATTGACTTGAATGGGCTTTCCCAAAGTTCTACGGTAAAATATTTTCATGTAATTACAGCTGCAAACATATAATTACTGCTGTCAATGGCAACGGAGTTTGTGCTTCTACTTCAGGTATTTCATATCACTACGCAAGAACTGGAACTTCATTCAAAAGTGAAAGCAGACGGTTGATCAGCTGTGTTCTAAAGAATGTTTGAATCAAGTTCAACGTGTGTTGTTGCGAACTAGGCTATGTTTCTCAACAAATGCCACGATGAACAATAACAAATAGGCTAGGCTATGTAGGCTAAAGCAAGCGCGCCCTTCAGGGCAGAACAAGTATATATATATACTCTTTTGATACTCTTTTTCCCGTGAGGGAAATTTGGTCTCTGCATTTATCCCAATCCATGAATTAGTGAAACACACACAGCACACAGTGAGGTGAAGCACACACTAATCCCGGCGCAGTGAGCTGCCTGCAACAACAGCGGCGCTCGGGGAGCAGTAGGGGTTAGGTGCCTTGCTCAAGGGCACTTCAGCCGTGCCTACTGGTCGGGGTTCGAACCGGCAACCCTCCGGTTACAAGTCCGAAGTGCTAACCAATAGGCCACGTCGGCCCCTAAATTAAACTGTGCTTCTGCCTATCTCATTATGAACCACTCCTCATAGGACCCTTCCAATAAAGTTGGTTGCTTAATTAATATATTAGTAATAGCTATCAGTGTGGGGCCCCTTATAATAAAGTTGGTTAAGCTTAATTGATATATTAGTAATATAGTAATATACACAGACAGATTATAATATTATATCTACACAGATTAGTAATATACAGACAAAGCTAATGACATGAATGAACAATGTTGATACAGTAGCTAATGTCTCACAGTCTGAAAATCCTAGTAGGCCTACATGCAATACATAGTACAGGTCACATTCTCAAGCCAGTTGACAGACTGCTTCAAACTATGTCAAGACAAGATATTGTTCACACACATCCGTCTAATGCAGGCTATCTGCAGGTCAGTGTTTCAGGTTTTTCATGATTAGACATAGTTAGAGTTGAGGTCATACACACTTTTGGTAACATGATTATGTGGTCCAAGCTTTTCTGATTAGCTTTATGGAGAATTTATGGAATTTATGGTTTTATGGTCTTGTGGGGTGTATAAGGCACCCTACTGCCAGTGGTTGGTTGTGTGAGAGTTTGCGCACCTCTTCTTCCACTTCATCCTTATTGGATACCTTTGAGGTTGGCTGTCCTGTAATTGGTGACCCTCTGTCTAGTGTTTGACTGTACTTTTTGCCTTTGTAAGTACTATTTGGTTGCTGCTTGAATTTGGTGAAATTCAGGGGAGGTGGGTGTAACAGAGTTAGAAATGTAGTTTAGTGTTTGTATGGGATTTTCGTAATTAAGCAGCTTTATTGAGATTGGTGTTCTGGAGCCCCCGGAGAAACGGTATACTGCAGCTCTGCTGCGTTTTGTCCTTGTATTGTTGCCGTACCCGATCATAAGTGGTATGCTTTGCATTGGGTTGGTTGACTGTACAAAGCACTCCCTACTTTGTTATAGCCCATTCAACTACTTCTTTTTATTTTGCTTGTGCAGATGCTGTTTTATGTATGCCAGTGCCTGAAGGCATGTTTTGTTTTAACTTTTCCTAAAGGAATAAATGTGATAAGCCAGTTTTGGTCTCAGTCCCTTCACCATCTGACAAATAGTTAAGCTTAACCAACTTTATTATAAGGGTTCCCCATACTGATAGTTATACATTACTAATATATTAATTAAGCTTAACCAACTTTATTATAAGGTGCCCCATGCTTATAGCTATATACTACTAATATATTAATTAAGCTTAAACTTTATTGTAAGGGTCCTACGGGCAGTGGTTCATATTGGGATAGGCAGAAGCACAGTTGAATAACAATTAGTTAAATAATAATATGTAATTAACTTATCTATTAACATATAATTTGTAAATAAACATTTAAATGATGTAAGAAATAACTTAATTAGTACCAAAAAGACATTTAGTTAACTATTAACAAATATTAATACAATATTAGTTAATATATTTGATAAAACATTAACATCCATATTTTATGCAAAGAACTAATATTTAATTAATGATGAAAAAACTATTAACTTGTGCCAAATAGATATTTTAGTAACAATTAACAAATATTAACAAAGGGTTAGGTAATTACTAGTTTGCTATTTATTATGGCACCTTATTATGAAGTGTTACCCAGATAATTAACATTCTAGGCTAACTTGACTTTCACAAAAGGGAACTTGAGGAAAACTGCAAACAGGTACTGGTTAGAGCTTAGGTTATGGAACCGAAGGGTTGCCGGTTCGATCCCCGACCAGTAGGAAAAATGTGGGTGGGGGAAGTGGTTGAGCACTCTCCCATGCCCACATCCATAGCTGAAGTGCCCTTGAGCAAGGCACCTAACCCCTCACTGTTTCCCAAGCATTCTGTAGCAAGGCAGCTCACTGCTCGAGGGTAAGTGTGTGCTCTGTGTGTTCACTAATTCACAAATGGGATAAATTCAGAGACCAAATTCTTTATATACCCAAGTATACCTGATTTACGATTTACATTTCCCATAATTTTGGTCTGCTGAATACGAACATTTTGTGAATTTTGCATTTTAAGCTAGGTTTCTTTAGTATTTGTCTCTTTTAGGTGCCAGTGTCTATAAATAAATTGAATAAACTAATTGCCACCTTTCTACATACATATTTGAGTATTTAGAACAGAAGCTTATATTTCTCTAGATTTGATTAGCTAAATGGGCTTAGCCGGCTGGCGTAACTGCTGGAAATGCAATAGAAACTCTCTATAAAGAATGGAAACAGCTGATAATAGGTACTAACTAATGTACTTTCTGAAGCAAAAATGAGTGTCACCTAAGATCCTGAACTAATTTATTTTTTGCTTATCAAAACTCAGTCACTGAGAATGGGATTAATGAAAGTCCAAAATCCATTTTGTCAAAAAAACGCAAAAAAAAACCCCAGATTCTCTGAAACATAATTAAAAAGCTTTGTTTACATTTTTATAGTTGATTGAGTTGAACAACGCTGCTAATTTTACTCCTCTCTCTGTGATCATATAAAGCCCGCCCCATGCCGGATAAACAGGTAAGATGGCTCCTGGGATTTTTGCAATTTGGAAATCGGCTTCAATGGGGAAGTCTCCAGAATGATCTGCAGAGCAAATTCAAACAAGTTAATAGGGTTCCCCCAGGCTAAGAGAACATTGATTAAAGAAAAGAAAACAACAAAATCTCAACACTGTGGGGCATTTATTCACACATAAGATAGAACTGCAATAAATAAATGAATGAATCTGCAATTAACCATATTGTATAGACAAGTTTTATGGGTTACATTGTGTATCAGGTTTATATCTACTTCTTACACTCTAAAAAATGCTGGGTTATTTTTTCAACCCAAACGCTGGGTTGAGGCTGTTGGGTCGTTTGTTTGGTTGTTTTTACTCATATTGGGTCATTTCTGTAACCCAGCTTGCTGGGTTGATAGTTTATCACTGCTGGGTTGATAGTTTAGGGCTGTGCTCCCCCCTGTCCCCCACCTGACGTGGAGTACACTACCCAGCACCAGGGTGACTTCAACACAGCTGCATAGTTATTTGAAGGTTGAGAGAAAAAAAATCGGCAGGCAGGCATATTCTTTCAACCGTCCAGTCCAGCAGCTGTCAACATGCAATGGAAATCAGGTGATTTCGGAAGGTATGTATCTGCTTTTATTTATTTATTTTTATCCAGACGGATTTTAAAAGTCCACCCAGAGACATACCCTTCGTGATATCAAGGAATATTCTGCCTGCCATTTCGTTCAGCTTCAAGCAGGTTAGCAGGTGTCATTCATTCCAGCTAATATTAGCTACTGTTAATGTTAAATCTACACAAAGACAGACTCATAAAACATATTTCTGTATTCACTGGGTAGGAACTGCTGAACAGAAACAAAACAAACTTTTACAACGAACTACAATTAGCATACCAGCAGCTGGTAGGTAACGTTAGCAGACTTGGAAACTTTATGCTAATTAAATATGCTTCGTGGCTAACGTTTGTTAACTAGCTAACACAGTCGAAGTAGTCTCAGTCTTCACAACACACGTAACTTACGATAATAATCATGCCAAACAACATCTTATTAAATCATTCAGGGTAGCCTCATATTATAGCCATGTAACTTACTGGGTGGTTCTTGGTGGTAACATTAACTTGGATTCACTAAGAATGTGTTAACATAGCTAGCTAACGTTAGCACTGCTGACTGTCAGCCTAATGTTAGGCTAACGTTAATGGTAATGTTATCTGCTAGTGTTATCAAGCTCATCTGACATAAAAGCACGTTTTGTATTACCTACAACTCCATAATATAAGGTGGTCATGGTTTCCGAGTGTGTTGCACTAATAATTTGTCTCCTGGTGGATTTTTATGTCTGTCAACATCATTCACTGGTAATGGTTCATGCACGTCTTGATATAAAGTTTTGTAGGCTAACCGTGATTAAAATGCACTCTTCTTTTCTTTGATTGACAGGACTGACCCCCAAAACGGACTTTGGAATCTGCCTGCCTTCATGGAAGTATCACATGCATTTTATACTAGGCTATCTATTCAAAAATAAAGAAAACTATCAAATAAATAATTATGTTTAACTGTTTTATTTCATTGCATGGCTTTTGATGGACATTTAATATAGACTGTCTATATCAGGCCTAAAGCTGTTAACAGAAGGTGTGACTTTCAAGTAAGTAAATACAAACTTTGAGTTATTACAAGTTTGTACAAGCAGAGTATTTTAAAAATCAACCAGTAGTTTTGGGGGGATTTGGTTACATAACCCAAACGTTACGTAACTTTAACTAAACAGTTGTGTCAACATAACCCAACATATTGGTTAAATGTCAACCCAGTTGTTGGGTTAAATTTAGTAACCCAATTTGCTTGGTTAAGATAACCCAATGCTGTGTTGGACCACATTTTACTCAGCGGCTGGGTTGAAAACAACCCAGTTTGGGTTGTTTTCAACCCAGCATTTTTTAGAGTGTAAGTTGGGAAAATACTTGTTCTGAACATTGAAGGAGTATACACATTTTCTTGAATATTTAATCTTGCCAATTTATTATTAATACATTATTATTGTAATTTTCCATTTTAAAATCATTCACAAAGAATGTATTAGTCTATTTCATTAGTGCTTTTGTCCCCCAGTTGTTTTGAAAGTTGCTCCTTAAATTTGCAAAGTGCATAAGAAAATATTTGATCAGTAAGCATATCAAGCTCTTTCAAGTTTTGGATTACATTTAAATTTAGCATTAGCTTTTTATATGTGAAGTTTAATTATAATGGGGAAGCTGTGATACAAGTGGCAGCATCCGTATCACATTTCTGTTCAACCATCATATGAGACCCTGTCAAATTAGACCCAGATCCCAGGGATGTACTGTAGGGTTGAATGGCTCACAAGGCTCTTTGCAAACATATTCCGGTCTTACTCAAAACTACTCTGGTCCCCACAAAGGTGTACATTTGTTATCATCCAAAAGTTTATAGGCTGTTTTAGACAAGAGGATTCCTTTAAGACAACTTGAATGCTACAAAATTCTATTTAAAACATAACTAATGGCATGCTTTGGGAAGCTGTATATTCTCCAGAATAGACTATTAATAATTTTTGCTGATATCCCATTTTTATATAAAATGTATAATATTTCAACAATACAATTAAGATACTGTTTTCCACATATAATAATCATGAAATCCTGATCATGCCATCTTCAAACAATCAAAGTTATGTTGCAAAAAATGCAACAATTCTAACTTTTCTCTCTTAGAGTGGTTCATAAAAGGACAGCTGATAAGCAGATAATTCATCAGAAAAGGAGACTTGAATTTCTCAGGGTTCTGTGGAGTGGATATGAGTCATGTCTGTGGGCAAACATTTCTCAGGATCTGAAGCAATTTGAAAGGAAGTGGGATTTAGTGACCTTGTTGAAGCTATCACAGCAATCACTTCTCAGCAAATCTGAACTTAACCAAATCCCACAGGATTGTCATCTTCCCAGTGTTACTATGGGACTGGTCTCACACAATGTGTTATTACCAAACTCTTGTTGTGAAAATTGCAGTGGATTTTTTGGGGATGATATCATATTTCCCCCAAAAACACCACTCATGCACATGCGCACGCACACCCTCAGAAACTCATGCCATAATGATTAAACAGCTCAAACACACTAAGAGGACGTGGCTATAACATCACTATCATTTATTTATCATTAACACATTCAGTCATATTGCATGAATACGCAAAGAATTTATAGTGGTTGATTCCTCTCAATTTAAACCAAACTATATAACACTTAAGTAAAATAGTTAGATATGAACTTGTCTCCCCATGCTGGCCTCCTTGCACTGACTCCAAGTGAAATTCATTGAAAATCCTTTCATGCATGCTTCCCCCCGACACCATTCTGAATGGCTTGGCTCCAAGGACTCAATTGTCACCTTATGTCCAAGAAGAAATTGTTTACTACAATGTGGATGACAATTTTCAGAGGGCTAAAAATGATTACAAATCCACATGTTCTTTAAAGAAGACAGCAACTATCATGGGATCTGAATTGATGCACACGCTCTTCGCACAGGGAGCAGGCACAGGTTCTGCCACCCACTTTGCCCCATCCTGTGGATTGTGTGCAGTACCCTGAGCCCTGCCCTAGCACACAATTTCCCCGTCTGCTGCTCAACGCATGCTTCATGGCCCTTTAATTACTTCCCTTGCTCCTCTGGGACACACCATAGTGCTTTCCCAGACCACCCTTTCCATTCACAATAGATTGTTTACTGGGACGAAAACTAATGAAGATGGGCTATAGGATGAGCAGAGAGACTTAGAACAAGTCATTAGGAAGAAAGAAACTGAAGAATCAGGAAACAGCTTTTGTCACTCAATAGAACAAATATAAATGGCAAGAAATTAAAAATATTTCTTAAAAATAGAAAAAAAACAGTCTTTGAAAATTAAATTCCCTCTTCAAACCCACTGGATCATCTATGTTATATAAAATATCCATTAACGAGCTTAAGTAACTTTTTTTGTGAGCTTATTAAGCTTTTATGCTTTTATTTGAAGTGATTACATGTGTGTTATTTGAAAGCTCATGGAAGGCAATGTACTGGGTTATCTAAACATCAGTGGTTATCTAAACACCATAATAAGGCATGGGATGTCCTGTGTGCGTGTTTGTGTGTGCGTGTCTATGTCTCTAGTATGCCAGTTTAGAGGCAGAGTCAACCTTCAACTATTCTACTGAAGCGTGACCAGGAAAGAGCCATGGGAAAGCCAATTGGTGGAAACCCTGTAATCAAAGCGTCTGAATTTTAATTTAAAAACCAGTCCTGTCAACATGGCATGTCCCACCTTGGTCCAGTCACTCAATCCACCATACATTGATTTAATAACTGATGTCAGGTCAGAGATGGTTTTTATCAGCTAGAATTCTGTTACTAGAATACTGTCAAGTCCCATTTAATTGGAAATGACAATAAGTGAAATCAGAGTAATACGCATGATTAAGTAAGAGGAGCAAGCTGAGACAAACCGAGGAGATGCAGGAATTAAGTGGGAAACATTATGTTCTTTCCAGGATCACTGGGAAAGTATTTACAAGTGTGCAACAAAGAAAGAAGCAAGGCTATAAATGAAGTCAACTGTCTTGATTCAGTTAGGTGGATAGTTTCATTAGCAAGCGTTTCCAGTACATCGGTGAGAGTCCTGCACTGTATCAACTTTGCCACTCTAGGTAAAGAGATTAGGCATGCAAGCAGTGCAGGAAAACCTCAGGGGTGTTAGGGGCCATTAGCGCATTTATTCAGGATTAAGGGTGTGAGGTTTACACACTCACAGGTCTTTACAAACCGATTTCCATTATACATACAACAGATCAGACCTGTCAAAGAAACTGACCCTGTATATGGTAACATACAGTCTTCTAAGAAATAGCCTCGCAGTGTTTATGTAAAAATGCACAATCAAAAAATAGTACAGTATTGATGCACTGATAAATAAAATTCTGAACGAATGATTAGTACCAGAGACTTTCTAATGTGGAGACACAGCACTCAAAAAATACTCCATAGAAATGCATGGGGCTAGTTTGTCACGCCAATGCGTCGTGAAGTGCCGTGAAGCCTTGCGCACGCGCATTTTTGCCGAAATGGATGCCCGACGAGTGCCCAAAAAGCGTCAAATGGCCGCCGAGTGGAGGGACTTGCCTAAAAGGACTTTGTTACTTAACAGTTTGAAGTGAAGTCATATAGCCTAAATAACAATAATAATAATAAAAATACCAATATTAGTAATAGACTAAATACAATTTGGGAGAAGTTTAGCTTGAAAAAGCTATATATCTATGTCAATTGGTAGAAACCAAAATTTGAAATTTGCATAAAATCTTCTTTGAAGATTTATTAACTCACTATTTGCTTTTGGTGTCATGCAACTAAGGTTGGTGGTTTAAACTCCTATATTTTATCACGTTTTGAACCCACAGCTTACAATTCTTCCCTACATTAGGAGAATTCCCACATTTTAATTTGCATAATACAGTGGATGGAAACGTGCACTGATTACCATTTTCTTTAGCCAAATTGCTTGAGAAGTGTATGGCGTTATTTAGCTGACTTATGCCGCCTTCATGCCACATCGGATATTCGGAAATTCGGACCTCCTATAGAGGAAAAATTACTTGAATGCAAAGTCGGGTCAGATTAATAGTATATAGCCTAACTGAACTAAACATCAATAGCACCTGTTATTGTGAAGCAGAAGCACCTGGTGCACTTGAACTCGCCATATCGATTGATGGGTGTCTGGTTGAGCCTTAATCCATGACGTGTTTCAGGTTGGGAAAATACACGGAGAGCGAGGAGAAGTTTCAAAGTGAGAGCGAGCAGGAGACAGCCCTGGTGAGTGGCAGATGTGAACGTCATTTCTGTGCTCTCAATCATAATTGTTACACTTGTGATAACAGTTTTATTCACCACAAGATTATTTTTCACCCCTGTTTCTATATTTACACTGACGATTCCTGTATCTGCGCTTGTTTTCATTATTTATGCGTTTGCATAATTAAGTCAGCTAAATAACGCCATACAAGTGGTGGTACGGCGGACGGGTACAATTTGAGTGGCGGTACGGCGGGTGGGTACGATTTGAGTGGTAATACGGCGGACAGGTATGATTTGAGTATGATTGGCCGGTACGATTTGAGTGGTGATACGGCGGGCCGGTACAATTTGAGTGGCGGTATGGCAGGTGGGTACAATTTGAGTGGCGGTACAGTGGGCCGGTACGATTTGAGTGGCGGTACAGCGGGCGGGCGCAGTCCCGACATTCGTGATGCTTGCGTGCACAAATTGAGAACACGCCAGCCTGCCTCCAAGATAGCTTTTGAGGTGGCGGTGAGGCACTTCAGTTTTGAGTTGTCTTTCAGATGACAGACGAGGTGGGAGAGTGCAGGGCAGAGAACGGAGACCGCTTCCCATCTGAAAAGCCCTTTAGGCAACATAGGAAGGAAAGGAATAGCAATGTTGTCAATGCAGGAGCTGGCTGGACTCTGGTTCAGTGTGTGCTAGTAGATGTGAGGAATAAGTAAAACAGTGCCTAGGCCCTTGGGCCTGGGTTGTCCTGATCCAGGCAGTGGGGAGGAGTCTGAGGGGAAGTCACTGTAAACACAGTTTTCAAAAACCTATTTGAGGTGCTGAAATTGACCATGCTGTCCACTAGCACTGGAAAGTACTGAAAGCGAGAGATTATAGGGCCAATTCATCGGAAATGGGCTGGAGATAGCTGAGAGTGGTTTACTGTAAGATGGCTTTGCTTCAAGATCTGTGAACAAACAATTTTAGTACATCATCATTGACTGCTGGTTTGAGCCCCATGAAAAATCAATATCAAGCTCTCCTCAATACCTGATTCCAAACACTCAGGGCCCTATCTTATACTTGACACATCACCGTGCCAGGCGAAACGGAACTTTCTTTGATAGTTTGTGGCCAACATAGTTATCATTATCCCGCCATGCCCACACGTTGTCTAAATAAAGAGGTCTAGATAGCAAATGAACTTGCGCGCCGTAGGCGTGTCATTGAAAAAACAAGGTTGAAAGTGAACTGTGAAATATTTCACTGTTATTTTGAGAGCACACTGTCAAGATGTCTAGCTTGTGATCTGCCTAGTGGTGAGATCTAAGCAACAAATCTCTGGCAACACAATGTGCTGTGCTGGTGTGCTTGGATGAATGTCCTTGGGATTTTTAATCAGTCATTTGAATGTTATTGTCGTAAAGAACTCCAAGACACACAGCAGATTAATGCATTAGTGATTTGATTTGCCAGTGGAGCTCGATGAACAGTAGGGTAACACACCCTTTTGGATTCATTGAAGACCAGACACTGCATTATGGATCATCTGTAAGGGTTTCACCATATAGGCTGGCAGGACATTAGTTGAGGGGCAAGATTGGGTAGCATATTGAGTTAGGTATAGGTCAGTTCTTATATTGAATAGTGCAAAGCAGCACAACTGGGTAACCAAGGCAACATCGTCAGAGAAGGTCAGTTGGTCATTAATCATAAAAATTAAGTTTCTTGCAATCTTGGTAGGAGCAAGTGATAGGCAATCAATGTTGATGTTGATGTATAGTTTGTTTGATTGGGAGGATCAGCAGTTCAGTCTTTGTGAGGTACAGCTGACGGAGGTGTTCCTTCATGCATATGGATATAATCTGAGAGACATTCAGAGATGTGATGCCCAGGTTTGAGAGTATGGAAAGAAGGATGCCGTGGTTGGATAAGTCGAGTAGGATGAGTATCGAGGACTGAGCTGTTGCTCTGGCTTCTTTTAAGGCTTCAGTCACAGATAACAGAGCCGTTTCAGTTGAGTGACTGTTGTTGAAGTCAGATTGTTTTGGAGGTTATTCGGTGAGAGGAATTCAGAGACCTGTTTCGAGACCGCCCTTTCGATAGCTTTGGATAGGAAGAGAAGACAACAACTTCAACAACTTGACCCTGAATGTCAGCAAAAAAAAGGAAATGGTGGTGGACAGGACACAGCAGAGTGGTTACAATCAGTGGGCAGCCTGTGGAGAGTGTTGAAAGTTTTAAATACCTCGGTTTGCACATCACTGAGGACCTCACATGGACCAATAACATCCAGTACATTCTAAAGAAATTCAGGCAAAGGCTGAATTTCCGCAGCTGACGTAGGAAGTACAAAGTGTCAACATCCATTTTGAAGGCTGTCTACTCTTCAGCAGTGGAGAGTTCTCTGTTCACATGGCTAAACCAGAAAGGTTTCTTCTCTCAAGCCATTTGCATCCTGAACACATAAAACTCTTTAAAATACATTGGACTTACCATACTGCACTTACACATACTGCTCTTTTTTACCCCCCAACCCCCTTCTGTAAATCTATTTATTAAATTCTTCTAAATCAGTGTTTCATATGATTTAAACTGGCATAGCTTACATAGGCAGAGTTGCAGAACTGTTTGGATTTACATACAAGTTGGTTCAATGTGGCAAACAACTCATCTATATTATATTTTACCACGTCTGCTTGCGGACCACTTGGGATAGCTCGCGGACCACCAGTGGTCCCTGGACCACACTTTGAGAAACACTGTTCTAAATCTTTCTTCTTTATCCTTATAAATAGTTAGAGATACCTCAGGACACCTCTGCACAGGCAAGTTGAGCAGCTAAATGCCATTTCACGTCATGTTTTAAAAAGTATCTCCATGTAGGATGTACGATGGTAGTGTAGTGGTTAAGGAGCTGGGCTAGCATGCAGTAACCTGAAAAGTTGAGGGTTCAATTCCTGGCTTCCACTGTTGTGCCCTTGAGCTTGGGCGATCATTGGCTAGTTTGGATTTTAGACATTCTCTCTGCAGCTCTGAGATTGGTGCACAGCAATAGGAGGGTATCATTTAACAAGGGTGAGGTTGGATTGAGCATGTCTGGTGGATAGAGGACACAGGCTATCCAGATCATAGCTCAGCGTGAAGCAGAGTGACTCTGTGGCCTCATCTAGAGAAGAGTATGTACTAGTAGGTAGAGGTAGAGCAGAGACAACAACTGAGGAGAAATTAGTTGGAGACAGGTTTCGGGTCTTGCAGCAGAATGAGACGATAGACACACATTGTAGTAGATTAAATACTGGTGTGATAGGTGGAGGCGTGAGTCGTGACCGTATCTAGGGTATCTATGGCACCGTTTTGAGCATGAATGAGATCATGTTCTTTGCCAGCTTTGTCAGTAAGAGGACTGGAACCTGTTTTAGGTTAAAGGAGTATATCAAGGACATGAGCTGAACTTGGACTTCAGAATTACCCATCAACAGGATGTAAGATATGAAAACCATCCAAACAAGGTGAATTTAACTAAATCCTGTTTCCAGGAAATATGTCACTCTCCTTTAACATCGATATTTCCTCCCTTTTCAGATTGCCTGCATAATACTACCCTGGTAACACCCAGATCTTCACAATTGTACAATTGGGAGTGGGTTTGGAAAAGTTCATTCACTTACGACTTCCAGCAGGGGCATAACTAGCAGAGTAAATCCCAAATTTGTCCGAAAGTTCATATGGGTATTCCCAGGCTAGCACAGTGAGGTGAAGCACACACTTATCCCGGCGCAGTGAGCTGCCTGCAACAACAGCGGCCCTCAGGGAGCAGTGAGGGGTTAGGTGCCTAGCTCAAGGGCACTTCAGCCATGCCTACTGGTCAGGGTTCAAACCGACAACCCTCCGGTTACAAGTCCGAAGCGCTAACCAGTAAGCCACGGCTGCCCTAAATAGACGCCTGTCTTGTTTAAACGCCTGGTGTGGCTACAGGTTTGGGTTAAAGGCCGGTCTCAAATAGAGGCCTGGTCTGTTTTATAGTTTTGGGTTGTATTTAATCTTCTAAAACCCGTCAGATTGTCTGTTTAAGCCAGTATGGTGCACTCACATACTAACGTTATGATTAGATGGCATTAAAAGACTGCGGTGGGGAAAAGCTAGAGTTCCAAATTGTATAACTTTTTTCGTTCAATTTCGTTTTTTCGTTCAATTCATCCCTTTTTTTTCAAATTTGCGGATAGGCCTATGGTAGCTTGTTTTTATGCTGGCAACAAAACAAAAGGGTTCACAAATGTTATTCTTTATTCTAAATGTGTACCGCCATGGCGATAAAGAGAAAGAAGTAGGATGATTTGAAATGTAATCTGACTGTTGTCAAATTTGCCAAATAAAATACGGGAGAAACAATATGGTTCATGCTCTCTAATGCTGTTTCATTCGTGCTGAAAAGGAGGGAGAATAAAACATTATGCACGTTCCATTTTTGCATAAATAATTCCTGAACGGTTTTGGTCAAGGCTGAAAATGCAACTGTATTTGACAGAGAACAGATATAGGTTGCTAGTGACAAAATATGAGCTTTCAGTGTGATACGATCTTTTTGTAAATTACGTTTGATCAAAACATGTTTCATGTTCTGGCTATCCCCGCTATTTGGATCTTATCTCACTCAATGAACAACATCTAACACTAAATGAATGATGATCCGTAATTGTCATCGGATAGCCTAGTCATATGGGTAGACATTCAGTGTGTTTGAAATAATTAATTCAATAATATTTTCCATCTTTGCAGAGGAAAAGTTTTGTGTAAAGGGAATTAAAGACCTGTCTCATATAGACGCCTGTCTCTAATACTAGCCAGTGCAGTTTGGCGATTTGGGAAAATAAAAGCCTGGGCTATTATTTGGAGTTTACGGTACAAATGTATAGAAATAAGCAGATATTCATACAAATAACAATAAATAACAACAAGAACAAAATAAACAAACTACATGTAAGATGAAAGATGCACTGTAGAGTGTGTGTGTGTGTGTGTGTGTGTCACCACCCTAAATAAATAAACAAACAGTTAATTTGCACACATATCTCAATTTTCACAAATAAAAATCATGCTATTTTATTGTGCTTTTCATGTATCAATTGTTTTTATTAAGTAAAAATAAATATGTAATACACCTGTGGTTTGATTGAAATTACCTGTAGGCTTAAGTCATAATTAAAAAATGATTTATGAACATTAATTGAAATTGCTTATCTGTTTCTCTAAATGAACTCTTAATAGTAACTGCAGAGGTAAGTGAGGAAACAGTAATTCCAATCCTGACGACTAAATTTAGTTCTGACTCTTACCCTCACTTGCACTGCTGATTAATGGCATTTGTGGGAAAGATTCTGGGTCTTGAAAAAAGATGTTGGAGTTGGATTTCTTCTTCAAAGCCTGGATTTTCTTTCTTTTGTTTAGTCTTTCTATTTATTTTAGAGGATTTGTCACGCCGACTGTATTAGTTTATTTAGATTAACTAAATCCTGTTTCCAGGAAATATGTCACTCTCCTTTAACATCGAGATTTCCTCCCTTTTCAGATTTATGCAATACAGGAAACATAATTCATAAGACAATTTGGTGCAAAACATTACAGTTCTCTAGTTCTCTCTATATGTGTGTATCTGTGTGTTTATGTGTTAGCTTGGTTCTAAAACAAAATTACATTTGTTCTAAATCTATATTTAGAAATACAGGAGCAAATATGTCCTCTGTTGGCATCACACAATACACAGACTAATACACACACACACACACACACACACACACACACACACACACCGACACAAGCCTGGGAGGAGAGCATTGAGTTCTGCTGACCTGTTTCCTGTGGAACTTTCAGTGGAAAGGACAGGTGATAAGTTGTTTTTGAAACCTAATAATAGCTGTGGAAATGCTTAACTTGATTGTGTCTGGTGGTGCGCCATAATATCAGACGCTCAAAACTAATTATTTACAAGCTGTTGCCTTTTTTTTTTTTTTTTTATATAATTTAAAACCATAATAATTATGATGATAAACAATGTGTTGTAAAGAATCTGCTACATATAATAATACTAATATTAATAGTATTATTAATAATAATCCTAATAATAATAACCACAATTATATAATAATCTATTATCTATTACATGCAGGCAACGCAAGGTTAATAAATCATATTACTATCTGAAACATTTAGAAAAAATTACCCTTTCTGAGGAGCTGAAAATGAAAGAGAATAATACCCACCCTTCATCAAGTCAGCTGCTTTGTGAAGTGTTTTTCTCCAGTTAATTAGATTAGTTTGAGGCAATCAATAGAAAAGTAGGAAAAGCAACCCTTCAGGTTGTATAATGAAAAATCCCCCCTCACTTTTTAAATGATTTTCTTATTGATTTGCTCTGCCTTTTTTCTGTGTCAGTCATGCTTTTCCCTCTCTCTGACTGAGTTATCATTTGCTAAAATCTCATTCTAAAAAAAAGCAATGAAAGCTAGTAGAAAGGGTGAAGAAAGAAGACTGGAAATATAATTAGGTTGCATGGGAGGACTGATTAGCCTGTGTACTCTGCCAACAGGACAAGGAAGGTGGTTTGAATGGCTGTTAATGGTTTTAACACACTTTACACATTATGCTGGCTGTCATATGCAAAATAGTGAACCTATAAAACGGATGGAAATATGTGATACAGACATGCAAAGAACCATCAAATATTATTCCATCCTTGATTAATTCAATATTGTTACTTAGTATTTTATCAGTTGTAATACTGATTTATTGCTTAAAAACACTAAGCTTAAGAAAATACCATATGATGATTGATTTTGGCAGTAACCAACCTCTTTCTAAAATGGGACCGTCAAACAGAAAAACAATCCTAATCCACAGAAGGCTACTTATGATTCCGACTGTTATGATATGTCATCTTATCTGTGTAAAATGCTTTGACAAATGACTGCTGTAGGACTTTGTGAGTCTGTTCTGCTTACAAAGGAGAAAAATATTAATTCACAAAACAATTGGGAAACAAAGGGCTACATGGCACTGTCCCAGCTGGGCTCATGCACATCATTTATAGGATAGCTGTTTACATTTTGCTTTGTTACTAACCTAGTGCAAGGCCTCATATGGCAAATCTCAGTGGGAATTACAAACTTCTCTACCAGTGCATTTAATACATTCAAAGTGCATATATTTCAATATTTCTTATCATTTGGTTCAGTGAACTATGCATTTATTTCTCTTCCATTTTGCCTTTTCCCAACTCCCCCTATACCCTGCTTCTTGCTTCCAACTATTCAAATTACTCAAACTACTATCTTCACTGATTATCTTCCGCTAATACAGACGAAAAGATTAAAAGTAAAATGTTCTCAGCATATGGCATGACCGGTCTTCTGATTGAACCTGTATCTCTTTACTCTGGAATATGCAGGCATCGCTATTCATCACTGTTCATGTGCATACTGAGTTGTCAAATCTAAAAAAGTAGAGGTTTATTCCCTCGTACCAAATTCTAAAAATATTTTTTTAGATTGGGTTTATTATTTAAATTATACCTTACATTATGGTATACAGGACTCTGTACATAAATATCAATTGCATTAGTGTAGTGGGTATGACAGTGCATCATGTTATTGCTGTTGTTTTCTGTGGTGAATACCCAAATGGTAGAACCTACCTTACAAACTGCTGTTGTTGGTGCGTGAGGTATGTGATAGCACAAAACTTTCTGTGCACTGTTGACTGCTGGAGGACAGGGAGCGGCGAGGGGATCGCTGGAAGCGGTTCCGCCGGCTGAAGTAGCTACCTGTGGTCCAGGTCCTCTGACGCTTATGCAGATAGTCTTTATAGTTCTTGGTGAGCAATGTGTAAAGGAAAGGGTTGATGCAGCTGTTGCTATATGTCAGGCAGGTGGTCAGATAATTGATGATGCGCTTGATTTTGGTTGAAAGTCTCATGGTTTGGTAGAACTGGCCCAGAAGCTGCCAGATCCAGAAGGGAAGGAAGCAAGCCCAGAAGAGCAAGACAATGGTGAAGATTAGATAGAGCACCTTCTGATTGGGGAGCTTCTTGGTCTGCTTGAAGGTCTCTGTCTGGGAGATCCAGTATGTGCGAGCAAGTCGAATGTACAGGTAGCCAATAATCATCCCGGGAGCCACTATGCTGGTGCAAAACAGGAAGGAGATGTAGATCTTGTAGGAGAGTTCATCCAATGTAGGCTGACACATGTGTTTGTTGCCTACTGCCTTGAGCTCGATTCCAATTATCATTGGTAGGGTGAGTACAAGAGAGGCAACCCACACAAGCATTGCAATAGCCTTGCGGTAACTCTTGGAACGTTTGACTGTGTCAAAGGGCTTGAGCACAGCAAAGTAACGCTCGGTGCTCATGACAGTCAAGGTGAAGATGCTTGCATGCATAGTGAGGAAATCCATACTTATGAGGATCCGGCAGCCTACATCCCCAAAATACCACCCCTGCAGAAAGTGTGTACACACCACAAAAGGGATGGTAAGCAGGTAGAGTAGATCTGCCAGCGCAAGGTTGATGATGTAGATGTACATCGAAGCTGCTGAGCGCATCGAATGGCACATAACCACCAGGGTATAGATGTTACCTGACACACCAACTAGACACATGAAGGAGAGGACAGTGCCTATGGTGAAGGTTGCTGCTGAATCCTGGGATGAAGTATTCAGAGGTGGGTCAGTAGTATTAGAAATTGGCTCTGCCAGCCCCACCATAGGTTCAATGGAAACAGTGGACATGTCTGTGCAAAAATATATAAATGAGAAACCAACAATTAACACAGCAAACCAAAGAAGTAGTTTGTATTAGTAATAACAATCAACAATCAGGAAGAGATAGATAGTCAGGATGACTTGGGCCAAATACATTAGACATTACATTTATATTTTATTCTGAATAATAATGATGTCTAATGCCCTTTAGGGAGGAAAAATACCTTGCCCACATTTTTCAAGACAGTATATAATACAGTTGAAATAGAAAACAGATGCAATTTCTCTGAATATTTGCCAAAAAAGAGAATGGACAAAATAGGGCATGCATGAAATGGGTAGTCACTGTTACACAATAGGTGTGTAGAAATATATGCTGAGATTTCAGTGTCTTCCTGTCCAAAGGTCATGTAAAGCTGTGTGTTGTCTGCACATAACAATAAAGAAAGTTGTGATTGGACATAAGTGGACAATACTGTCCATCAGTCCAATCATCAAACCTTAAGGTACTGCAGTGGTATTAATCATGACAATTCATCTGATGCCATTATCACACAAATAGAACGAAAATCTATTTTCTGGCAGATATTGAAGGAGTTATTGTTATTGTAAACAGATCAACTCATCTGCAAACATTTAATAATTCTACATATGTTTCCTTTACAACAAAGGAAGCAAGACAAATTTCTGTGCCTGATGTTATCAGAAATCTTCAAATCTTAAATACTCTTGCCCACATCTGAGAATCGGCACAAGTTCCTTCATAAAAAGGGAACGAAAACTTATGTGACATGTATATTTGATTAATTGTGTTTACATGTTGACAGTGTGCACATATTTGAAATCAGGATGAATTTAAAGATTTTAAGATTTTAAGCTCAAAGAGGCCGCAGTTGACTGTTACTGTATTTCACATGTACGGACACTGTTCTGTTACAAACATCAAAGGGCTTGTTATGGACAATGCAAAGCTTAGCTGTAGAAGCTCATTCACACATACTACATTACACCACTTGAAATAGTGACACAACCTGATGCTGGATATATCTTTTATATTTTTATTTATATTTTGCTCAGTATGGTCTAAAAAGGAAACACACCAGTTGGCCTGTTATGGACATTTCAAATAGTTTCATTTCTTATGCACATTTTTTTTAATTGATTCTGCAGATGTGCAAGTGAGTCTCACAAATAAATGTGCTAGTTTGATCTTACAAGGCCCTTACACAGGCAGCACAAACAAGCCATCATTGTGAACAGTAAAATATTCACCTTTAAAAGAAAGGCACATCATTTAGGCATGCAATGCCCTGTGGTTTTTGGTTTGGGCTTTTGGGTATTGATTTCATGCTTTCCCCAAAATACACACGGCAGAGGAAAATGATGAAGGGCAGGTAGAACTAATGAGACTGAATCACTTTTCTCAGGTCTATAAAGGGCTGTTTTAGTATTAATACAATTTTTCATAACATGTTGTCTTAG
Organism: Alosa pseudoharengus; assembly: GCF_046254945.1. Taxonomy (NCBI): domain Eukaryota; kingdom Metazoa; phylum Chordata; class Actinopteri; order Clupeiformes; family Clupeidae; genus Alosa; species Alosa pseudoharengus. The sequence goes on along the minus strand of NW_027468674.1, from coordinate 33,567,285 downwards.
CCAAAAGACAGCACACTTAGATTAAAGGTGAAGGTTTTTCAACAGTGTGGACAAACTTGATGAGAATTCACTCATCTTCACTCATCAAACTTGAGAGAATTTACTACCTGAATCTAATGGTGTTGCCTCCTCTGCTCTGATAGAGAAGGATAGGTTATAAAAGAAGGCAGCAGCGGCTTGTTAGAGAGGAAAATATCCTACCTTGATTTTGTACCCACGGACTGGGGCATTTACAGAATGAATGAGAATGAAATGCTCACTATCATTTCTATAATCCCTCAGAAGTTCATCTATAGAGTAGGTATTGCATATCCAGCACAGTCAGTGATAAAAGGCATCTTGAGCTCCAGAATCCAAATGCTGCAAAAAATCTCCCTTTTGAATTTGTGTTGTCTTCTATCTTCAACATGGATTTGCCAGAATAAAGGTACAGGACAGCCTTAGATATGATTCTGCATTGTAGATAGCAAGTATTTTCCATTCAGTATAAAAACCTTCCAATTAAGTCTTGATGAAAGGGTCTCTGTGTAATAGATACCTATAAAAAATGAACATTTGCTGAGGAATTTACTAACATCCTGTCAACTACAAGCTACTCTCACTAACAGCTGGGTTTGGGAAACTGTTCTACAGGCAACAATCGCTGTTGTGTTAAGGAAGGGATTTGACAGGCTGCAGCTCTTGCAAGTCTAAAGTGGGAGGGGAAAGGAGGGTGGGAAGAAACAAGAGAGGGACAAAAAGAAAGAGTGGGTTGGAGGAAAAGGGGCCAAGGATCAGAGGGAACTATGCAAGAAAATGATAGAAGCCTATCTTACTGCTCCTGTTTGTAGAGCAGCTTGTAGTACTCTTTTTCATGATTAGATGGATTACAGTACTGGAATAGTGTAGCCACACACCACAATGTGGATATAATGGTTGCCAAGGGTCAAAAATGTTTTTTTGTTAAACTATCTGGCTGCATTTTCTTCTTTATTAGGCAATAGGACATACAATATAAAGAGCAACCAATGCATTCCTATGTTCCAAAGAAATATCACAATGGATACGGCATAGAGGCTTAACAATGGGATAATCATGCAGAGAAGTATTATAGCAGCAGACTTTTCTGGCACTTATGTATTTGCAACAACCCCTCTTATGGTGTTTTATACATCATTTTTATTTTGGGGTGGGAATTGAGACATTCCCAAGACATTTCTTGTGTGTTATTTTTTTATTTAGTAGTGTCATATGATGTAAACATTTCGAGGTGACTCTTCTTAAATATATGTGATTATTTACCAGTAATGCACATAAGGATATTAATACAATTATTTTGAAGTATGCAGTGGCTAAAATGGCAAGATGGCCAGATCACCGATAGCTATGGAATACACTCAAAACAGAATGGAACAGCTGGAGCAGATTGCAGGCAGTGAGAGCTTATGAGCTATCTAATGGTCATGGAAGACTTACACTTACAAATGTGACATTCTTACTTCATAGAAGCCAATAGATTTCAGTATCCTATTTCTCAATACTTCATTTGAACCCTTTTTAGAGAATTCCTGTGAAATATAAACCTCTCTTTGGTTTATGAGTATAGCAAAAGTTTGTCTAATGTGTGTTGGTAGTCTGAAGAGTAAGAATAGTGCTTTTGGTATTTTGACATATGCATGCAATCATATTACATAATACAGCTACAGGTGGTGTTCCCTGGGGTCCAAGTAGCATGTGCAAGCCATGACGTACTGTACGGCAGAATTAGCATATCTAAATCAGTGGTTTTGACCCTTTACCATTGTATCTGGATGTGTATGGGCTACCTCCCTTAGCTAGCCTGTCTCTCCCATCGGTACGCCTCAACTATGAATACCACCCTGTCCTTTCTTGATTTATGTGCAGATTATGTGCAGATTGTGCCCTGTGTTTTTTTTTTTATTATTATTGTTTTTCTATAAATAATGTTCTTGATAAAAGGCCAGTGATAGGTGGAATCATGTCTCCTGTTTCATAGTATAAGAAACCTGAATGTCTTTTGGGTTATTTGTACTGCTTTGAGGTAAATACTTAAGTTAGTAAAACAATTGGATTTTCTTTCACACGGTCTTTGGCTTGATCCCTGACCTCGCCTGTTACTGCTGCCTGATCTCGCTGCCTGATACCGTGGTGGCTCAACACTCTTCATTTAACTCTTCACTCTCTCACCTTGTCTCCAAAGTGATTGTCATGTCATGTGTTTGCCCTATCATATTGTGTTGAGTCTGAGAGCAAGGTGCATTTGTGTAAGACACCAAGTAACCTGTGACATCAATAGAATCTTAAGCAGCATCAGCCAAAACCCACTCAAAGTGTGAGCAACACATGGAACAAATAGAGCTCTTAGATTAATTTCCTGCAGTCTGGCTTGGGCGGCTTTGCTTTTGCCTTTCATGTTGGTGCCATTATCGTAAGACTGTCCTCTGCAGTCCTCAAATGGAATCTTAGCTCCTCGAGTCTTCTCAGGATCAAGTATGCCAAATATGGGCCTGTGGACTCATCTGCCTACCACCACCCCCTTATTTCTGCCAATGTGATGTCACTCACTCACTCAACTGAAATGACCTTGTTGATCAATTAATCAGTTAATTCCGTATTTGGTAGCTGGTGTGATTCAAGGTCCCGTTTTGGACATGGTTAATGTGCTCTTCAATGACTGGATCAAATTATACCACCATTTTAACTTCTTCAAGGAAATTTCCATTTAATGGATACTGTGTCTGTGTGTCATGTCCCCGTAGGCTAGATTTCTAATTGCCAGACACTGCACAATAGCAGCCAAACTTGTCAGCACCTCTCTCCATCTTATCCGCTGAGTCTCCATAAGTGTTTACTCATGTTTATCAGTTGCTTCCAATTTTTTTAATCCTCATTGCCAGTTCTCTCCGTTTCTTTTTTCATGCAACTTTGGAGTGCTGAACTGTTGTCGTGGAGTCGGCAAAGAGATGTCATTTTCCAGTCTGTCAGTCCTTTGCTAAAATAAGTTTTCCTCTTAGAAAAGATTCCTCAGCAGAAGAGGCTGTTGATTCTTTCAGAATACACCGCCCAACTTCTAGGGATATTTTTCACCCTTCATCTGAAATACTTCGACAAATACTTCCATCACTCTCATTCCTCAGGAAAGCAAAGTTAGATGGATGGTATCTCACTTTGTCTTACTTGTGTCTGAATTCTGTCAGTCAGATCTGAAGACTGGATTTGTGGTTCATCTGGTGAGGATGCTGCTGCAGATATTTCTAACAGAGAGTATATGGCCATTAGTTTACACAAGTCAGTCAAATTGCAGTTGTGGAACATTATGTGGGCCCCAACACAGCCTGTCAGAAAACAATCCATTCTGATATCTAAAAATCTATTTGTGTCATATCATTTATCAAATTTGGAAATACCAATGCTCCTCCCTTCAGTGAAACTGCTACATTGGTTATGTTTCTACTTAGAATATTTAGCAACTGTAGATCGGCTGATCTCATTGCAAAGAGCCGTCTGCACTGGTTAAATGTGATGTCCTCGTACTGTCTTCTTTAAAATCAGAATCCAAATTCATAGGCTGATATATTTTAAATGTCTTGGTAAAATTTGTCTTCGACTCTGCCAACTAGTCCATATGATGAATGAATTTGTTCCAATAACATCAAATGTGTGCCTGATTCTTTGACATGTGATGGCAATGTTGTTGCGCTACCGTCATTGTTGTTAGCTCTCCAGATCTCAGCTGTGGAGGAAGCGTACCACTCTGCATTGGACTTCAAATTAGACTCCATCACCACATATTCTCTCCCAGTCTCTGTGGCCGTGGGGGAGGCACAGTTCACTTTGTCATACCAGCGGAGCTGAAATCATTCTGTTTGTTTGTTTGTTTGTTGCTGGCTAAGGCCTTATGACCACATAAAACAACCTTTACCAAAGTGTAACAAAAGCAAGTAACACATTGAAGAACTCGCATGTTTACAATATTATTTACCACATGTACCAATATAAATGGTACAGCAAATAGAGAAAATGAGCTCATGTCTCACAACTGCCAAGACTTTGCATAGACTGAACTTGAATTCCTCCGGCGATGATGGTGTTGTTGGCCATGACATTGAAGAGACCAAGCCCCTCTGAGAGCTCCTCCAATTATCTCACAGAAGTTAAGTATCCTATGGCAAGCCGATTGAGCATTTATTCAGATATCTTGATATCAGGCATAATTGTCATGTACATGCAAGCCATTTCTGTCCACTAGTTTACTAGTGAGCCATTTCTGTGTGAACTAGTTAACTAGTGACAGCCAAAATGCTCACTAGTTAACTAGTAAGGCCCAAATTCTCTCTAGTTAACTAGTTCATATGTTTCATATCTTACTAGTTAACTAGTAATGCTCATCATGTTCAGTAGTTAACTAGTGGACACTGAAATGTGCACTAGTTAACTAGTTTAAAGACTTCTATATTTTACTAGTCAACTAGTAAGGTACAAAAATGTTTACTAGCTGACTACTGAATGTCAAATTCCCACTTGTTAACTTCTATGTAATTTGGCCAGCCGCTTGGGCATTTATTCTGATATCTTGATATCAGGCCAACATGCAAGCCATTTTTGTCAACTAGTTAACTAGTGAGCCATGTTTGTGCACACTAGTTAACTAGTGACAGCATAAATGCCCACTAGTTAACTAGTGAACACATATTAGCTTCACTAGTTAACTAGTGAGAGCCAGAAATGTCCACTAGTTAACTAGTAAAGGCCAAAATGCATACCAGTCAGCTAGTTGAAGGCTTTTGGGTCTCACTAGTTAACTAGTGACAGCCAAAAATGTGCACATGTTTACTAGTGAAAGCAAAACTCCTCACTAGTTAACTAGTTGGAGTAGGTCAATGTCACTAGTTAACTAGTGAACCATAAATGGCTTACTAGCTAGCTAGGTGAAGGCAGGAGGCTCACAAGTTAACTAGTTGATACATCCTTTGTCCAAACTAGTTAACTAGTGAGGTCATAAATGTATACTAGTAAACTAGTTGAAGCCTAAATTCACACTAGTCAGCTAGTGGCGCAGAATTAAAATTAGAAGGCGGAGAACTCTGGAAATTTAGGCTTTCTATTGGCTCCCTATGTCCAAATAGAACATGACAACCAATCACAGCGCAGAATTTCACAAAATCCCACCCACAACATTTGCATGTGGCACACAAGTTAACATGCTGGCCAAAGGAACTTTAACTAGTAAACTAGTGGCTTCAATGTGACACTTACATGTAAACTAGTGAAGGCAGAACTGCTCACTAGTTAACTAGTGAAGACACAAATGCCCACTAGTTAACTAGTGAGGTCTAAAAAGTGTCACTAGTTTACTAGTGTGCCCCAAAATGCCCATTAATTAACTAATGAAGGCCATTTCAGCCCCACTAGTTAACTAGTGAGATGCCAAAATGGTCACTAATTGGTTGATTTGGCCCGTCGATAACCAACAAAGGTGGTGATAGACAGATGGTTTATCCAATCAGCTAACCAGTATGTCCGCCCCTTCCCAAAAGTTCTTCAATAAAAAGTTCTGTGCAATGGAAGATTTACCAACGTTACACCGGTCTGATACAGTTTTGCCTGAGACGCCTGTTTATTTGTTTGAAGTGCATGCAGGGTGTGAGAGGCGAATCGATGTGCTTTGATTCCAGCTTGGTAGTTGTAGTCTGTGAGATTAAAAAGCACGTGTGTGTGAAGTATCCAAACAATGACACCTTCATTATGGCTTTCATTATGGCTGCTTTAGCAACAAACCTTAAGCTACTGTGTAGTGGGTCCCATTTAGAAGTGACCACTTCATTTGCGCTTTCCGTGATTCACGGAGCTGCGTGAATTTTATTAAAACTTTTCGCCACGATGTGGCAGCTTAAGTCCGCTTGATACTGTAAGGCGTAGGCCATTGGTTTCCAAAGGAGATTTTATATGTGTCACCAGCATAGCCTATTGACTATTTATGTTGTAAATAGGCCTACCTTATACCTGTAGCTTAGGGAAGCTAACAGCTTTCTATTAGGATCTAGTTTGTTAACAGTTACGGTTTTGTCATAACTCCCTGATACATTTTTGTATTTAGAATAGCCAGAGCGTGGATATCTCAATTTGAAAATTAAACTATATCGGGCACCTACCATGGACTAGGCTGGGTGAATCCAGCCTGATATGCCGGCGATTTATTTTTTGATTTCTTAAAAGATTAAGCTTGGTATGGTGAAAGCCAGACTAACCATGGACCTCAGTTACATTTCGTTTCAGACTACTGGTAAGCTTACTTAATTTGTGCATTGACAATAAAGTATCACATGAACTAAAGATGACTAAAATCTTATGTAGAAGAAGAAACATTCACAAAAAATCCATCCATCCGAAAATGACCTTTGTTTTTGATAGCTGTTGAAAACTGCACGGAACTAACAGAGATGTTTTTGTTTATTAATAAATAAATAAATAAAAATATAACATTATGCTGATACCTTCTGCTTTTCCCAAATACAATGTAGCCTACAGGTGTAAGTGACCTTTCATCAATCCAGTTGCAATGGATGAACTGTGATGAACTGCCCTTATTGTGATTGTTTATAGATTTTAAAGGTTTTATAACAATACTACAACTTTTTTGGCTTTTCTACAATCTATTCACCTTTGCAGCGCCAGTAGGCTACTTTCTGTGCAGCCGCACACACACACACACAGACATGCCAAACAAGCATACACAAAAGTTTCAAGAGTGGGGGATGGAGTAAAAGATGGATACAAATTGATTAGTGTGATTTATTTTCGCGGAACGGATGTACAGGACTAAGCGGCGGTCATATTTTGTACCGCTATGCGGTACATCTAGTTTAAAGAGTAACTGCAGCTACATTGTGCGTCTGCCCTGATTCTGATACCATGGCGGAATTAATTAAACCGTGGTGGGCCGCCATGCTGAAATAAACATAGAGGAAACACTGTTATGAGACCTCTTTGCACAGAGATTAATAAACTACTAAAGAGACAAAAACCTTATTTCAGACTTATTTCAGACTCTGTATTTATAGAACTTTAGCTTAAAGGTAACTGGTTTAAAACACTGATTGTTTGTTGGTTTTATTTTCACAGGTTGACAGGCCTCGATGGACAGTGAGACAGTGATCTACCTTTGGACTGGCACCGACCAGACATGGACACTGAAACTTGATGCAACACACATTGTGGAACACTTTAGACACTAATAAACATGTCCACTGTTTTCTCTGGAATTGTTTTGTTTGTCATTTGTGGTAATGGATTTCCAAATGTATGGACAAGCTTCATTTTACTGTTATATGTGTGCAATCAGCTGATATTAGATGTATTTCAGAAATGTATATTTAATTAGAAGCAAAGGTAGACATCATATTACAAGAGTGGCGTGTTTAAACTTAAGAAAACATTGATTTAAACCAAAGGTACTTAAAGTAAGATTCACAGAAATGAATTTAATTTGCTGCCCATTTTATTCACACATGTATAGCTCGTCAATTTCTTTAGTCTGATTTGGTTTTGTCAAGGGTTGGGTTAACGACGTCAATGTTTCCGGTAGTTTGCATGTAAATCATATTACAGAAATTGTAATGTCCGATATCGAGGGTCTCGTTTTAACCTCATGTCAGGTAGGAGGGTTGTGCCCATAAAGATTCACTGACGAATGTTGTCGGGCTGTAAGCGATAAAAATATATATATATAATTAGGTGGCAGTGCAGGATAAGAAGTAGAAGAGCCGTATAGCCTATATTTAACAGGCTAGAAGTTTGCAATTTAGGAGCCTACTGCAACAAATGTTTTCTTTAAATTACAAACAGTAGGCCTAGGTAAGACTGCATGTTTTGGTGGCTAGCTGGGTAGTTCTGTATTTCAAGGTTTGACAGGCTAGAAGTTCGCAATTGAAATTTGTACTGGAGCTCCAAGCGGATTTCTACACGCAGCCTTCAACACTGTTTACAGCACTTTGAGTCACGGTAACATGTACATTTAGATACACGTGTGGATGCCTGTGTTTCTTTAGGAATCCACCGTCTTGGTTTGTATATAAATTAATATTAAGTGACACATGTAAGAGGTTGGAAATACATAGCTGCTACATCGATGTTTGATGGCTAGCTATTAAGTGACATAGTCTAAGAGGTTGGAAATACGTTCCTATAAGTAAGACAGTACATCGATGTTTGGTGGCTAGCTGGTAGTTCTGTATTTCAAGTATTGACAGGCTAGAAGTTTGCAATTTAATATTGCAACTAATGTTTTATTTGTTTATATTACAAAAACGGTAGGTAGGGCTATCGGTGATTGGGCGGCTTGCCGGCTAGTTCAATATTTCAAAGACACTTGCGTTCCTTCCTGTACGTTGGGTCCTTCAACAGAAAACAATAAACTCAGGCGAATTATCGAACAGCAAACAACATTCTGACCAATGAAATTCTGGAAGTGCAACGGCTAATAGACCAATCAGAATGTATTTTATTTATTTTATGACGTAATCATGCAGATCTGGTAACCCGTGCAGATCAGGTACCCACATATGCAGTATCTCATATTCTGTCAAAATGGTTTTTAATAATAACAGGGAAACCCCATGCTTTAACAAGTGAGCTCTTAGTGATCCACACCAAAGATTCAAGGGATCGATTTTAATATTATTCTTTGTTTATTGTTGCTAGGCAACCACAGACATAAATGTATCCATTCAGTCACGCTTTTCTGATTAATAACTGAAAAACAAAAGATTGTACACATTAACTGCACATGGTTTCAAAAGTAATTAAAAGCTCAAAGATCAAGAAAAAAACTTCATGCACTTCTAAGGAATTGAACACTGGTCTCCCGCATGATGGCCTGCTACTTAACCACTTGAGCTAATCTTGCCACATCAGCAATGCTATCATCAATGTTCATGTTACTGAAACGTTTTGTTGCTAGGCAACCATATACAAATGCCTCCAGTTTTATCGCGATTTTCAGACTAATAACTGAAAAACTAAAGATTGTAGACATTAACTGAACAAAGATTACAGCAATACACCACAACTTTGTCACTAGACATATTATCAAAACATATTTTTATGCTCAAACGATCTTAGTTTATAAAAGTTTGCTCTTAGAACAGCCTGGACGAAGTCAGCCATGTTTTCTAGGTTTCTGAGTCCTAAATGGACCAATCAAAATCCTTGTTCCGCCTTCTTCATTTGCATGCAAGTGCGACATTGCACACTAGTTAACTAGTGGGACAATGTTACGTCTGACTAGTTAACTAGTTGCACAAAATGCCAGCCGTTTGTGTATTTATTCAAATTCCACTAGTTTACTAGTGTGAATGGCATTTTTCTCCTGCTAGTTCATTATGGACAGTGTTTTGTCCTCACTAGCTAACATGTAAGGCTCAAAATGCCCTCTATAAGCTAGTGAAAGGCATTAATAATGCAGATATGCTCACTAGTTAACTAGTGAGCATGTCCTGTTCCAAAGGCCAAACATGTCAACTAGTTAACTAGTGAAGGCCAATGTGTCACTAGTTAACTAGTAAGAGTACCTTTTGCATTACTAGTGAACTAGATAGCTCCAAAAACAGCCACTAGTGTGTGTCTTGTGCGCACTAGTTAACTAGTGAGCTGCTTTACTGCCACACATGCAAACTAGTGAGACTTAAATTGTTCCACTAGTTAACTAGTGGACAAAAATGGTCAGCTTGTTTGTGTTTTTAGGTGTAACTAGTTAACTAGTGAACAAAATATGCATGCCACTAGTTAACTAGTAAGGCCCACATCACCCTCACTAGTAAACTAGTGGGCATTTTTGGCCTTTACATGTTAACAAGTGAGCGGTTTGGCATCTCACTAGTTAACTAGTGGGGCTGCAATGGCCTTCACTAGTTAACTAGTGGGCATTTTGGGGCACACTAGTAAACTAGTGACACTTTTTGCACCGCACTAGTTAACTAGTCAAATGGAAATTGCCATGACTAGTTCACTAGTGGGTGTTTTGGTGCACACCAGTAAACTAGTGACACTTTTTAGACCTCACTAGTTAACTAGTGGGCATTTGTGTCTTCACTAGTTAACTAGTGAGCAGTTCTGCCTTCACTAGTTTACATGTAAGTGTCACACTGAAGCCACTAGTTTACTAGCTAGAGTTCCTTTGGCCAGCATGTTAACTTGCCACAGGCAAATGTTGTGGGTGGGATTTTGTGAAATTCTGTACTGTGATTGGTTGTCATGTTCTATTTGGACATAGGGAGCCAATAGAAAGCCTCAATTTCCAGAATTCTCCGCCTCCTAATTTGAATTCTGCGCCACTAGTTGACTAGTGTGAATTTTGTCTTGAACTAGTTTACTAGTATACATTTAAGACCTCACTAGTTAACTAGTTTGGACAAATGATGCATCAACTAGTTAACTAGTGAGCCTACCACCATCACCTAGCTAGCTAGTAAGCCATTTATGGTTCACTAGTTAACTAGTGACATTGACCTACTGCAACTAGTTAACTAGTGATGTGTTTTGCCTTCACTAGTAAACATGTGCACATTTTTGGCTGTCACTAGTTAACTAGTGAGACCCAAAAGCCTTCAACTAGCTGACTGGTATGCATTTTGGCCTTTACTAGTTAACTAGTAGACATTTCTGGCTCTCACTAGTTAACTAGTGAAGCTAAAATGTGTTAACTAGTTAACTAGTGAGCCTTTTGGCTCCCACTAGTTAACTAGTGTGCATATTTTGGCCCTCACTAGTTAAATAGTTCACACAAACATGGCTCACTAGTTAACTAGTTAACAAAAATGGCTTACATGTACATGACAATTATGCCTGATATCAGAAGATATCAAGATATCAGAATAAATGCTCAATCGGCTTGCCATAGTATCCAGGTCAAGCCTACGGTCTATTGACTTCCAGTGAAGCTGAGTGCCTATTTTTCACTAGTTTCACACTGCTGCTGTGCTCCCATGTCAAATGTATTTTTCACCGTTGAAAGTGCCTTGCTGCTGGGATAAAGTGTCTGTGGAGATGTCAAGTAGATTTGTGCACTGATTGAAACTCTGTAAGAGGCAAAACAACTAAATTGGTCTCAAAACCACTACATTTTGAAAATAACTCCTTAAATAACACAGAACCATATTTGTACATTAAGGATTGCGAAATGCAAGAGCCCTCACATTAAGCGGCCCTTAATGTGCAAATATGGTTCTGTGTTATTTAGGGCAGTGTTTCTCAACCGGGGTGCCACGACACCATGGGGTGCCGTCCGGCATTCTCAAGGGTGCCGCAGAAACATGGCTGACAACTAATAAAATGACATTTAAATAAATTGTATAATTTTGGAATATTTCTTCTAGCTTTATCACACAGTTGGAGGCCCCATCAGAGAAAATAGTTCAGATTATTTGTTCTAACGCAGAAGCTGCAATTATGGTTTGGAACGTAGCCTGTATGACATCTACAAATATTTACAGCGCTTGCGGATTAGTTGTCATAGCGTTGTGTCACGGTTACAAGGATACAAGGATACAAGGATACAAGGAAGTTTATTGTCACATGCATATAGTTACTGGATGTAAGAAATGCAGTGAAATTATGTCTGGTGTCAGCCTATTTGTGCATTTATGGGGGGGGGGTGGGGGGGTAAAAAGTGCAGTAGAAGAGGGGATTAATGGTTAATGGTTAATTAGCCAGCAACATGGACAGGTTTTTGAAAAGCTCCAGAGTCTGATACATTAGACCTTAACATCATCCTTTTCATCGTGTGGTCATTCAGTGAAGGAGGTAGAGACCTAGCAAGACTAAGAAATGACAGTGACAAGTACCTCACATTCGGATTCATCTTCCAGGGGTGGGTAGTATTGCGTTACAAGTAGCCTAACGCACATGAGTAAAAAAGTATTTTTTTCGAGGAACGGCAACTTTCCAACATTCCTTTTTCAAAACTGTGCTTCTACTTTCACTCAAATACATTTTTGAGCAAGTAATCTACTCTTTACTACATTTTAAATTGCCTTTCGTTACGAGTACAAGTTTATTATCGGAGGAGAAAGTATCTCGAGAGAGAAAAGCGCACCCCTCCCTCAGTGCACAACGGCGTGGGGGAAAAGAAACAGGGCTTCAGAATGCATCGTTACGTTGTCCCACGATTACTAATGACTGTAATAACGAAGTAATGACTGGCCTGACCATGTTGTAGCAGCCTACTACACTACTACTACACTACTACTACTACTTTCGATAAGAGAGCTCTGGACCAGGAGCTACGTGTGCGTCAGTCATCCATTGCTGCAAGAATAGAGCTGTTGTGTGCATCGTCCCAGGCCCAAGTCTCTCGCTGTGTGTATAACTCTTGTGTGTGTGTGCGTGTGTATGTGTGTGCGTGTGTGTGTGTGTGTGTGTGTGTGTGTGTGTGTGTGTGCTCGTGCGTGCATGAGTTGTAGTATGCTACATGTGTTATGCATGTGTTGGTCTTCAGAGACAGTGTGTGTATTCTAATGATAATCTACATAAAATCTACATAAAACAGTTTTAAAAAGTTTGGGGTGCCTTGAGCTTTTTTTTTTTTTAAAGGGTGCCGCAATTGAAAAAAGGTTGAGAAACACTGATTTAAGGAGTTATTTACTTTTAGTAGCATAGCAATCCATGCAACAGCACACCAAGGCTTACAATCATAAAAGTAATAAATTTTATTCATCATAAAAGCAGCTCTTTTTAAAACAGTTTCTCACCAAAGCAGCAGCGCAGAGGTCAAGGGAGGGGACCTGTCAAAGAAGCATCTGGTTCCTGTTCCGTTTTGTCATATGCTAAGAACAGCATGTACTGAAAAGCCTCTTCAACACATGCAAGGCAAAATATATATCTTCAAACACTATACATGTAGCATACTCATAGTGTACACAATTCAATTCATTTTGGCAGTGGCAAGTGTGGCAAGAGAAGCAAAGCCAAAAATCATACCCAGAAGGAAACAGATAGAATGGAGAAAGGAGGGCAGGGAAGGAAGGAGAAACAGAACAGTCAGAAGTAGATGAGATCATACATGGGCCACTTTCAAAATGGTGCAAAAAAAATGGTAGACATGCAGATGAATGTGAACGCACCAAAAAAGCTGATGCAATTCAATTTTTGACTGTGATCTCAGAATCCACTAAGTTGGAAAAAATGATAATGTCCATATCATATGTCCACCACACCAGTGGTGTTCTTTCTTTGAGTGTAATTTAGCCGTTTTTAAGAATTGGTGATTCACAGTTATGGCTTCAGTGCAAAAGGAAGTTGTCTGATGATTCAGGTAATATTGAGAAAATTGGCTTACTTCCAGTATTTCACCACATAGTATGTGTTGTTATAGGGCAGTAGTATACTATACACCAGAGCATTTAAGTACATAACACTTACCCATTAGCTCCCTAATATAAAACCAGTAAGTAATGTTTTTATGTTTCAGGTGTCCATAGCGTGTCCAACCGTAATCAATCCCTCTTGCATTCCTTGAGTCTTTAGACCATGTTCCAATCCCTCACACTCTCCTAATCACTTAGCATATCCAGGAACTACTCCAATACTGTCGAGTCACCCGTTTCCTCCTTTTGAATATTTGTTGGGGTTGACCTATTAGATATCCCCATAGTAGCCTTTTGTAACTACACATTACAGCTGTATGAGGCCACATTTAATTTATATTTGAGACACCAGCCTTTCCAATTATAAGACTGTCTATGCATGCACAGACTCCTACAGTTCTATACATGCACAGACTCCTACAGTTCTACATGCACATGTGGCCAGGTAAAATACACACAGCACAACAAATACAAAAGATAGGGTTTATTTCTGATAGATTCTTAGTTGACTAGTTACAAGATATAAAAGAAAGAAAATACAGTATGCTTAAAATAAAAGGGTAATGCAAAGCACTATCTGCCATGTATTTATTCCAAATTTCACTTAACTGTTAGCAATACTGGACCAGGTAACCCAGCTAAACTTGTCTTAACACAGTCACGTAACCCAAGACTGAATCTCAAAGATGCCTATTTCCTTAGGCTTGCGTTCCTAAACAAAATATCTTACTATATGTCTTAACTAACTGCTTTATTGCAGGAGCTAGATCTTTAACTTTACTCAAAGAAAATAATAAAAAAATATCTTTCACTTATGAACTGTGTGGTTTTCAGATTAGCCTATGCTTTAGCTATCCAGCTATTATCCTAAATGACTGTTACAATGCAAATTTCTCTAAACAAAGAATACGGCAGTGGCAATGCTGACAAAGGAAAATATTCACATTAGTCTACTTTCTAGCACTGTCATTATTACATTCAATTAACTTGTGAACTCTTATCTAAACACATATACTTACTTCTACATGAACTAGCGAACTCATGCAACCATAGGTCTCTAGCTAGCGAGCATGAGTCCTGGACAATCCATCCTCATCTTCGGGTTACAGATCAACATGCAAACTTCCTCTCCCAAGGTATAAACTCATTTAACATCTAATCTCTTACATCTCATTCAAACTGCACACTTGCAACGTGCATTAAACTAGGATTGCTGGGTTTTTAGTTAAACCATGCTCCATCCGACAACTTCTGCTCTGGTCTCGTTGCTGATGACATCATACAGGCGCGCACGTTTTTAAAGGGACCTTGTGTTTTACCCTGAACACCATATATGCTGTACAGCAGATTACCCATTCTAAGTGACCCTTTCATCACCTGGCTACATTCTCCCCTGCTCAGGAGTCAACGTCCTCGGTGACTGTCCGTATATTCCTAACCTCCTTCACTGCTTCTCTAAAGAATACTGTAGCTAGACTGACAACTATATGTGAAACTACTGCTGGACTGAGTGAACCAGCATCTAATGCTGATTTAGGCTGGTGATGCCTGTTTGAATGTTGCCCTGCATTCTGTCTGGTGCTTCTGCGGGGGACAGAGGGAGGTACTAGTTCTGGTTCTGAATCATTCTCAATTTCAGAGCCTAAAGATTCACTTTCTGACTGACCATCACCCCCCTCAATTACTATCTTGTCAGCACTTTGATCAGGAGTACCAAGTCCCCTTAGACCCCGCCCCTCTTCAGTCACTGCTTCCCCAGTAGGTTTATCAGTGGTAACGAGTTCACCTATAATGTCCCCATCATCTGAGCTTTCAGAGTCTGACCCTGATCCCTTCGACATGACTGACTCAGAAGGCTGCCTTTTCTTTCTCCTCTGAGGTGCCAAGACAGGAGGCGGATCACACACACAGGGCCTTATGTCCACCCTGTTCACCCTTTTTGTCAGCCCCCCTCCTACTGGTTCAACGGTATATGTGGTCCCTTGGATCCCAACCACCTGGTATGGGACAGACTGCCAAGCATCCTGTATCTTATTTCGTCCTTGTGGTCTATTTCTGATATACACCCACTGGCCAATATCAATTTGAGGACAATACACCTTGCCTCGTTGCAATGCAATTCTTTCTGCGGCTTTCTGTTCTGAAAATTCCTTAGCTCGAGCATGTGCCTCTTTCAATCTCCTCTGATGCACCGCCAACCAATCACAGTTTGTTACTGCTGTTGTCTCTTTCCCTAACAACGCATCAACAGGCAGATGGGGCTCCACCCCAAACAGCAAATAACACGGGGAGTAACCTGTGGTCGAGTGAGGAGTCACATTATATGCATACACAAGTTCTGGCAAGTGTTCAGGCCAACGACGTTTTTTGTCTGGAGGTAGAGTGCGCAACAGCTCATGGAGAGTTCTATTAAACCTCTCGCATTGAGCATTTCCAGTCGGATGGTGGGGTGTTGTGCGACTCTTTTTCACGCCATACAATTTACAAAGCTCAGCAATTATCTCACTCTCAAAATTGCGGCCTTGATCCAAATGCAGTCGTTCCGGCACACCATATTTCATGAACCACTCTCTCAAAAGAATCTTAGCTGTGGTATTGGCCTTCTGATCTCGTGTCGGGTAAGCTTGTGTGAATTTAGTGAAAACGTCCGTAACCACTAACACATTCTCCCTACCATCTGAGGCTGGCTCCAACAATGTAAAATCCACAGCCACAACCTCCAGAGGTCTGCTTGCTATGAAGGATTTCATGGGCGGGTGGATTTTAGGCTGAGGCATTTTCGTTAGGACACAACGCTGACATCTCTTTATCCACAACTCAACATCCTCATGCAGTCCTACCCAAAAACATCTCTGTCTTAAGAGCTGCAACGTTCTCTCAACTCCTTGGTGGCCCATTGCATCATGGACACTCTCAAGTACCTGCCTTTTCAAGGAGTCGGGCACCAACAGCTGGTAGCATTCACCATATCTTACATCCTCCACAACACGGTACAATAATCCATCACGCACTCTTATACGGGTCCAGTGTTTGAGCAAGGACTGCACAGATTTAGACAAACACCCCCTTTCTCTACCACTAGGCCTCTGTTTCTGATCCCAGAATGTCCTAAACTCACTCAGAACTGGATCCTGCTTCTGAAACAGACACAATTCATCCTGTGAATATCCTGGGAGGGCAGGTGTAGTCCCTTGAGTAGGACTACCAGTTGAAATTCCTACATCAACAGCCCTAATCTGTCTGACCTCACATCTCTCCATACCAGTCAAGGTCAACTCCGGGTCCAGAACTGTGCCCTTCCTGATCACATTACAAATAGCAATGCAATTGTCATACTCAACCTCTTCAGAAGTAACCTCTGGCTCCCCTGCTAAGGGCTGCCTAGAGAGGGCATCTGCTGCTGCGTTGCAGCGACCTGGGCGGTACTGCACCTCAAAATCAAATGCTGCCAACTGTGCCATCCATCTTTGCTCAATGGCTCCTAGTTTAGCTGTACCAAGGTGACATAATGGGTTGTTATCGGTAATGACCGTAAACTTTGAGCCTAGCAAGTATCCTCGAAAATTTTCCACTATGGCCCACTTAAGGGCTAATAGCTCTAGTTTCATGCTACTATAATTTTTGTCATTTTTTTCAGCATTTCTTAGTCTTCTGCTTGCATATGAAATGACTCTGATCTTGTCATCCTGACGCTGTGACAAAATAGCTCCTAAGCCAAGTCCGCTCGCATCAGTCTCTACCATAAAAGGGGAAGTGAAGTCTGCAAATCCGAGCACTGGTGCACTTGTTAACTTCTCTTTCAACACATCAAAGGAACTCTGACATTCTGCGTTCCATAGACTAATAAGCATTTGATTGACTTTGGCAGGAGGTCCCACACTAAGACACACATTCACCAAGTCATGCAGTGGCCCAGCTATTTTTGAAAAGCCTTGAACAAATCTCCGATAATAACTACAGAAACCCAGAAAAGATCTTAATCCTTTTAGCGTAGTGGGCATGGGCCACTCTTTCACCGCTGAGATTTTATTGGGGTCTGTTGCTATTCCCTCTGCTGATATCTGGTGTCCTAGGAATGTCACCTTCTCTTGTAGAAAATGACACTTCTCAATCTTGACCTTAAGTCCTGTTTCATGCAAGCGTTTAAGTACAATGTCCAATCTCTCTATGTGTTCACTGAAAGTTCCAGAAAACAGTAATATGTCGTCCAAATAAACCAACATTATCTGGAAAATCAGGTCATTCATGGTCACCTGCATCAACCTCTGAAAGGTTGCTGGTCCATTACAAACTCCCATGGGCATCCTCAGGTGTTCATAAAGACCAAATGGAGTGGTAAAGGCTGTCTTATGTCTATCGTGTTCTGCGACAGCTACTTGACGATAACCACTAGCAAGATCAATACTTGAAAAGAATCTGGCACCTCGAAGAGCATCAAAGCTCTCATCGATGCGTGGCAGAGGAAACGCATCTCTTTTCGTTTTCTGATTCAATTTTCTGTAGTCGACGCAGAGCCGTATACTACCATCTGACTTCCTAACCACTACCACAGGTGAGGCATAAGAGCTTGAACTCTCCTGTATGACTCCCTTTCTCAGCAACTGAGATATATGTTCTTTTACCTCTTTATATTGAGTGGGGGGAATTCGACGGTAAGGTAAGGTGACAGGTACCTCATCAACTAGATCAGTGTTTCCCAAAGTCTGGGTCGCGACCCACGGGTGGGTCGCAGGAGATTTTATTTGGGTCGCCAGCACAATTTATGTTGTGTTATAGGCCTAACTGATACCATTTGTCATTTGATACCAGGAAAGCTAACATTTTTCTATTAGGATGTAGACTGTTAACTACCACAGTCACGGTTTTGTCATAAAAGCTCATGAAACTGGCGCATGAAACTGGGGGACGAACGCATCGCAGAGGGGGTGCCAGCATGGATATCTACCTCTCAAAATGAAACCGTTCTATGGGGCGCCTGCCATGTACCTCGCAGTTGCAAACTGCAAGGGACATGAATCCGCCTATTTGCACGAACATTAATAGATACCAGTTCCTCAACTTTACCGATTAAAATCTAGTGACCGTGCTGTCAACTAAAGCAAACATCCATAGACCGGACATAAGGCCATTCAATTTGAATACAGTTTCGATTGCAGATGCAATCTTTAAAGTTAATAGCAACCTCCTCACATTCTTATTTCTGATTTAAAATGCACAACAGTGCATTATATTAGTCTACAATTTAAATGGGCATTGTAAACACTATTCCTCTCGTTTTCTACCTCGCTAACTCCAAAGTAAAGGCGCATTCTTCCGGCTATTGCGCAAACGCCTCTTGTTCTGATATAACGACTATACAATATAATATAATACAACAGTACAATATAACGACTTGAGTTATTTGCTGTTTACATTGGAATTGACGTCCACAGTGTTATGGACCCATTTGTCTGCAACGCAACGTAGCCTACAACATTTATTTTTAGAAATACAGGAACAGCTTACTATGCTGACGAATGACGACTGCGCAACATGCGAGAATTTGCCCTACTCTCGGATGCGCATTAAAACGTATCTTTTCAGTAGTCATTTCCAACTTTTCACGCTGATGGTGCTCAAAATGCAACACAACCGTGTTCAAAGCAGGGATCCTATAGCAATGTATGGTTGGGGGAGGCATAGAAAAGTTGGAGAACCTGTGGCCTAAAACAATATTGGTGGTTGCAGGGTAGATTTGAAATGAAATGGGTCGCGATGATCTGTCATTTTTAAAAAGTGGGTCGCCAGAAAAAAAGTTTGGGAAACACTGAACTAGATTGATCTCATGAGTTACTTTATTTGTATAGCCAAGGTCATCCTCCCCAACAGCAAATACATCTGCATATTTTGACAGCAACACTCGCAGCTGTGCTTGCTGTTCTTCTGTGCCACCAACATCTAGCCTATCCAAGAGACCCGTCAAGTTAGTTTCAGTGTGGGATTCAGTCATATCCAAAGATACATGCTCAGTGTTTGCTGATATACGCTGAAATTTCACTTCACACTGTTGTTCACTATTCATGCACTGCACAGGTGACAAGATACGCAGCCGAGTTCTAGGCTGAAGCCACACATCCTCATCAGACAGGTTACACACCTGCACATGCACCAGATTACTATACGGATTCACAAGTGTAGGCATGACTACAACCCCTCCTGGCAAGGATATACCACTAGGCTCCAATAACCACTGCCCTTCGCTTTCTGCACCAATGGCCAGTCCTCTGGCCTGAACTGTGACGACTGACCCTGCAGGTACATATACCCTATCCTTACCAGCTATCCTTGCCATTACTGTCTTTTCGGGTCTACACTTCTGCAAATTTTGAAATGCCATCCTCCAGTCTGCATCCACTTTCCCTCCCAAAGTAGTATCAAATTCAGCCTGGACCAATTGACGACATCGACTTATTATGTTCATACCAATAATGCCTGGTACAGACAACTGTGAACTATGTGGGTCCTTCACGACCAAGAAACCACAGTCAGGAATTGTCATTCCCATTGTCTCAACCTCCAATTCAAGATACCCCTGATAAGGAATGTCTAACCCGTTAGCGGCTGTTAACTTGAGCCAGCCAGAGGTGGAAAGCATATCTTCATCTTCTCCCCCTAGATGCTTACGGAAAAACTTTTCTGTGATTGTGCTCACTTGACTACCTGTATCCAATACGCAAGGGACAGAGACACCACCCACCCTTATTTCTACCATTGGACAAGTACCAACCGCACGCTGCAATAACTGATCATGAGATGGTGAAATCTTTGAGCCTGCATTTTGCCCCCGAATTGCCCGGCTCATGGCAACTGGGGTGTCTCGTTTCCCTGAACCCCGCTAACCCCCTCTTTAGCTTTAGGTTTTTGTGGGCATTCTCTTGCGATGTGCCCCTCTTTTTGACACTTGAGACAGATAGGCTGTCCATCCTCAGTAAATCTTAGAGGAGCCCTTGGCTTCACACTAGTAGTGCTTGACGTCTTGACAGCTAGATCCTTTATTGCTTGTGTCAATTCGCTTATTTGCTTCCCTTGCTCAGATACTACTTTAAGAACTTCATTTAAAGGCACTGGCTTGAGTCCATAAGCATTTACTGCGGCACAATACGCCTCGTCTACTTGATCAGACACTTTGGTTTTGCTTTTAGGCTGTTGACATTCACAGAGGATTCCTCTAGTGTCCAAAGACACGCTTCTTCACGCACTTCTACCATTGTGCAGGTGGGTTTATCCCTGACATATCTCCTAAGCTCTCGTCTAAGGGTAGAATCACGAATCCCCTCAATAAACTGATCCCTCAAGACAACCTGTTCATTGGTGATAGCATTAGGTGATCATTTGATAACCTTCTGTAGCGCCTTTCATAATGCATGGGAAAAGTCAAGTATGTCCTCTCCATCTCTCTGTTTGCAACTATAGAAGTCATGTAAAAGTTGGGGCCCACTACGTTTATCAGTAAAGGCTTCTCTCAGATAACGGAACAAGTCACTGACCTGATCAACTTGACTATCAGTGCGTAACCGTACCTCTTCTAAGGCTGACCCTTTCAGCAATGACATGACAAAATCATATTGATCATGGGCTGACTGATTTCGTACACGTAGGACCCGTTCAATCTCTTCAATAAAGTAATCCACTGACCGCCCATCCTTCTCAAAATCACCACTAAAGGGAGTAATATGCCGCTCTCTGGGAATATAGACATAAGACCTACTGGCCTCACCCTTCAGAGTTTCAATAGTAGCCATGGCTTGTTCATGTTTATCTCCAAGCTCTCTTAGCTGAGCTTGGATATCATCTCCCCCAGAGGCTTCAGCCTGCTCAGTCATATTGTTAACACTATTTAAAGGATAATGTCTTTGAAACAGTGTCTCTTGGTCCAATCTGGATGGCCCAACCGTCCGGCGATGCTCCGCTGGCCTCTCAGTCCTCGTCTGAGGTCTGCCACGCCTCATGCACGTCTCAGGCACGATGATCTCACCACGTCAGGCTTGGCTCCACCACACTGAACACCACGGCCACTCTTCACCACTGCCGTATTCTTTTTATTTGCACTGCAACTTATACCCTAACAATAGCACCTCAAGAGACCTAACTATCAGAATACCCCACTCCTGGTACCAAAATTTGTGGCCGGGTAAAATACACACAGCACAACAAATACAAAAGATAGGGTTTATTTCTGATAGATTCTTAGTTGACTAGTTACAAGATATAAAAGAAAGAAAATACAGTATGCTTAAAATAAAAGGGTAATGCAAAGCACTATCTGCCATGTATTTATTCCAAATTTCACTTAACTGTTAGCAATACTGGACCAGGTAACCCAGCTAAACTTGTCTTAACACAGTCACGTAACCCAAGACTGAATCTCAAAGATGCCTATTTCCTTAGGCTTGCGTTCCTAAACAAAATATCTTACTATATGTCTTAACTAACTGCTTTATTGCAGGAGCTAGATCTTTAACTTTACTCAAAGAAAATAATAAAAAAAATATCTTTCACTTATGAACTGTGTGGTTTTCAGATTAGCCTATGCTTTAGCTATCCAGCTATTATCCTAAATGACTGTTACAATGCAAATTTCTCTAAACAAAGAATACGGCAGTGGCAATGCTGACAAAGGAAAATATTCACATTAGTCTACTTTCTAGCACTGTCATTATTACATTCAATTAACTTGTGAACTCTTATCTAAACACATATACTTACTTCTACATGAACTAGCGAACTCATGCAACCATAGGTCTCTAGCTAGCGGGCATGAGTCCTGGACAATCCATCCTCATCTTCGGGTTACAGATCGATCAACATGCAAACTTCCTCTCCCAAGGTATAAACTCATTTAACATCTAATCTCTTACATCTCATTCAAACTGCACACTTGCAACGTGCATTAAACTAGGATTGCTGGGTTTTTAGTTAAACCATGCTCCATCCGACAACTTCTGCTCTGGTCTCGTTGCTGATGACATCATACAGGCGCGCACGTTTTTAAAGGGACCTTGTGTTTTACCCTGAACACTATGCTGTACAGCAGATTACCCATTCTAAGTGACCCTTTCATCACCTGGCTACACACAGACACCTACAGTTCTATACATGCACAGACTCCTACAGGCACAGACACCTACAATTATATACATGCACAGACTCCTACAGTTCTATACATGCACAGACACCTACAGTTCTATAGGCCTACATGCACATACTCCTACAGTTATATACATGCACAGACTCCTAGTTCTCTACATGCAGACTCCTACAGTTATATACATGCACAGACTCCTACAGTTCTCTATACATGCACAGACAGTTTGGGAACCTCTGGACCTTATGACACGTGCAAAAGACTCTGCAAAGACTTGACTGAATGTGTGGTCCATGGACTCTGCTGGTGGTCTTCATGCTACATGTCTATGCAGGGTTTCTTATAGAGGTGCTGAGCATGCCACTCAGTTCTGCCCAATAAACACTGGAACCAGAGCCGCTGTTGTGGCCTCTTTTAGTCTTTTGGAATATCCACTTGGACCACCTTCTCCCCTGACTACTCATTCTCCCTTCTGAAAATATTCATAGTTATATTTCCTGGACTGGACATTTATTATCAATACGATTTGTAGAATTCTAAGGAATGTCCAGACAGAATACCATTTTACAGAAGTTAATTTATTGGTTTATGCTGAAACATGATTTGACATTAACAATCAATAGACAGTGGCCCATGCACAGATACGGCATTGCAAGCTCCCATATGCTGTGATTCATAAGCACAAGGCTGAAGTTTGAGTGACACAAGTAATCACAGATGTGGGGATATAACTGAATGTATATAAAAATGAATGCACCTCAACTCACCAATAATATCAAATACATGAAATAATATCTAAACCAAATAAAACCAGGATATACAACACATGATCCCCATTCAATAATTACTACATACACATACAGTATAAGTATACATATAAAGACCAGTGGATTTCTACATGTTTATGAAACATATTTTCATTCATGTTACACCTTTCAACAAACACTTTATTTCTGGCATGTTTTTCTCCCCTTTGAGAGTATCTTGTCAGGATTCAAATGGCTGCTAATGTCTCACTACCTGTCTGGTTATCCCCACAGGAGCATGGCCCTGGGGTAGGAATGGAGAAGCAGGGGGCTGATTGCAGAAACAGATGATACGGAAGCAAATACGGACTCAAAAAGATGTTAACGAGATAGATAAGGGTTGTGCAAATCAGGGGAAATTGTTTTCCACCCTTAATATGGAATGGTATTTTGTTTTTGATGTTATAATATGTTTGTTTTAGAGCTGTTAACTGGATGTCCCTAAGCATTCACTTGACCAATTTTGTTGTGCAGCTCACAGTTAGAAGTAACACAACAGATATGTTTAATTCATGCTCTCAGACACTGGCAGATGGCAAGGCTTGTGATCTGTAACATGAGAACTCTGTATGCTGTTGTATAGGCTAGCCTAGTGAAGAGAATCAAGGGTTTAATGACGTTTCTGAGATATGGGTTACAATAAAGTTAAAATAATCTTTATCATCCAGGTGGCCGAAGAAGTCTAATTTGGACAACTTGATATGTATGGAAAGATAAGAAGGCAAGTAGAATTTCAGTCATGTCAATCTGTGGGTATTTATGTGGTGCTTCTTGGTGCTTTACTGCTTTTTCACAACAGGTTGGACTCATCTTCAAAGTTCAGCTGTTCCTGTGTTCTTTTAGCCTCACATTTCGCTTCCTCCCATTGCAGTCATTTGGTTTGCATTTTCAGAAGCAGCCACTGGACTGTTTCCATATATGGCTAACACGATCCCCTTTCATAGAGACATTCCTACCTACCCAGACATTTTTTTTAAAACTACCTTTATTCAATGCTATGCCTTTACTGAATGATATCTTGGATGAAGCAAATAACATACATTTTGCTCAGATTGTGAAAATTATATTCCAGACCATCTAGGCCTTCTCATTCTTTCATTCTTTCAACTTTTTGTATGGTGGTTTGAACCTTGCAAGAAACACACCTATAAGATCAGGGCTATATCAGGTGGAGAATGTACTTCAATGCAATGAAACCTTTGGGTGGAACATGCAGTAATAATCAACACTTATTGGAGAAATAGATGAGTGGAAGACAATGATAAGCAGGATTTAAAAAATGACAATAATAT
This sequence comes from Alosa pseudoharengus, assembly GCF_046254945.1. Taxonomy (NCBI): domain Eukaryota; kingdom Metazoa; phylum Chordata; class Actinopteri; order Clupeiformes; family Clupeidae; genus Alosa; species Alosa pseudoharengus. Next base: position 33,542,702 of record NW_027468674.1, on the reverse strand, counting down.
TGTGGCTTTAAATCAAATTAATTAAGTTTTGGATTATTAACTCACAGGAATTCCTTGCCATGTGTTTTAAATGGAGCCTGAGGACAACATTTTCTCTGAGGCCCTCCATATATACCTATATTTCTTATTAAGCAGAATGGCCATATTACTAATTTGATGAATGAAGCACCCTGTACTAACCTTTTATTTGTGTCATGTTCAATACTGAACCCCAAATGTGATGCATGGATACAGACTTGACATTAGAGTTAAAGTTAAGGAGCTAGCCTAGCTATTATTGGCTGTGCTTGTCAAGTGTTTAAGGTAAATCTCATGAATCTCATGTCATTCTCGATTAAGACCCTTGGCTCTAGTTGCATCTTCCACTTTAGTTTTAGTATGGTCATAGTCCCCTGCACTTCTGCCATCATTTTAACTTCATCTATTCACTCTCCTTTTTGTGCACATATGACAACTAGCCATTTTTTACATTTTTATTGTAGGGGATATGGTGATGTGTGACTTCATTTGCATTATAGGGATGGAAAATAAAATAGTTTTCAACCACCATATCAAGGAAAGACGACAAAACATGAAACATTATGTGACTTAGAATTGCGTTTTCATGATTTGGTAATTCTCCCCTTCAGTTAGCGGGTCCTGCTCTCAGGGTCTGACATCACATTCCTCTCCACCTCTATTACCACTCCTCTCAAAAGTTGTCATCAACAACACACAATGTGCAATACAGGCTTGTGCTGTAATAGCAAACTGCAAACACATTTTTATATCATTGTCATCATTGCTTTGTCACGTTTGGAATTAAATGTGCAGTCAAAGCTAAAACATACTGTACAATTACATCAATTCATGGAAAAACAAAAGGGCAAGATGTTGGTTGCTCCAGTGTTTGAGCCACCTTGAAATCCCAAAAGTTCGCTTTATTCTGTTATTTTACCTGTGCTTCACAAGGTCTATGAACTTTGTTTAGCTATTCAGGTGCATTGAACTCTTTCCCATCCACCAATGCAAAAAACAGTGTGTTGTGCTACAAAGAGATCACAGATAAAAGATGTTATGCTATTGACTGTTTTTTTCATTATCAGTTCTAAAAATTGTGGAAAAGATGACATAATTGGTTGTATTGTAAACATTATGATACTGTAATATTGTATTGTATTTTCATAATTTCCATAGGACCACATTGGCAGGATTGCATCGGTTCAAAGTAATTTTTTTCCATCTAATTGCTCATTTAGCCAATAGTTACTGTATATGCAACTTTCTACAGTAACACTTTTTTCATAACATGCAGCATTTAAGCTGTAATGGATTTTACACTCAAAATTAGAGTCTGACAGCTCCCAAATTCAATAATCTGATTTCAAAAAAATATTTGTATAGCCTAAATATCAGGCTTCAGGGAAAAATAAATACTTTCCTTGAGATATGTTTAGGTCACCAGCAGTAGAAATATGTCAAACTGATACTAAGTTAACTATATTAAGCCACTTCAGCATGTCTAACTTAGCCTGCACCTGGGAAAGGCCCTGCACTCTGGAAAGCTCCCCAAGTTCTGAGGAGATCCCGGTGGCCTGAACCATTTTGTGAAACCATCTACAGATGAGTACTTCCAAGACCAAGAGGATAGTGGTGGATTTCCAGAGGCTCATTTTTCTACCAGTTTTCATTGCAGGATAGATGTGGACGTGGTCAGGACCTACAAGTACCTGGGAAACAAACTGGTTAACAAACACAGATGCATTACAGGCAGGGCCAGAGCCGGCTGTATTTCATGTTCTATAACTACCACTTGTCACCAGGTCTATAGAAACTAAGTCCAATGATGGAATTACTAACATTTACATTTTCTGAAATTATAAACACTCTCAGTTTCTATTAAGGACCACACATATTCAATATCATTACAGACCATACATATCCAACATCATAAGTGGTTGTTGTGCGCACACAGTTTTATAAGATTTATGACCTGTTTTGATTGCAGGGTTTGCTGTTCACCAACACAGTTGGGAAATAGTTTGCACTTATGAGTCATGCCTGACATTTTTTATGTTAAGACACAGCTCTCCAGATCTTCAGTGAATGAATCATTAAGCTAACAATGTGTAACAGGACAAGGTCCACGCCCCTTGTCTAGGTCAGGATTGCCATTGCAAGTGGCTCTTGCCATTCGGAGGTGAGCCAATCAGCATTTAGTAGTGGCTATATTAACTTCAGCTTTTAATTTGAAAACTGACGTCATAGCTGCATACTGTTGTTTGTCCACCTGACTCCTGCCTTCACCGCGGGATCCCTTGTGCTGTTTTGGCCTCCTGCCCGCTGTGCACGCTCCAGTGACATTCCTGGACTGCTGTCGGTCGCAGAACATGGGCCTCATAACCAACCTGATCGAGCTTGGTGGTAACACAAGGAGCGGCAACATCAAGGCTACTTTGGTCCGGGTTTCCGAACGCTGCTGTTTTGTTTTCACCTAAGTTGTGATCGCCGATTTTTGCATGTTTTGTTTATTGTATGTTCGTATATCTTTTAACTTACACACGGGAGAAGAACTGTACAACGGACGCTCTATCCAGCGTCATGTCTGTTAAAGTGGCCTTGAACGCCCTGCGGGTTCAATTCCAATTGAAGCTGTAATTGTGCACTGAATGCCTGATTCTTATTGTAAATGGACATTAACCAGAAGTCATGCCAACGTGCGAGAAGACATTATTGCTGTATGAGAAGATGTTCTTCCCATTGTGTATTTTGTGTATTATGATTAGTGGCTCATTCAATGATCTTTCTCTCTTGCGAGACAGGAGCTGCAGGCCAACTGGGGTGGCGGGCTATCTCAAGGTGGTGGCGTCCCTACACTTTTCCTGCTGTGGTGCATCTGAGCATTTGGTTTGACATGTTCACGTGTGGTGTGTCTTAGACCCTCTCTTTTGATATACTCCCCTGCCCCGGGTAAGCTTCAGTCCTGTCCCTGGATTTCCCCAGCTTTCTTCAGCCATTAATCTAACAAGCATATTCTGGTGTATGTGTGTGTGACTGTCTGTGTGTATATGTGTGTCCAGGCCTTGTAGGCCATTTGTCTCAGTGCCGTAGTGGCAAAAGTCTGATTGTCTGGAGAGAACTCCCTCCCTGTATGTTTTTATTATTTGTAAAATAAAGAGTTTATTTTTTGGAACCACGACTCTGGTTATCCTGTGATCACGAACCTGTGTTGCCTGGTTGGGCTTCAGATCACTAATTATAGTCCAATTCATTGAAGATTCTGAGGGGCAGGGCCTCAGATGGCGTAGTCGACAATTTGTAACTAGAGCTAACCTCCCACTTGCCACAAATGCATGGTAAGAAAATTATTCAACAGAAAACTAGGGAGAGAAGAACTGATTAATCAGTAGTAACAATTTGAAAAGAGAAGCGCTTGGAGGAATTGTGTTTTCATGTCATTAAGTGTACTCAGAGGGACACTGGGGTGCAAGGTTACTGTATTAATTGTTTGGACACCTTTTCCTGGCTTGGTCTTTTTTTTTTTTGCAGAGATAACATCTCTCTCTGACCAGATGTGTTCTGAAACATCATTGAGCAACATTTATTTCAAGCTGTATATGTCTCTTGAACTTTACCTACCATAATCTTGTGTGGATCCTGCATTTGACTTCCTACACACTAAGATGCACTCTCTCACTCTCTCTTCCTCTCTCACCCTCTTTCTCTCTCTCTCTCACACACACACACACACATTAGAAGGAAAGTGTTTGTGTTACAATGTAGAGTAGATCCATTGGGCATTGAACAAGTTCTTATCATACAGATCCTTTGTCAGCCCTCACAATATTTTAAGTGGTAGTAGTTGAATGCAGGGAAGGATTTCTGCACGGGCCTACCGGGCCCAGGCCCAGGGGCCCAAGAGGTCATGGGGCCCTGAAGCCCAAGCCTTTGCATGGAGTCATTGCCTCAATATCAACAAATCAGGATGTAGGCTATGAATCTGATTGAATTTAGTATTGGCCATCCCCAAAATGCACCAGAATACAGGAAATCACATCAAACAAATGAAAAAAAATCTGGGGGAGGACCCCCAAACCCCCCCCTCCCACACATGTGACAATTAGTGGGGGGCCCTTAATTCATCTGGGCCCAGGGGCCCGAAAGTTCATAATCCGTCCATGGTTGAATGAATGTTAGATGACATTGCTCTTAGGTGAATTGAGCTTTGGAGTCTACCTCTGTTGCATTGCCTTGTGAATGGTAGGCTACTCTAGAGGAAAACTTTGAGCACTTTTTATAGTATAGAGATTCTACGTTGAAACAGTCAGTTTGTTTTAGCATAGTTACAGAATCATTCCACTCAAACAGGCAACAACAGTGCCTATGTTGGAGATATGATGAAAAACAAAATGTCGTAGTGTTCATGGAAACAGTGACCATGAACTCTTTACCAGCAACTTCAGCATCCTGTTAAGTCTCAGTAGGGAGACAAATATTATCCGTAAGAGTCACAGCCATTGTGCAACACAATTTAAGACTATGTATTATTAGTGCTGGACATTTGAACTCTACTGCAGCTTTTTTTGTCACTCCTGTGTACTATATTTGTTATGTGTTTTCTGTCATTTGCTGTTTGACCTGTGGGCGTGATTTCTTTGGAATTGCTCCTCTGGGATAAATGAAGTTTTTAAAATTAAACTGAAATGAACGGTAGTTCGACGAAACCAACCCCTTACCTACATAGGTGGGTGCAGAACATTTTCCTGTACACACACACACACACACACACACTTGTTTCAGCTTTGTGGAATCCTACTGTTGTAACGTTACAAATGGTTGCACAAGTAGATTCCTTCCCTCTGCAGAGACGTGTCAAGGTAAACTAAAGTGAGTAGGATTTACCAGACACTTTTATCCAAACTATCAGGGACTTGCAATGAAGTATTTGGGTTTCAAACCCAGACAAGCTATTTCTCAGGTAGCCAAAGCACACCTGGCTTTTAAAGGGGAATTAGAGATGGCACTCTCATGGGTTTATGGCATGTTACCCAAAACACACCCATGATCAACTAGATGTACCGCAGAGCGGTACAAAATATGACCGCCGCCCAGTCCAGCACATTTTTTCCACAAAAATAAATCACGCTGAAAGGCCTATATGATTCTAACTGTCTCACTAAATTGCATTATCCACACTCAATTTTCACTGGTATCTGTTAGACAACAAGTACCAACACATGATTAGTTCATAGATTTCACATGTAAAATTCATTTTATACAACCCCACCCCCATCTTGCCTGTTCATAATTCTGAGAAATTCTTGAATTATGTGCATGTGTGCGTGCACACGTTTATGTTTATGTGTGTTTGTGGGTGTGTGTGTGTGTGTGTGTGCGTGCATGTGCATGCATGCGTACATATGTCTACTGTGTGAGTATGTGTCATACGTATGATTACTGTGAATGTGTGTGTGTATCTGTTTATGCACATGTGTGCACATGGAATGGGTTAACATGACCCCTGGAGGAAAACATACAGAAAAAATTGGTCATCCTAGACCCTACGGTTCTCAAGATATTCACAGAAAACTGTGGAGAAAAACGATGGTTCCATGCTATCCATGTGGGGTTACATGCCCACCAAGTTTCGTGTACCCCGGTCTTTCAGTGTCCCAGGAATCCTTGTTGGTGTACGGTCACTAAATGTACACATAAATCATTTTATTGTAAGGTTCCCCATGACTTCACAAAACTTGGCATGCATTCGGAAGGTGTCATAATGATCCTACACTTTCAATTTCATGCAGTTTTGACCATGTCAGCCAGAGATATTGTGATGAAAACACCTAATTTTTTGTTTTTTAATTTTTAACTAGTTGGCGCTATACATGAAATAAGTGGTAATGGGATGGGTTGACATGCCCCCTTAAGACCAATATACAAAAAAAAGGTGGACCTCCTAGGCCCTACGGTTCTCGAGATATTCACAGAAAACTGTCTCCGGCCACCTACAGGCCAGTTGGTGTACAGTAACATAAATTAATTTATTGTGTGGCCCCCCATGAACGGAATTCCACGAAATTTGGTGTGCATTCAGAGGGTGTCATAATGATCCTACACTTCCAATTTCGTGCAGTTTTGACTATGTTAGGTCACAGATACCTGCGATTACAACACCTCATTTTTACTTTTTTGTGTTTAACTAGGTGGCGCTATACATGAAATGAGTGGTTATGGAATGGGTTGACATGGCCCCTTGAGATCAACATACAAAAAAAATGATCCTCCTAAACCCTACGGTTCTCGAGATATTCACAGAAAACTGTGTCTGCCCTACCCTCCTTTCGGGGGTCCAGTCCAGCGGGGGGCTACAGATCAAAACGAAAAACAATGGTTCCATGCTATCCATGTGGGGTTACATGCCCACCAAGTCTCGTGTACCCGGTCTTTCAGTGTCCCGGGAATCCTTGACGGAAATTTGGACATGTGAAAAAGAAAAAAAGAAAAAAAATCTGACTAAACCTATAGCTACCGCTGCGCGGCGGTCATAATTAAGAAACGTAAGTACTTAAGCACCCAAAACACCCATGATCAATTAAGAAACGTAAGTACTTAAGTAAGTCTTTTGAACCATTAAGAAACGTAAGTACTTAAGTAAGTCTTTTGAACCATGTGTCTGGTGGTCAGAGATTCTTTTCCACCGTTAATCTAGCAAAAGTGGATTTCTTGCACTAATATGATGGACACTTGCACTATGATATGATGTGATTTAAACCGTATGTTTAGATTTAAATACGGTCAATGGAGTTTCTGGGTCCATAAGCCGGTTTAAGCTGTTTTTGCTCCCATTTCATGATTTATTCAATTCATTAAATTCTTTCTGCTTTCTCAAAGCAGTTTCCATTTTCTTTCTGAAGTATTTTTCAATGATAAATAATATACACACACTATAGACAGACTGTAGTGGCACACAAAAAGAAATTATGTTTCATTTGCAAATATTCATATGAAAATTAGGGGTTCGGTGAAATAAACAAAATATTTTTTTTCTGCAGGACAACAGGTTAAGACAATTACCATTCATGAATGTAACTGCAGCTAGCATGGGTCTCTGGTTAATGAGCTGTGCTTAATTCAGTAATGTACAAATTGTATTGATTATTGGAAATAACAGAGGATGACAGAGAGGAAATTATTGGGAAGGGAGCAACTGAAGCACACTTTTTAATAATTAGTTGTCTAGGCTTTCATCAAGGGACAGATGGTAGTGCAGAATCCTAAATGAGTAATGTTCCCAATTATCTTTCCCAGCAAATTAACTTTTGTTTAGTCATACCTTAGAATAACTAAATCTTATCCAGTGTCAGTTCTTATCCTGGGTGCCACCTTACTTTCCTATAAAACAAACAATCAGGATAGCTACCAACCTGAATGAGTGAGTGAATGAATAAATGAGTGAATGAATGTCTAATTATGTCTTCAAATCATCAACCAATAAATGTCTGATGTCCAGTATAGGCAATCTAGTCTTCCCAAAGCCCTGTTGCAGTTTTGACAAATAGGACTGGTAAACAAGGTGTCATATGTTATGTGATATTTTGAGAAACAAACAGAAACAAAATGGATCCCTGTACAATTTCAGTGAAGGACCAAAAGGGTTAAAGAACTGGGAATCAGCATGGGTGATATTCTTCCACTTTGGACTTCATGAGGGGATTTGGAGGTCACCAATAACGTGTTAAAGGGACATTAAGTTCAGAACGACTCTCACCCCACAAAGTGAACCCCAGCTGTGGATGTGCCCAGAGACATGTTGGTATAAGATAAATGTAATCATCCACTGACCACTCTGTATTGATGAACTGAAGGCTTATCTCTCCTCCTGGCTCTAATGCTGTTTTTCCAAATTCAGTAGAAATGAGTGGAACACTACAAAAGGGGGCCTGTGCTTTGTCTGCTGTTATCGAGGATTTATTTTTGTTTCAGATGTCAATGTTCACGTGTAGGCTAAGGAGAATTTAAGCTGGATTTAATGACAGACATTCTTTGAGCTTGTGGAATCGTCTCTCTCTGTCATATCAGAAGACCAGAAGAGAATTGCTGATACCATGTGAGGCTGCTTTTTCAGTAAGAGGAACTATCACAATGTATCAGACACACATACAGCTAAGCCCCAAAAGGATTTAGCACTGTATAGGTAACTTTGCCTTTCATCTAAAACCCCTAAATCGTTTAAGTGCCTTTATAAAGCTCCTTAGAAACAGCAGTGCTCATTGTCAGAGCAATGTATGGTAAAAAAACTTGAGCGATAAAGAAACAATTTATGTTCCTAATCCTAGTTCCTTAATGATAAGGGTGTCATAGAGCTCAAAGCAAAAAATGCATAATGATGAATAAATGTTGAATCTGTAATTCTTCCATGTTGGCAACTGTTAACTTTTGTTCATTGCAGCTAGAAATCACATTTGATGCTAAAAATAGTGCATCTGCATCATAGGAAGTAGTCTTTGTTTGCAAAAATCAATAGGATGACAACAGCTGCATATTTTTGAAATATGTTCCCTTCCCATTTTTACCCTGTTGTATAATTCTTTATTGCATCATGTCAAAATCACAGTATGAAGTCTGTTCAAGGGAAACGGCTAATAAAAGCAGCATGAAAACAAAGTTAGCTGGCTTCCCTCAACCTTTCACACCGTATACAATCTCTGTTTGCTGAGGATGCCCAGTGTGACTAAAAGGTAGTAGTTTAACTCACCTGGTTAGCAACATCAGAACTTCACAATCTGTCTTTCATTGTTCAACCAATAACCAGGACACCGTTAAATGCTAGGATATTGAAAAGGTTCAAAGTACTAATGTCCACTGCATGTGTTTAAAAATCGCAGAGCAGTTTAATGGGCTGTTTTGTATTATATATATATATATATATATATATATATATATATATATATTTATATATTTTTTATATTCCTACAAACACATGGGTCCCGGCACTTTGAAAAAAGTTTCTTCCTTTTTTTCCAAACAAGCTAAAAATATCCTATGGTGAAAAAATAAAATAAAATGACAAACCATTTAAACATTTAAAGCAAAACCACAAAACAGTCACAAATAAATTTTAAATGAAATAAAAAATTCTACATCCTGTACAAACACTATGACCAATAATTTAAGAAAATAGTGTCTCTGAAACGTTCATATTGCTTTGTAACTTTATCACTTCCTACAAGAAAAAAGTTCCACAGTTCTTTTCTGTGCATTTTCCCAACCACAATGGCCCCACCCTTGGCATTAGGTGCTGACATGCTGGGAATCACTTACAAAAAGATGTAGGTATCTTGGAAGAGAACCATTTTGTATTGTACACTTTATCATGTTATGTTGTCTTGTTATGTGTGTGTGTGTGTGTGTGTGTGTGTGTGTGTGTGTGTGTGTGTGAGAGAGAGAGAGAGAGAGAGAGAGAGAGAGAGAGAGGGAGAGGGAGAGAGAGAGAGAGAGAGAGAGAGAGAGAGAGAGAGAGAGAGTGTGTGTGTGTGTGTGTGTGTGCGTGTGTGTGTGTGTGTTTGCTGGGTTTGGCAGTACAAAACAAATAGATGGTCACTATCTGATCACTTTATAAAGTTTGTTTTCTCTTTACCATAATTGTAGTTGGTATTATTACTCACTACAGTATTATTACTATGACTATCACCATCACAGATACACAAAGTGCATCATATATTCTTAGGAGTGTGATTTCTCAGTTTATGTGTTCATTGTTTTGACTCTCTTCTGTTCAGTGCTCAGAACTTGACTTGTCAAAGGAAAAACTAGGCAGAGTCAGCAGGTTGGAAGTGTGGGCGCCCTCCTGAGCCAGAGCCTCCCCTCCTCCCCCTAGGTCAAAGGAGTCCTTGGAGTCACTGGATGGGGCTCGTCTGCGGAGACAGCTCATGTCACGGCTGGTCAAAGGGGAGGGCACCATGCCAAGCCCCATCGCCGGGTGAAATCCTACGGCAGGAGGCTCCTGCCGCCCCTCAGGTGGGTCAACAGAAATACAAGGGGGGCTCATCTTCTTCTTGCGCGAGTGAGGGGACGTCGGCGTCACGTGCATCTGCTGCTGCAGGCTGTCTGCACGTGACACAAAGCCAGAGGAGATGGAGCTGAGCTGGGGGCTGCTCTCCCCTGACGAACACGCCTCCATGGAGTGGCGGCGTTGGTCGTCCAACCAGGAAGAGGGCCGCAGAAGCAGCAGTCCTTGGCAACCCTGTGTGTCAGCACTGTGGTACTTCTTAAGCTGCCGCAGGTAAGGGCTGCGCCCCTCACCAAGCTTGATCTGGCCGATGCCACTCTGCTCTTCTTGTCCATCTGGGCTGCTACTGGCAGCTAAGCCTTCTTGGATGATACACGACACCTCTTGGTCCACAAAGTCCGTGTCCTCCTGTTGGGGGCTGGGGGGCTGGGTGTGTGGCGGGGGCAGTGGAGGTGGCGAGGGCGAGTGTGCAAGGGAAGACCTCAGAGAAAATACATTGTACTGGTCATGTGGGTTGTGCTGTGTGCGGACACTGGAGTGGGGCTCTTTGGGGGAGGCTCCAGAAGCAGCCGGCACCAAAAAGAGGGAGGGCTGGTGCTGAGGAGGTAGCTGAGGAGGAGAGCTCAGTGGGGGGCTCGTCAGTCCACTGAGCCCCACGGCCCCTTCCACAACCTCTTCCTGCTCCGAGTGCACTGTCTCCTGTGAGTCTGTCCTCACAGCCACCTGTTGGGAGTGAGACAGGTGAGGGGTAGAGTGGAGGAGAAGGAGAGGGGGGAAACCAACGGGGTTAAGACATGAGGCGAGAGGGAGGCTAGTTAGTATGAAATGTTAAGAGCAATGGCACAGCACAGCCGGTAAGAAGAGTGAGCTGTCCAAGGTTAGAATAGCTTGCTTATACTTTTCAGTGAGAAATGTTTTACCAAGTCTGTTATGTGGTGTAATACCAACTTAACTAAAGATGCAAGACTGATTGTGCCACAATAGCAGAAGACTGTGATTTTTTGTACGCTATGCCAGCTTTGCGGAGGGAAGTGCTTCAAGCTTCAAGTAAGGATGGTTTGCCACTGTACCACGGTACCCCTGTTGGATAAGGACGGGGGCAGGCTGCCTCATGGTCGCACTGAATTAAAAATGCTTACATTATGTTTACAATTGTGTCACAAGATACACAGCGACTATTCACTCAACAACAACACAGATTCACCATGAACCTATAGCGAACATAGCATTATTCCAAAGGATATATTAGCATACAAACAGCAGACAGCTATGTCAGAGCCACATGGAAAGTTACGCCGTTTACTTTTTTTACGCTGTTGACTTTTTTTTCCCAGTATGGCAACCGGTGTTTCAGTTTAACTGGTCTTATGTCTGCTTATTTTTTCACTGGCATCCCTCCTACTGCAGATGTGCATAGCTGCAGATTTGTCAATACGAATACATAATTGTCAATTCAGCAACATTAGAGCTTCATATGACATACAGTAAGCAACAAAGTAACAACGCACATTACCAATAATGAATACCCTACAACATCCCTTCCAAAAATGGTTGGAAGGGCCTGGCAGTGTGCCACTGAACACTGATACATATTCTGTGAAGGAATTGGAGTAACAGGCATCGTATTACAAACTATGCCGTCTCAATAATCTACGACGCTTCCATCTAGCTCAAATGAAAACATTTACAAAACATCTCTGGGAATTATAGCCAGCAACAAGATAATATACACTTATGGCAAGGGACAGCTCAAATGCAATGGCTACTTGACCAGTTTGTTTATTACTAACCAAATTTGACAAATTGCTTGTGCTGTAATTACTTACAAAAAATCGGTGTAGAATTAACCATCTTTGCAATCTATTAGGATAGCTTATATGGGGTTGCAGGCAAGGATCAATGGACCTATCAAAAAGCTGCGCAATAGTGCAGGCCTGTGGACCTATTAGCGCTGGAATGGTGTCAATGTCATGACACTTAAAAAGAACAGGATGTAATTAATAACACACCAAAAATTTGCACTGATGGCACTGAACGCTTAACATGAGCTAGATTTCCATGCGACATGCTGATTGCACTTCCTCAACTGCTAGATTTCAAAGCTACCTAGATTGTCAGCGAAAAAGTCCAAGTAAGTTTACGTACACTAAATAAATCTATTTGAGACAATCAACACACATTTGACAAGTTCTGGAGAGAGTTGCCGTTCTATCAATTGTAACTGATATGAGGAGCCGGAATAATCAGTACCCCAGCAGATATGGTAATTGTGGCAAACCTCTACCTCTTCCATCCAACCATCCCTAAAGAATAAATAGATCTAAAAAGAATAAATGCACATTTCAATATTAGTATTTTGTAGCTACTTTATACCTGAGTTACCTTATATGCACTACAGCTATTTTGAAATCCAATAGTGAACTCATGTGTTGGGATGTCAGGGAATCCAACAATTGGGGGCAATAGGTTGTGTACATATTTACACATTTGTCAAAAGAACATTCACTCTTGTCAGCGGCTGGAGGCACTACTTGGCAGACTTCACTCTAGAGCTACTGGGATACTGGAAAGGACACTGCTCCATCTGTTTATCCCTTGTTGCTCATGACACACTGAACCCAGAAATGCTCCCGGGCGAAGGCTTCCACCCTACTTAAACTCCTGAGGGAGCGAGGGATGCAGCCTGACCCTTGACCCTGATGTGTTGCCCAGTGAAGGACAGAGAGGACCTCTTTGTGCTAACTGATGGCCTGCGTGTGTGTGTGTGTAAAGGTCAATACAGTAAGGACAGTAGCCTAATACATGCCCTGAAATATGTGGTCTATTTTCTGAGCATCTGTAATTTAATATCTAGGGGCACCTAGTGGACAATGTTGGTCATGTTCAAGAGCAGATGGGAGCCATTTAGCTGAGAGGTTTAATCAAATATGGAGCCAAACAGCACTATAATAAAAAAATTACACTGTTCTATATACATTCATTCACAAATTTGAGGCTGTCTATGTCGGTTTGAGGCTTTGTTGATTCATACTAATTTACCTGGATAAGTACCTTCCAAAAAACTATAAATGTGCCACCACCTCCAACAGAAGCTGATTTTTATTATTAAGCTACTTTTCTGAAGATTCAGGTTTGGAAATGCACAATCTCCCCAGAAAAGGTGGAGGAGGGGTTGCAAGTAAAAAAAAATGTGGGGTATGTTGAGATGGAAGAAAGGGCTACTGCCCTTGAGCAGCTTTACTAACTAACAGGTTCGACTATATCTAGAGGGTAATGTCAGTTTTCAGTGGGCATGCAACTAGGGTTAGTAAGGCCTCAATATTTTAGAGTAAGGCCTCAATATTTTAGAGTGAGTCAACTGACTTAAAGAAAATCAACTTGCAATATGCCGAATTCGGGATGTAAAAGTGTAAGAAATAGGAGCATACAGTGTATTTTTGCTTTACAAAATTCATTTTCTTAAGCAAAAAATGCTATCTTGTGAACGAAAGTATTTGCAGACCAAAGACAAAACTGACACTCTATTTGTCACTCAGGGAGAATGTCAGAGGTGCTGATGTCAAGGTGGGAAAATTTAGGTTACATTTATGATAAAAGCCAAATCACATGTATGTTTTTTGGTTCTCATTTAAGTGGTCCTTTCAAGTAGCTTGTTGTGAGATGCAATACAAATGTTTCGAGGCTGTTTAGAGGCATAGACAAATGATAAAAGATAGAGATGGCAATGGGCTGCAGTGATGGGGCGGAGAGGGTCTGGTCAGGGTGAATGGTTGGGTCATGGTATGTTAGAAACAGGAGTATCTGTGTTTGAGGAGCATTTTAGGATCTGGCTTTTGCTGCACCATGCTGATCTGCCAGGAGTTATATTACAGCACATGAAAGGCAAGAACAGAAAGAAACAACAAGGACAGAGTGAGGAAAGAACTACAATTGCAAAGAGGAAGAAGAATGCAGAGGAGTCAACTTCACACCAGCCACAAGAGAGTAGCTCAACAAGCAAGAGAGAGGTTCACATCATTAGACACTTTACAAAATGGCGACGATTTCTCTTCAGCTTATTCACTGCATTACTGTGGTGTGTTATTGACAAGTAATCCGTGTCCCAGTCCCACAGCTTGCCCGTAAACCTGCTACTTTGGTTACACAACAGCAGAATACTTCAGTGTGACAGGTGGCTTAAGGAGCTTGGAATTTGATGAGGAGTTAATCGATTACTATCAAGGAGGCTTTCGACCAGTGGTGCAGCTCACCTGTCTCCGGAGTGGGCGTGTGAGGTTGTGTGTGCGCTGGGGTGGGGGGATGCGTGGGATGCCCTCCAGCTCAGACACACTGTTTGGGCTTATGGGGCGGAAGAGCTGGGTGGGCACAGCCAGGAGCTGGGCTGTTTCACTCTGCAGGATCTGAATGGATCCACTGGATCCTGCAACCAACGACAGAATGTTTTATTAATCCATATGAGGTGATATGAGCCATTAATAATCTTTGCATGCAAAGGATTTCATATATATTTATATTTTGTGTTATTCATGTGTGGATTGCAATACTTTCCATGTACTTGACTTTGTCCACAAGATTATGTTTTGAAATATATATATAGCCTTTTCTATATGTTTTGGCCTATAGTCTACACGCAAACTCCATTTTAGGTCCATAAAAATAGACCTTTACTGTAGCTCCTTCCACAAATGTTCAAACGGATTTAAGTCAGGTGAATGACTGGGCCATTCTAACACCTTGATTTTCTTTCTCTGAAACCAATTGAGAGTTTCCTATGCTGCATGCTTTGGACCGTCCACTGACTATCCATCTGACTCCATGGTCAGAAATCTTGCAAGGAGCTCATGTGCGCGGCCTGTTGATGATGGAATGATGTTCCTTCACTTGCAGATAATGGCCCCAATGGTGCTTACTGGAAGATTCTGAAGTTTTGAAATTTGTCTGTATCAAATTTTCTTAATATGTTATGCAACAATAAGGTTGCAAAGGTCTTGGGAGAGCTCTTTGCTTTCACCCATTATGAGATGTTTCTTGTGTGACACCTTAGTAAGGAAAACGTTCTCTATAGCCTATCACAATTTGCCCAGATAGGAGGGATAATTACTTTATAACTACTTACAGATTTCAGCTGGTTCCTTAGCCCCCCCTTGTGGTCTAGTGTTTAATGTGGCTGATGAGCTAAAGACACTGTACCTGAGTGTGGCTGAAGTGAGGTTGTGTGGGGAACACAGTACCTGAGTGTGGCTGAAGTGAGGTTGTGTGCGGAACACTGTACCTGAGTGTGGCTGAAGTGAGGTTGTGTGGGGAACACAGTACCTGAGTGTGGCTGAAGTGAGGTCGTGTGGGGAACACAGTACCTGAGTGTGGCTGAAGTGAGGTTGTGTGGGGAACACAGTACCTGAGTGTGGCTGAAGTGAGGTCGTGTGGGGAACACAGTACCTGAGTGTGGCTGAAGTGAGGTTGTGTGGGGAACACAGTACCTGAGTGTGGCTGAAGTGAGGTTGTGTGGGGAACACAGTACCTGAGTGTGGCTGAAGTGAGGTTGTGTGGGGAACACAGTACCTGAGTGTGGCTGAAGTGAGGTCGTGTGGGGAACACAGTACCTGAGTATGGCTGAAGTGAGGTTGTGTGCGGTAATGGTCCAGAGGGAGCAGCAGAGGCGGCTGGTAAAAGAGGCAGGAACATGTAGCTATCATTTGGCAGAGAGTGCGTACGACCCACAGATGTCTTGCGCACAGTCAGCAGATGCTCCTCTTGCTGGCTCTCGGACTCTGTAGCCCCCAGTGTCTCTGTCTGCTGAAGAGAAAGACTGCGGTAAGCAACATCCCATGATGCAATGGCATTATGAGAAAGCTAGGTGGAACCTCCCATACGGACGTCATACATAAACATCACATAGAAACTGAACAGGCTGTCACACCATGATTGGTGAGAATACCTTTGTTACACTGGTCTACATTGGGGAGATGGATAAATGTGAAATTCAGACTTGATTTAGACTTTTCCTTTTTTGCGAATTTTTAATTATATACTATATAAAAATGTTCCAACGTGCCTACAGTGTCTTAAAATAGCTGGCATCTCATATGTGTCTCCTGCATCTATACCCAACCCTGTGCTATTCACAATTTAGAAGACTGTGCTATGCAGGGTGCCATTGCATATTCATTGGTACAGCCTCTACAATAGCACAATGAGATAGCTGTGTCCACCTTCCCTCTGGCTAGACCAGTGCCCAGAACATCTAAAACTGAAAGACACAAACAGCAGGCCCCTGTGTCATGCCCCTTCCTAAATTAAAGATGAGCATAGCACGAAGGCCCAAAACCAAACAATCTCCAAATTCATGAGGACAACAACATGTAGACAGTCATAAAATATTTAAAACAGAGATAAACACACTAAAGTACATCCAGACCAAAGACTGTACGGACAGACGTTGTATGTACATTGCAGACTGACAACTGAGCAGAAACAAAGAGACAGACAACAGAGACACAACAGGAAGAACGGAAATGGACTCCAGACAGAGCTGCATATGGGAGAGAAAGCAGAGCTGAGAGATGAGTATGTGGTCAGGAGCACTACTCTACTGGACTGGACCTTACACACACCAGGCTGCAAAGGGTGAAATGAGGGGTGGAGAGAAACAGGAGAGAGAGAAGGAGCAGGAACGAGAGAGATGGATGGTTAGATTACCCTGGGGCTTCCAACCACTTTGGCACGTAGCCTCCACAAGTACTTTCACATACTTATGGTACATTACAACTAATAGTCTAAAATCACTGCTGTCATTTACCC
This sequence comes from Alosa pseudoharengus, assembly GCF_046254945.1. NCBI lineage: Eukaryota > Metazoa > Chordata > Actinopteri > Clupeiformes > Clupeidae > Alosa > Alosa pseudoharengus. The sequence goes on along the minus strand of NW_027468674.1, from coordinate 33,525,913 downwards.
AACATAATCATTTAGGCAGCGATCATCAGTATCTCAGTTACAGTACATGGGAATGTACATAATGCTATCTCCAGCAAGGAGCTGGCAGGCTGTTATGTTTCGAAAACATTTCCCAAGATTTTGTGGTGGAAATCAGATAAGCCTGGAAGCCCCTGAGGTGAAAAGTTAAGAAATTGCCGCAGAAGAGAATATGGATGTTTTTTTAAATTTTTTATCATTGTTGTTAAATACATTGTACTCCAGACTGGTTAGTAAGAGGGGGTTAAAATCGTCGGGCACAGAGTCATCCGTCAGAGCTAAGGACCAGGACTTCTCCGACACCAGAGACAGAGCCTCCATCTCTGCTAGAGGAATCTGAATAGGGAGAGAGGAGCCATGGGTGAGAACAACACATCTTCACTACACCTGAGCACGTTAGGAGTAATGCACTGCTTAACATACAATTCTTGTCAACAAATGTCATTCAAATGCAGGTTCCACAGGGCTAAAGGAGGTCTGATCCAGAAACTGACGACAGTCTCTCTTCTCCCTGAGAATTAGTTGAGAAATCTCTCACTCTGGGACCAAAATGACCCCTTAAGTCCAAAGTGACCCCAACCTTAGGACGGGCAGTGTTAAGAAAGGATTTTGCAAAGTTAGAATGAAGCATCATGATCACAAGGAATGTCAAGGAATTACCATAAAAAAACATAATGGCACTAAAATTCAGTTTAAAAGCTTTCAAGGACTGTTTTGCAAGGTTAATTACTACATGAAAAAATATCTTGCCCAATAAGGGGGAATAAATGATTTCTCTACATAGGAACACATAGTTTAAAGACCTAATTACAATGTACAGTGTCTGCCTCGTATGAATGGATGTGAGTGCTCCAATGCACCGATTTCACCCAGTGCCTTGAAATATGTAATAAATAAATGCTCTCTAGTCCTTGGAGAATGGAGAATGCCACGTAGCTGGCCTATTTTTCTAAGAGTGCATAAGGCTAGGTGATCATAGGCCAAAGAAAATCCAAGCATGTGCCAACAAATACCCACTGCTACTAAAGCAAATGCCTACTGCTGCTAAAGCATTTGATCTTAAGGGAAAGAAAGGTTGGATTACAATTTGGATTATAGGTTCATTACAGCAATTAGGAAGGCATTTAATCAGATAGATGTAGCAGGATGGGTATCTAGGTAGTCATGTTCTTTGTAAGGTAGCAATGCTCTGTGGTGATATACTGCAGTAGGTTGGAAAAGGCGGAGACCTGTTTGTCAGCGCTGTGCTGCCTAAGCAGCGGGGGCAGGGCGTAGTAGTGGCAGATGGAGCCAGACAGGTTGTCCATGAGATTGAGCTCGCCTTCAAGAGAACCCTGGATCACCAGGGAAACTGAGTCAAACATCAGCCTCCGCTTAGGATCCCATGTGTCCAAGAGGAAGAAAGACAGGAAAATAGGGAACATAAAGGGACAGAAAAAGAAGACAGATAACCAGGAGGGAGGTGTGTGTGTGTGTGTGTGTGTGTGTGTGTGTGTGTGTGTGTGTGTGTGTGTGTATGCACGTGAGAGAGTGGAGGGAGTGGAGGGGGTGTGGAAGAAAGAGACAGAAAGAGAGACACACACAGACAGACAGATAAACCAACAGAAAGAGAGACACACAGAGATAGAGACATACAGAAAAAGAGACAGGAAGAAAGACAGCAGTTCAGGGGAAGGGCAGGTGACAGTGACACAAGGGCATGTAATAATTAAAGGATTAAGTTTCACCACTAACTGATTCATTGTACACACCATAACTATTTCTCAATAACAATTAGCCACTAGCATCAGTTCAAGCACAGATGTTCCTTGCCATGCCATAATGCTCCAGTAGGGAGCACAGGAGCACCACTGGAACTTTTCTTTTTTGAACTTAAGAGGTGGACTCCAGGGGAGGAGGGTTTTGAAGGGTTGTTTTTGAGAAAGAAAAGGGGATGGAGACCAGCCAAGGAATGATATCCTAGCCCATATTTTCACTAAAAAAAGACAAAGAAAAAAGATGGCTTTTCTGGAAATAGCCAACTCAAGTGAAAAACAAGATGAAGAATCAGAGCTTTCCCATGGCACTAGTCTGACCTGGGAGAGGTGGCGAGCTGTTTTCAGAAAAAAAAAAAAAACATCCTTCATGAAAATATTTCAAGATCAAAGACGGCAAACATGTAGTAAGGTACATGCTGTCTTCATTACTGATGATTAGAATATACTGCCTAAGCTTCTCTGTAGAGAACATAGGTCTGCACCAACCATGCAAAGGACAGCTGTGCTGATCACTTCCAACATCTGATAGAGTTTAGCAGTCCACACAGCACCAGGACTCAGAAACATACTGTACTGTAACAAGCCATCATAGGGGAGGCTGAGCAATTCTTCACATGAGTGAAGTCCTCCAGAATTGGCTGTTCATACAATAGTATAGGCTAACAGACATCTGACAAAGTAACATGAGAATGAGGTGATTAAGATAGCTTCAGCAGTGGGGAGTATGACGTATTCTCATTAGCCAAGTTAATGCACCGCAAATAAGCCCAATTCAACAAAACCTTTGTTTTGCTTATAACTGTACAAATTCATTGTTCAAATTCACTGTTCATTTTGTAGCCTGTAGCCTTGTAGCCTTTTTTGCAATATGATTGGGAATCTCCGGCCATGTGTATTCTTGGTTTGAATCCTGTCTCACTGAGCATCCGTTCAATGTCTTATGGCTAGGACAAATGTCTGTATCTCACCGCCTCACTGATACTCACACTGCCTCCTTTATGGCACTCTGATGGTGGAATAACCTATCAAATGCTTTCAGAGCAGAGTTGTCTCTTTATCCTCAGAAATCTCTCTTGTAACACCACTAACAAACGTAACATGCCTGACTCGTACGTATCATGCACTTCTTTTTCTATCTGGGTATCTTGTATTTGTATGGGAGGTAGTATTGTTACTCTAAGGTCTTGATAACTACAAGATGAGCAGAAGACCATTCACATTAACACTTATGGGAGCATGTTGTGTACGCTCTGTATTCCCTTATGACATCCATATTTTCTTTCAAAGCAGGACAGATAGACAGCTCCCTGCCATACATACACACACACACAAACTGTACATGCACACTATCAAATAAGAGTGCACTAAGTAATTAGATTTCTGACACTCACCTCCATGGGTGGCTCCAGGCAATGAGGGGAGTCAACCCTGTTGTGTGCTGTTGAGTCTCGGCGGATGTCCACCATTGTTGGTGGGGGGCTGTCATTGGCCAGGCTGGAGTTCTCTTGGGGATCCCTCTTAAACATCCAGGATGGAGGTGTCAGGGGACTAGCTGGTCCACTGTTGTCTCCCTGCACGAAAGGGGAGAGGTGCCCCCCAATCAGGCCTGCGCCTCCTCCTTGTCCTCCCCCAATGTGTCCACCCATGGCCTCCAGCTCTAACTCTGCTTCCATCTCAGCCTCGTCCTTGGCCTCCTTGTTGCTTTCTTCCAAATGTTTCATAAGCACAGCGATGACCACATTTACCAATACAAATTGTGCAGTCAGGACAAAGGACACAAAGTAGATGGGGGATACTACTGCGTTATAGCATGGACCATTGTCCCCTGCACAGTCCCTCAGAGTATCCTAAGAAAAAGGAAATGAAGAATTGTGATGTGAGTGTAGTTAAGTTGCAGATCAACCACAGAATCACACTTTCAGTTCTGATGAAGTACACAGCACATCCATGGATCTACGGCTGTCGTGAATTGCAACCAAAATGACACTGAAAAAATCACACCAGTTACGATGTGTGAGCATGATGGTTTATGGCGTTTTTTATACATTCTGTTTGATTCCAGCCTGCTTCACCAAAGTATTGATCAATTACTGTATTCTTTTTAAATAGTACCACTATTGCTAAAGTCTGGAATAGCTACTCTCTCTGAGTCTCAGCTTCATGCCCAGGTCATTGCTCTTCAAAAGACTGGAATAAACCTCTCAGGAGGTAGTCACATCCCTGGCCAGAAGTGTAGGGTGGACTCAAAGGTGGTGGCAGCAACACCAATACAAGGATGACAATGACAAGGCCACTGCTGAATTTCCATCTGGACTAAGAGGCGGTCGGACCTTATCTGCAAGGCTAAACCAAGAAGGCACCGGTTTGTAGATTTTTTTCTCTGATGAATACCTCTCTACTGTTTCCAACCCCCAGTTGTCAAAATAATCTAATATGGACACTGGACAGCCATGAAAAAGTTCTGGAACAAATTCTGAAAAGCAGTTTAGCCTAAAGTTATGTATGTCAATCGGTCATTAAATATCAATAAATATATTTTTGAGAGTGCGTTTTTGGGCACCCTGTATAGACTATGACCCATGTTCAGGATTTCATATTTATTTCTCTTCTCTTCAGCATGTGCATGTGGTAAAAATAATGCATGTGATAATGAGTTTATTAACAATGCAGCAGTAGCAAGTTTGGAGAACAGCTTTCCTCACCAAAAATGTTTAATCTCACCTTCATGATCCCATTCCAGTTGTCCCCAGTAGAGACACGGAACAGCAGGAGGAACGCCATGCCAAAATTCTTGAAGGTTGCGTAGCGGCCCAGTCCCTCGCAGGGGTGAATCCCATCACAGACTACCAATCAGGAAGAGACATGTGTCAGCATGATGTCACTCCACACATAATATACGCACATTATAATCTTCAATTCACTCTTCACCATAGTTTTCCAATAGATATAAGGCCTGATCCATAAAGTCTTCATATCCATATACACAATAAGAAAGAAAGAAAGAAAGAAAGAAAGGGAGGAAGGAAGAAAAACTCAAAACTCTGGTAAATGTCAAAACGAGTTGGTGCAACAAAGAGTAATTCAGTTTGAAGGTAAGAAGGAGTTCAAAGAGAGAAATGCAAGTCACTCTGCTTCAGACTCTGACATGTCTAATCTCAGCAAAAATAATTGCCTTTCTCAATTAGCTTAGCATAATTACTATTTCTATGTGCTATGCTTGTATGCACATAGGCACAAGTCACTTTACCCATATGCTGTATAAATGAAATATTTATGGGGCCTTTGCTGATACACAACAAAAATATAACAAAAATGAAAGATGCTGTCTATTTTTGCATACTCGCTTAACTGTTATATAGAATCCATGACAGTGGATAATTTCAGTTTAGGCGGTGTGAACAAAAAGAAGAAGACTGAGCAAGAGCCTTGAGGTACTTCTTAGGAGAGGTAATGGAACTCAAGACAACTGTCCCTGCTATGATGCTTTAATGGCAACCTGTGATACAGGACTCAAACCACCATGTGCTCTTTCAGAAAAGAACAGAGAAGAGAGTGGATAGGAGGAAATGTTAAAGGCTGATATCAGGTCCAGAAAGAAAGAAACCACAGACTTAGCAGCAGTTTCGTATCCAAAGGTCCCGGTGTTTTCCATGAGAGAAATTCAGAATTTTATAGTAACATTCAGGGGTTTTGGTGTAAAAAGAATGGTGTTTTGCTGGTTCTAATGTTAGTTGAAAAAATAAGAGACTGGTAATTAATGAAATAATAACATTGAGATGTCTGCATTTAAGACATTTTCTCTCAAGAACAATCTCTCAATTGTATTCATATAGTGCCAATAATAACTAAAACTGTCTGATGTTGCTTTACAAAACCCAGAGCCTGAACCCGCTAGAGCTTTGGGAGGAGAATGAAAACTATGTTGGCAGTAATTTTAATGCCACAGCACAGGTCTATTATTGATATTGATTAGACTCGGGCATGAGCCTGTTTTGAGTTTGGTAATTATGTGTGACTTTGTTTAATGACCAAATTATTGAAAATATCTATTTTCTGCATACTGCATCCTCTGAGCGTGACGATGCTGGTAATTGAAGATTGAACATAAGGGAGAAAGATAAAAGGGGACACGAGCGTCTGCACTTACTCTGGTCACCAAACAGTTCCACTCCCAGGGCTGCGTAGATAAAGAAGAGCAGCATGAAGAGAAGACCCAAGTTCCCAACCTGTAGTGTGACAGAGAATGAGAGGAAATGCATGGAGGAGAAAGGACACAGAGGGGAATCTGATCACTGTGTGAAATCAATTAGAAGAAATCACTGCTAGGGGAATACAAGCTAGATTTGTCCTGTCTTTATGAGGGGCTCTGGCTTACAGATATTATAAAAATACTGTATATTCAAATGAGCAGATAACTTCTTCTTTCATCTTTCCCTCTTGGGTTTTTGTATAGCGTAGCATCAGTATAAATGTATCTCCAGTGATTAATGTTAGAGTGTTCAAGTTGGAATATCATGTCTGTGGGCTGTGTCAAGTAGCCTGCAGAAGAACACCAAGGGACAGAATGACATCAACTCATATTTAGTTTAAGTCGTAAGCAGTATTTTTTTCTTCCTGGTGACATAGTGACATTAAATGTTTTGTGTTACATGATACCTGTGGCAAGGCTTGAATGACTGTGTCCAGCAGAGCTCTCATACCCACAGCCATTTTCAGCAGTTTCAACACTGTAAAACAAAAATAAAGACATCTGTCAATTATTTCTGTTTGCCCACCAAAAAGATACACCCATGTCCACCTATATACTGTAAGGGAGAGTCTGATACCTAAACAAAGGTTCGAATGAATGCCAGGACTAGCACCAAAAAGCAACAGACAGAAGGAATTTGCTGTGACCCCGATTTGACACTACAAGAAAAATCTAAATGACACTAAATGTTTACCGATTAATTAATCATTTATCTATTTGTATTGTTTGTGTTAGAAAAATATGTTGCACACTTGACCTCATTTTTCATATGAAACCTCATTTTCATCCAGTACAGAAAGTAAAAATCCACAGTCTCTTTAGAGGTTGCAGCAATTTTGTTTTCCAAGTTGGAGCCCTTGGAAATATAACATTGATTTATCTAAAAGTTTCTGTGCTGAAACAATACAATGATCAAAACTGCAGTGGGACTCCAGCTTTGATTGTTAATGGTGCTCTAAGCAATGTTGGGTAACATCACTTCTGTTGACGTTCAAACAAAACAGAGATCTAGCTAGCTACTCCCTCTTCCTCCCTCCCGTGCAATTGAAACTCTCCTAAATGTGCAACTTGTCGGTGATTGGCTGTAAAAGTTTTTTATGGTCCAGGCTGGACCAAGTTGTTTTTGTTGCCATTTTTGGATTTGGAAGGCACAGGTAGCTAGCTGATGGTGAGGTGATGTTTGCAGTATGTGACCAAAAATGTTTTAGCTTAGAAACCGCGTAACATCGCTTAGAGCACCTTTAACAAAGACATTTTGTTCATGTTCAGTTAATTAATCTAAGACACTGCACCTAGCATGACACAGCATCCCTGCTTACTCTGTGATGTTCCTGCACGCCTGGTGGATGCCATAATAGTGAGCCATTGTAAACAACTATAACAGAATAATATATATGCTTTCAGACTAACAGCAGCAAAATTTGCATTGCATTTTGTTATTCATACAGACACATGATGACCATTCCTGGCCTGTCTGTGTGTAACCAGTCCTGTTATTAATTAGACTCAATGATAACCACACTTAAGTTAAATAAATAGTCTGGTTTTGATCATGTAAATCTAGTTAACAGCAATCTAAAACATCTGGAAATAGTTGTGCTTGACTAATCTCACTTAAGTTCTGCATACTTAGCAGCCTGCCTGACACTGCCCCAGCAGACTACCAAATGAAAGGTTTTGTTAAGACAAATGGCATTGTTTTAGGAATGCTCGGCAATATCATTGGATTGGTTTGTGGAAATATGTGGAAATGGAGGATAGTGTAGCCCACATAACAAACCACTTAAAAACCTTCTAGTTGTTCAAGTTTCTGACATCTCCGGTGGAGATTGGGTGCCATTGTCTATGTTACATATACATATGCAGTTGAGGTGAAGTGAAAGTGCTTACTTAGGTAGTTAGGCAGTTATTGGTAACACTTTACAGTAAGGGTACATTAATTATCATGAATTCATGCATTAATTAATATCTCATTCTTAAATATTTCATGAATCATCAGGAATTGACCTCATACATGAACAGCAAATCACCTAAAGCATTAGGTGTAGTGGGCACATCATTATGAATTATGATTTATTAAGCATGATCATTATTATTTATTTTTCTGCCAAAAATGTGGTCATAACTGCTCAAATTCTGATTTGAACACATGCCATTAATCAGCACTTAGTTGGGGGGCCACAGAAATTATGACATGACATTACAGACATGAACTTACGAGCAATTCATATTAAATTCAAATCTAACCATGATGATCATGCTTAAGAAATAAATCATAAGGATGTACCCATCGTACCTAATGTCTTAGTTGATGTGATGTTCATGCATGAGGTCATGAATGAGAGACTATGAACTCATGTCAATTCTATAAGATATAAAGGAATGAAGTAATGCATAAATCATGAATTGATTCATGTATGAATTCATGATAATTCATGTACCCTTACCATGAAGTGTTACCCAGTTATTTAATCTACAGGTAACCCCATTCCCTTTAATAACTGTTTCATGACTTTCTTTGCTGTATGTAAAGTGAATCACTGCATTCATACATGTAAAGGTATCTAATTCTAATGAGAAAGTAGAGTAGAGGCAATACTCACCACGTGCTATTCTCAGCACTCTCATGATGCGTATGATGGTGGGGTTAATTGGAAGAGAGGCGTTCACCTCTATCTCCTCAAGGGTAATGCCCATGATGGACAGCAGCACAATGGCGAGATCCAGCTGGTTCCACCTGCAGTGTAATGGGGGAAATAACACTCCAGTCATACTTCAATGATGAAAAAAAACATTTAAAGTTCTAAGCGCTACAACTGAACCCAGAGTACAATTTCCAATTGCTCTTCCATCTTCTTCAAAGTAGTCATATTTCTCCCCTAAGCCATTTTGGTACCTTTTCTTATGATTTGCCTTGAGTTCTGTTGTAAATGAGTCCAATTCTTACACACTCTCATGACCAGCCAATTCCCTATGGCGTCTGGCCATCCAAGGTGTTTCATATCTTTACACTTTCTCACATTTATGCAGTGAGTAAAGGACCTCTTATGCATTGAGTAAAGGAGTTCTTGTTCCAATCTCACAAATTTTTGTGTGAAATTCATCCACTCAAAGTTCGTTCAATGATGTCATAATTCATAATCAATTTGTGACCTTTTTTCTGAAAATAACTGTGAACAAAGGCTTAATTTACTGTTGATCTGGATTTCTGGAACATAAACCATTTATTCCCATGGCAATCTGGCCAAATAAATAGATTGAACAACAAATGAACAATAGTTTCTGTGTCTGTGTGTGTGTGTGTGTGTGTGTGTGCGTGTGTGTGTGTTTGTGCGCGCGTGTGTGTGTGTGTGTGTGTGTGTGTGTGTGTGTGTGTAAGCTAATTTACCAACTGGTTGCCATGTTCCTTTAAATACTAAATACTACTAAATATCAATAGAGGGTAATCCAAATTCAGGAAAACAGGATTATACAAAATCAGTCAGAATTGATGACCTGAGCAGTGAAAATCCTTATTACCTTTATTTAAACTTTACTTAACCTTTACTTGAGCGCTAGCATTCTCCACTTGCCTATCCATTCCACAGTCACAGTTCCTTTGGACTTCCCCCTAGTAACTATCTTAATAACTATCGTTGTTGTAGGTGCTTGGTTAATTTTCAACCATAGGTTTGCTTTGCTGGGTATATATCCATTATTTAATGCCTAAAAGACATCTCATTGCAAAAATTACGTCAGTTTAAGAAAAGTCTTTCTCTGACCTGTCTTTGAAGAAACGGCGGAACCCAAATGCCACAAGTTTGAAAACAGACTCCAGCACAAAGATAATGGTAAAAATGTAGTTGCAGATCTTCAATGCTTCATCCAGAACCTTTGGAGCAGACAGAAATACTAAGAGTGAACAAATATGTTGAAACATCTCCCAAATCATTATGTATCATAGCTGGTGCTAATTCAACGAACACAGATTAAGGAATGTGCCTGCTTGTTAACCCAATGGCTATTGGTGCTGTGTTTGGCGCCCAAACATTACATTGTTGGTCATTTTGTTTTTGGTGCTTTGGTTCTTTGGGCATTCAGGCACTGGCAGCACATGTGGTACCATGAGGGTCATTATGGATCCTGGGTACAACATGTGGCATGTTTGTGACTGCAGCCAGCCAACTGTGCATTGTCCTTGTACCCTGTGTCATGTTGTGTGATGTTAAATAGGCTTGGTGATTGGCCACAGTGGGAAATCCCCTACCTACAGCACACATACAGTAATTTAACACTTCTCATGTGTACAGTACTTCTGAAATGATTGAAATATCCAGAAAATTATGGTACACCTTATTACAAAATGTACAGACAAACACACACACACACACACACACACACACACACACACACACACACACACACACACACAAAAACAATTTTTGAGATCCTCAAAGTCATTTTCAAATGGCAAATATAATATAGACAAATAAAGAAAATTGCAGCATAGGACACATAGAAACTTTCTTTCTTTCCTCTCATTTCATCTGGCTTCTCTCCCTCCCTCCCTCCATCTCTCTCTCTCACACACACACACACACTCACACACACATCTCCCTCTCCCCCCATCTCTCTCTCTCCCTCTCTCTCTCTCACACACACACACACACACACACACACACACACACGTGCGCGCGTACACACACACGCGCACACACAAACACACACACACACACACAGTGTGTTTTCAATTTGGGGGAATAAGTCATTCTCCATGGATCAGTTTGTTTACAGGATGTCTGATGCTAACTGAGATGATGGAAAAGGATGATGAGGTATCCTAATTGATTGAATAAACTTAAGGAGACAAAGCCAGTCATTTGTTAGCATTTCCATCATCTGGTGGGTGGACCTCTGCCTCCATCCGTCCCTGCTCTACCGACACAAAGTAATTAAAGCTGAGAAGGGTCCTAATGCTTCAGTGGGAATAAATTGACTCTGTGGACTGGTCAACTGCAGGGCTGGGGGGAGAATACAGAGATGGGGGGGGGGGGGTGCCTAACAATCATCGGTACAGACAGCAGTCGCGCTGGGCTGTTAATTGAAATAGCCTGGTATTTTTAGCTTGAGGTGAAGCTTAAGACCTCAATTTGTGCAGCTTAAAGGGACTATGCCCATGGAAACAATGCCCTTTTGAGGGACTTTCAGTTAACCCTTTACAAAATATTTAAGAGTTACTACTTAAAACCGTTAAATTAATATTTCTTGCTTCCCCTTAATAGCACCAAACTTATACTTTTGCTAGATGTACCGGCATATGAAATTAAAAAATTTCAATTTGAAAAATTTCAAGGAAAGCAATAATCCCACATTCTGCAAGGCAATTTGTTTCTGTTACATACAGTAGTATGAATTACATTGCCTGATGACTCAATGAAATGGCAGGAGACACCATCATTCTGACCTAATAATTTTCAAGGTGTGAATTACTGTTGTATGCCTAGGATTTCTGATGATAATATGCATATTTTTGTCATGTCATGTATCTGTCTCATATTAGTCAGCAGATAAAGCTCAGGGCTAAGTAGATTTAGCTGTTGACATTGAGCCTGAAACCTTAAATATACAGTGCATCACATCCACACATGGAAATGCAACTGAGAAATACATCTCATTTACCTCTGAAGAACTCATTAGAAATTCATTAGAGATATATGCACTCTTGATAGACTGGAGTACAATCATAGCAACAATGCATAACAACTATTTTCACAAAACGTTTACAAGTAATAGCACACCCACAACAGAAAGGCCACACAAAATCTCTATTCAAAAATGTATAAGCATAATATTAAGAACATAAATGCAAAAACACTTTTTTTCCCATTGCAAACAGGTGGATGATTCTGCATTAGCTCTGAAAATAAGACATAACCTAAACCAAACTTCATCACTGTGTTGGACATTTCATTTAAACAATAACATGATTAGGGCAGGGGACTTTTTTAAGGATCAATAATCTTGACCTACCTTAGGTTGCTGGTAGTGTTCCATGGACATTGTGATGACATTGAGGCCGATGACGATGGTGATGAAGAGGTCCAAATAGTGGCTCGTGCACATTTTGTGGATGAGCAGGCGAGTGGAGGAGTAGTCAGAGTAGTATGGCTTGCTCTGTGCTTCTATAGTGAAGGGGGAATGGCGGGCAGTGGGGTACAGCATGAGATGGCAATAAACAAAGGGCCTCATGTTGGGTAAGGTCACTCACATCAGTGCATTTACAATTCAAGAGAAATAAAGCAGACAATCGCAGTGGAAGGTGTGTTAACAGGAGTTAATATTACTTTTCAGAGAACATTTTGGAAGCAAAGAAAGAGAGTAAGAGAGGGTTACAGCTCTTGCTGGCACAGTCTGTCCTTAGCATGAGTCACTGACTGAATCACAGGGGTGCTTAAGCTCCACCGTGCCTCAAAATCCTCCACGTCCGTTTGTCAGCAGCAATGCCGCCAGTTCCCACATCCCTTTCCTTCACAATTATTCAAATAAGCTGTCAAGATACAGAAAATGCTGACAAATCAGTCAAATCTTATCCGCAAGGAATTTCAGATTATACTTGTCAGTGTTTATGTTTGTAAATGGCATAGAGGACTGAGGGCAATGTGTTTAACCATTCTTTCTCTCTTTCCAGAAGCAACGTTAAAAAAAACAGGGAGACAAGATAATTTGCAACAACAAAACAATTGCACCAAACAAGATTATCACCAAAATATATTTGGCTGTAAATGGATTACTTGACTGGGAACCAAGACTCCCTTAGTTATCCACAGCTGTCTTTCTGTGACTACAGGGATGGCAGTGCAGAAGGGGTAGTTTAGTACTCACACATAGCACACAAGCTAAAATAGTGGCAACAGTTACACACTCTACTATCTGATGGTTTACACATACTGTTGAAGTTTCTTCTAGCAAACACAATATTCCTAGAACTGCCATTAGACCCAACATATATGGTGCCCTTATGTCATCTATGTGTCTGGATGTCTGCCTGTCTTTTACATTAGACGGAGTAGTACTGTACTACACGTCTTACTTTATGAATTAGTGTATTTGTAGCTGGGTACATGCATGTGTAAATTACTGTTACATGTATACATGTGCATGGTTTCAACATGGTATGGGTTCTCAGGACAGGATGCCAGCCAGAGCACTCCTGCACTTCATTATCTCAAGACTCTTCAAATGCACATGGCTGGCATTCAGTTTAATTGGAGCCATGTTTAATAGGCCTTGTTTCTGAATGTGCTGACATCACATTCACTGCTTTTCATAACTTGCAAGTTATGAATCTCAGATGTCCATGCTTGGCATGGAGCTGGATATTTTTTCTAAACAGTTATAGATGTTTGCGCTCCTTAACGTGTTTGGTGGCACAGTGGCACAGTTGGTTGTGGTTACTGAGTGGGATCCTTGAGACCCAACAAGATCTACACTACTCTACAACACAAAGCATTTTTGTTCTGATGCTGAGTTCAGCCATTTGGAATACCACTCTAGTTTTTCTACTGTCCAGTGCTACCACTTCTGCTCTGCCATGTACATTTTCCACTCTGAATAAATACATTTCTCTGTATTAGTTGTAGTGTTATTATTAAGAAAATAAATAAGCAAAGGAATAACTTCTGCAAAGGTGTTTTACTGACTGTAGCCTTTGGGTACTGCACTGTTTAGTGGGGTGAACGTGAAGTGGAATTTTTAGTTTGGCTCACACATCAAGTATCCACTTTTACCCAGTAAAAACTGGAACAAGCAAGACTGAGGAGTGTGAAGAGCCAAATTACCCCTCAGCTATTCCAAAGCCTTCAGCCCTTACTCCTGCAAAAGGACAGAAAGAGGGGAAAGAAAAAAATAGGGAAGAGGGAGGAAGAGGGATAGACAGAGAGACAGACAGAAAGAGAGAGAGAGAGAGGGGGGGGGTGGCAGTCTTTTGCACAGGGGAAAATTGATTGAATGTTGGGTTCCTACTGGCAGTGGTACTAGTCTGATGTCATGCCATATCAATTCTTCAAGAGAACGTCCACTTCACATCAAGCCAAATTCACTTTAAAAGAATTTCAGGGCAGTGAAAATGGATGGAGTCCATTTTCATCCAATAAAAAGGAAGAGTGAGGCAGTGCATCAGAGTACTGAAATGTGCTCTAAATCGTTGGAGAAGCACTCTCACATTTTTTAATTCATACCAATCCAATGTCCCACAGGACTAAAACCATACCATGGCTTTATTACAACCTTCTAGTGTTACCAAAATACCATAACTGTTCATGGAGTTGAATAGACCAAGTGCAATACCCAATGGGCTATATCTTTCAATGTGTGATTTATAACAAGCAGATACTGTAGGAATACCCATGCTTTCTTCTTCATGCAACCTGTTGGGACATACAGAATTATAATGCAAAATAACAGGCTATGGATCTCCTTATAAATTCAATACATTATTGGCCATTAATAAGCGACAATATCATATCATTTTCAGCACTACTTTTATAGGTTTACTTTGTTAAACTTAACTTTGTTAAAATGATTAGCATGTGAAAAGGTTTGACAACATACACAAATAGTTGAGTGGAGAGATCAATGGCCTGTTGTTGAACTATACATGTATATAGGGAAATACAGAAAAATATGTTCCATTAATTCCTGTTAGACTAGCAAGATCATTGCAGTGTGCACTCTGATGTGACATGCATTTGATCTGAATGCAAATGCAAAGGTCATACACTTATTTTGGCATAGGACATATTAATAGTTGAGCAGCTAATAGACATTACATTAGCACAGAAGGTTGTAGAACATTGAACCATATGTTCTTTACCATGGAGTTATTTCCTCCTGTTTATCGAGTTCCCTGTCTTTCACTGCTAGGACAATAGAACGGTTCTATGTATATGTGACAACAATTGCAGTGGCAGACTTACAAAAGCATATTGAACTAGGAGTTTGATAATGTTATTTTCTCTGGACGATGTTTTTTTAACTGTGCAACCTACACAGATATTGAAAATGTTATTTTGCCACAGAGGAACGAATACTATCTTGAGTAAAGTTAAAGTTTACTGGCATCTGGCAGACATTTTTACCCATAGGGTCACAGACTTGCAACTGCCACAGCATATATTTTATATATTTTAAATGCATAGACGTGCTGACTCTTTGAGCCATGTCCATCTGTTGTCTGGAAGCATACACATAACACATATAGCGTCATGTTCTTCAAACATCTGTGCCACTTAGATGGAGTAAAGATATCTAAACAGTTATCTTAACACTCAACACTGCTCATGCTCTGTCTTTCTGCTATTTGTCAACATGACATTTTTAAGAAAATGTAACATGATAACAGCATATTTATTCACTTTTCACCAGTATTTACTGATGTAAATGTCTTTGAGACTGTACTTTGAGAAGGTACTGTGGATGGTAAATAAAAAACAAATGTCAACATGGTGAAAGGACAGAGATGGTAAAAACAACCACATAGCACGACAGTGCTACATTTGACATGTCAGGTGTAATATCACCATAAAGCAATATTGTTTGTTGTCCAAGTGCCATGTGCTGACCATTTTAAATACTGGTGCTAATACTGGTGCTGGCACGTGCTACAAATGTGTGAACCTATGTTGTGTGTGTGCGTTTAAAACACTGGGAGCATACTGGAACTATCACAGGTAATACAGGTAATGATACTGGTATAGTTACATTGTAAAACACTTTGCTGATGATCAGATCATTGACAATGATATTTGTCTGAACTTCGCTCTTAATTATTCTCCATAGTGAGGAATCATGTGTGGAGCTCCTGCATTCATGGCAGAGGCTTGGGAAAGGGATGCCTTTGCTGTTGCCTCTCTGCAGCTGGCCTGGCAGTTGTAGTTGGTATAAAAAGCTTCAGAACATCCTTGTGATAGTGTTGGATCAGCACGCACCATTCTTTAGTTATGCTGGCATAGGCCAAGATTGCCAAGGACATCTCATGTGTCACTTTATACAACCTCTCCTTCCTCCTTTCTCTGTTATTCATAACTTACTGTATAATGCTAGAACTATTTTATATTATTACATTGTCTACATGTACATAACAAGAACATCTATAAAAATACCTAATTAGAATCCTCTCTTACTTTAGAATCCTCTCTTACTTAATTGCAAGGTGTTGCTTCCTCCTCGTGTCCAAAGTTGTACTACTCATTGCTTACAAGGTATCACACAGACACAAACATTTGGAGTTCCAGCCTAACTACCAACTTCTCCTCTAATATGATCACAATCATTAATTTGTATGCTGCCATTAATTCCTCACTTTCTACACTCCTATTTCCATAAGCTACATTAATAATATTTGCCTTGGATGAGAGGAAAACATGACATTTTTGCATTCTAAAAACTGTTGAGAATGGATGGTAGAAAGTTAACAAAATGTGATGCATTTATATTAATTAAGCCTATGATATGGTATGGTTTAATATGGTATGGCACAGCAAGTCGATAGCCAGTACATACATTTCCTTATTGCAGGGTGGCTGCCAATCAGGTAGCACTCTCATCAAAATCGGATTAAATTGACACTTGATCAATATTTGATATAATTGAGTTTTCTCCAGCCACCCTGCAAAAAGGAGCTAGTGCAATGGTACAGACAAATTAACATCCCATAGTGGATACAAAAAAAAAATTTGGCACTCACAGTTGAGAGTCTACAGTCTTTTTACTGAGATATTTTGGAACCATTAAATGGTTGATGAAAAATGCATTGTCTGTTTTTGTGCCAAACAGAATTAAAAAATGACTGGTTTCTGTGGGCTGACATACATTAAATAGCAAAAAAATGGAAAAAGTAAGTATGCGGTTGTTTAGCCACCACTGTCCAAGACTAATTGTTTGACTTAAAGGGGTCAGTGTATGCTGGTCACCACACACTTAGTCCATATTTGAGATGAAACGACAAATGTGCTGAATATCCTAATTGCTCTGCAAACCTGTCAAATAAATGCAATGTTGGGAAGCGACAACACATAAAATACAGAAGAACACAAAACTGAGCTGAGCAGAGCTGGGAGGAGGAGCATCTGGGCGAAATGATGAATTCAGACAGAGAGAGGGAAAACTAAAGAGAATTATGACATTTCAAACAAAGACAAGAAATAGCATACAAATATAAAGAATGGGTACAAAACCTGTGACAGATGTACACTGGTGAAAACCTGACCAGAAAATTAACACACACACATACTCTCTCTCTCTCTCTCTCTCTCTCTCTCTCTCACACACACACACACACACACACACACACACAGAAACAGACAGGCAAGCACATATGCAGGCACACACACAGAGACAATATCTACATAATGCCACACACACAACAGGCCAAGTAGACATAACACACTTCTTTCTGAGTCAGAGTTGATCGTAATGAGTTGCTTGAAATGAATGGCAAAGGCAGGTGACTGTGGAGCTCGAAGTGACATATGGCTCTGCAACATCAAAATAACAAAAGCGTTCTGATATTCTGTTCAATCCACTGGAAGTCATCGAGGCTTTTATGTTAACTATACACATTAAAGAAACTATACCGTATAAACTGCTTTTTCCATGGCAAAACAACAAAGTTCTTTAAAATGCTTAATTAACCCTTTGGTTAACTATGCAACAAATCAGAGTCTTACATTATTGTTTTTTTTATTATGAACAGAAGTATCTATAGTTGAGAATTGACACTACGAGCAAGGTGTGGGCATGAAGCATAGGCATAAATAAATCAATTGGCACTGACTTAATTTCTGACATGACATAACTATATGTTTTTGTGTGAGTACGATTCGCCCAAAAACAGAACTAAGGCATACAAAAACCTTTCCTCTTTACATACATAGTACACACTTAAAAATGCTTCCAGACTAAACCTCTGCCATTGATTCCAATGAAATTCAATCTGTAACAATATTCAGACCGGAAGTCAAATAGACAACTGAAAAACACCTGAAACCTGAAGCAACTGCACAAATCAGGAGTCTCGCAAACACATCAGAGATCAGGGAGGTTTCCATGGCGATAACTGGGCTTTGGATTAACTTCCTGTACACGGACCTTCTAGTTTAAACTGTGCTGATGGGTTTTACCATCTGGACACACGAGGTACACATTGCGATGACTGCTTCTTGTGAAAGCTCACTTTACAAGGCTAACAGTCTCTTGTTCAAATGCATAAACACAATTAGCCATTCATATATGTTCTCCCATTTAAAGTATCCATATTTAAAGGTCCGCATAAATTATAGGCTACAAACAATTTTGTCAAATGCATGTCTATTTCATAAAGTCTGAACTGAAGACATAATTGGTAGAGACTACTGGATCAGGCATAACCTTGTGCAAGTAAAGTAAATCTTTATGTAAAGAATTAGGTATTAACATAAACATGCTCTTCAGGCAGTCTTAACCATTGCAGCCTAGCTCCATTATCAGCAGCAATTACATTAAAATGATAGAAATTGCGTGCAGGCTCCTACAAACTAAAACGTCTAAAACTTTAATAAGACTTGATGTAGAACCTGAAAAAATGCCTAAAGAAATATTTTGAGCAGAAAGGTGTAAAATTATACTATTGCCTATATCAGTGAGAAAAACTGTCTGTTTCTGAAAAGTTGAAGCCATCTGCTCTTTTCCTTTCCAGAGATGTCACTTTGGTGAAGTTACATAAAGAACACTTGCAGGAGGAGGAGGAGGAGGAGGAGGGGATGTTCCTGAATGTCAGATTACATAAGCAACCACACTATCTTTGAATGCAAAATGCAGAGGTTATTCAGTGCTCTACAATTTCATTCCCTTAATCTGTCAGTCTCATTCCCACTGACTGTCTGGTGAGACACACACTAATTAGCTGACATTACTACAGGACTGCCTAATGCAGTATGATGATGGCAGAACACCTAGCAATATTGCCATATTGCACTTTGAAATTCAAACATTCATTAGCATTTTGTCCAATTATTGTTTTTTGTAATCTATAATTGATATGTTTGTGTTAGCAAAAAAGCAGTATTACTTAATGTGCTGTATGTGTCAAATATGTATAGTTTATCTTATGCAACAGGATACATTTAGGCTACTGTAAATTCATGATGCCACTCTTCAAGCCTACCAACCAAGTTGAAACACCTCT
Organism: Alosa pseudoharengus; assembly: GCF_046254945.1. NCBI lineage: Eukaryota > Metazoa > Chordata > Actinopteri > Clupeiformes > Clupeidae > Alosa > Alosa pseudoharengus. The sequence continues at coordinate 33,506,688 of NW_027468674.1, read as the reverse complement.
CCTTTGTATATCTGAGCAGGAAAAAGTAGACTTATTGATAATGTTTAAGTTGGCAATACCTTGGTTTGTTGATTATGGTAATCACTGTGTGAATGAATGACCACCAATGAATCCATCGCCAACATAAAAATATCTTTTTGGTTTGGGTGGCAGAACAAGTACAAATCCAATTATACTACACGGGAATCACAGACTGATAAACAGACAATGGATTACAGATTACAGTCATGTGGTGAAAGAGTCAAACAAGAGTCATCTGAGAGTGTCACCTATACACTTAAACTGACCTTAAAGAGGTTCACTGGAGATTGAGAGTGGTGCTTGTGGACGCGAGAATGATTAGTGGAGCACCAGACAGACAACGCACACCACAGAGAAACGTCTCTCACTTTGAGCTATAGATGAACATCTGATGAAGTGAGTCGGAGGAACCACTCAGAATGATGTGCCATCCCTTCCCATGAGTGTTTTCCCAACATCCAGTTGTTTTCACCCCACACGACCCCATGGTGAAGAACACACAAACATGCCAAACATACTCAATACCTTTCGCTTTGACGTCCAAGCCCGACCGACTGAAACCCGTCAGCATTACATCTAGAAGAACGAAACCACCATCAAATATTGATGAGAGGTACTGAGAATGTACGTAACAGGAGTTTATGAAAATACCCCCTGGATTCGTATTTCCAGTCAATCTGAGTCCAGATTTTATTTTCCCCTATATCTTATACCACAACCTCCACAATATTGATGTCTCCTTTTGACCAAGGAAAGATACCTCACTCAATTCCCTGCACTCAATTGTGAAAGCTAAAATTACTCTGAAAGCAAGGAAAAATATGCTAATCTCCACTGATGTGTGATTTGTGTATGCTGAGGCGAAAAAATACCTAACAACCAAATGTTTTGCTGAGACAGACCAACATCTGTGTGACGACACCATGGGATTCTCCACAAAAAAGTTTAAAAAATAAGTCTGATGACAGGAAAAGAGATGTATTTAAAAATAATACAATGTAGCCTTGGTTAAAGAGTGAGATGAAAAATAGTATTAGACAAGTTGATTACCAAAAAAGCTCTGGTTTAAATACAAATTTCATGGGTAATGTAATACATACACCCTTAACACTGATGATGAGGTTCTTGGAAAATCGGAGAGTACATTTAGGATTCCACCGTGGGGGAAAAACAACATTTGTATTTTTAAAAAACAAGCACACATTCATTGCCAGTCAAAAGATATTGAACAGATATTAAGGACTTAATTGAGCTTCATACAGTTCATACACAAATTGTCCTGTGCATGATCTGAAATGTCATTAAGGAACTGGAATCTGTGGATTTAAGTTCTACAGTACAATCACGTTTTGTTCTAAGTACTACTCTTAATCCGGGGACAATAGTGAGTAATGGCTTGGATGTTGATCAAGTAGATTCCAATTTTGTAATTCTTGTAAAATATGGATTTCCTCATCGACAGATATTTAGAAAGTGGAAAGTCAATTATAGGTCTGAATCTTTTAAATTATCATTGCTTACTTCATAAATTATCTATGTCATCAATGCAAACATCCACTACCCATAGATGTAGAAGTTACTGGGTAGAAAGCTAATATCCTCAAGCATATACCCAAGTACTGTCAGAATCATTTGAAGAACAATGAAGGCAGAGAAGTTGAAAGTAATAACATGACCTGCTTAAATGTTTTTGACAACAGAACTTGAGTATTTAATACATTTCCTTAATTAAGAACCATTATGCACCTTTCTTGGTTCATATGTAAAGGCTAAATGTACTCAAAGTAATATAAAACAGAAGAGTTCCAAGTGTTCAGAGACTTTTAACTGGCAATGTATATTTCTCTGTCATTCACTGTCAACTACCATTATTAGTTTAAGACACACATTCAGTGGAGAATGAGAGCAGTCTGTTTAAAAATGCTGCCGTTCTTATTAATGAATTGGCCGTTAGGAGAATAAACTCCGTTATTATTGTAGGGGACAGTGGATTGACATAGTAAAAATGTAACAGGTCAGCGAGCCTTCACATTGTAAGCAGGCAGTAGCATTGCTAAAACAGAGCATCTACAGTACTGTAAACTTTAGCCTATCTCTATAGACAGACTACCCTGCATGCAAGAGAGGACGAGAAAGGGACTTAGTGTCACCTGTTCCTCCTCCTGTCTGCCTCATGAAGCAAACTATCATGCAAGCCATGGGGCATGCTCTAGGAACATTCCCAGGCATTCAGCGAGGGTCTAGCGCAAGCTAAGGGGCCAAGCCCCACACTCCAACTGTAGCGTAACACTGTCGCCGGGCGAGGGGACAAGGGGCTATTCAAACTCAGCATTAGCAAGGAATTTAGCGCAGTACTTAATCAAGGAAACGGAGGGCAGGTTTCAAGCAGGACTCAGAAAGAAGTGGAAAGACTACCGACCAGCCAGCTCCTTCTCCTTACTCCGTCTCTTTTTCTCCATCCGCTTCAGACGCTTCTCCTCGCGGATCTTCGCCTCCTCAGCTTCCTGGTGCCGCCGGCACTTATGGAAGTTCTCCACTACCACCCCCACAAACATGTTCAGCACAAAGAAGGACACAATCAGCAGGAACGAGATGAAGTAGAGCAGCATCCAGGGGTTGTAGTTCATTACGGGCTGTAGGCATGGACACACACACACACACACACATACACACACACACAAGCATATACACATGCATGCACACACATATAAAGAGAGGGAGAGAGAAAAAAGATAGGGTCTATGTATTTTCGTACATGGTACATTTCTTGGGACACTAAATAATACATGATAATACAATAATACATTCTCTCATCATTACAGAATATCCATATAGGAATCAAATTTCCTGTTTCAAAATATTTGTCATAAATGGAATTCAACGTTTCTTTTGACCATTCGAGTACACACTGTAGGTGCCAATTTCATTGATTTCCTGCTTCTAATGATTAGAACTATACCACAATATCTCATGATATTCTTGGTGTACAATATCAATGAGTAGTACTATTCACCACTGTTCTCAGCCTCAACTCATGTCAGCTCACAGTCTTAAATGCAAACGCTGAAAAAGTAAAACTTGCAAAATACTATAGCAAAATAAAACATTGTAAGGACACTATTTTAAAATATTTTTGGGGGGCTATTATGCCTTTAATCTGACAGGACTATTGAAAGAGTGACAGGAAGTGAGTGGGAGAGAGAGGGGGTGGGATCGGGAAATGACCCAGGCCGGACTCAAACCTGGGTCCCCGTTGGCACATGGACCTGAATATGGTACCAGTAACCAGTTGTGCCACAGCACCGCCTGTAAGGCCACTATCAGAGGTACTTGAAATATGAATTTGAATTCACATTTAAGAATAATAATTTGCCACTTCAGAGGAAGAGTTAGTGTGTATGTGTGCAGTGTAGTGTGTTGTGTATGTGGATGGACAGTAAGGAGCTTATGTGTGAGCAGATAAACTGAAAGCCGTTTGCTCAGGGCTATAGAAAAACACACGGCCTTCCCATTTCTGCGCCCTGTACATTTCATGACCCTCAATTTGTACCCAAAATTTGCATGGACAGAGCAATGACTGGAAGAGGTTTCTACTGCTAAGAAACAGGTAAGTATGTACTAACATACCAATTGAATCAATTGCATCACTACATAGTTTAATATGGTTTATTTGTGACAGATTATTTACATTTTGTTGTTCATATTTCTTTTTACTTTGACTGTAATTTGAGTATTCGTCTCCTGATTGAGTCAAAGAGGTGGCAATTTTTCTGTGCATTTAACCTGGATGTTTAGATGTATGGTGTGGCGTTACTGTATACAATTACCTGTTGATCCACCCCTACAGCATCCAGTCCATCATACATAATATCCACCCAGCCATCCTTGGAAGCCAGGACGAAGAGAGACATCAAGGCCTGTAAGGGAGAGACCATGTTAGGACAGACAAAGACATTCCAATCAATCAAACACACTACCACTGATGGAAATGAACACATTGTGCTTGGAGCTGAAATTCTACATTTCTTCTTCTATTTATCATTGTCTATTTCAGATCTTACCTGTCCAAGGTTGTCAAAGTTGTACTTGTGTCGGACCCACTTGTAGTCGGCATTGAGGCAGTCCGATTTGTTGGTAATGTTCCTTGTGTCCTCACCATGACACACAAAGAATTTTCCCTTGAATAGCTGTGGAGTGATTAAATCAGTACAGTTCATGAAAGTCACTGTCATGTTTTCAGTTACAATACAGGTCACCTGCTTTGCTCTTTCAGGCGACTGAGCTGAGCCTTTTTCTTCAAATTGTGTTTCAGATGAGTAAGTGTTGGATTCCCCCAAGGTCTCATGGGCTTCGGGGAGTTGTGAAAAATAAGGCATGATTTATTGCAGGGCATACTGTACATCATCATAGTATAAGCTCAGGACTCCCCAATGCAAATAACTCTCTTGAGACTCAAGTATTCCTGTAGTAGTGCTACTCCTTGTTAGAATCCTATTCTATAGACTGAAATATTTGGGCTTGGCTAATAGATAAAAGGTCAACAGGGGAATTCATTTGTAATGGGTAAATCCATTTACATAAAAAATATACTTGTTTTAAGTGTTCATCACAACATAGAGTTGATAAATTAGTGATGAAAGGGAATTTATTGAGATGTGAAAATCATCCAGAGCAGGTGAACTCTATGCCTTTCAGCTGTCTAGCAGCTAGAGTCCACACACCAAATCTTGCTCCTAATTTGTTTTAATGACTCCCTTGTAACATGTCGGGGCCCAAGCCCTTCCTCGGGCCTTTCCATGTCTGGGAAAGGACTTGGACCCCGAATGTTATTGAGATGCCAGTTCATTCAGGGATGCATTTCAGAAATATTGTAAAGATTTAAAAAGCAAGTGAAGTCATATACAGTGTCAGATCTTGCAATCATTTCAACCAGCTGAGACAAGCTGAGACTTTCATATGAAGAGTTTTGGTTTTGGGACCCAGCACTCAAAACATAACACTGACACCATTTAAAGTCTAAATGCAGGCCTATGCACTGCTGAAAATACCTTAGGTAATAGGTCACCAATATCCACCCACCCTTAGCGGATCATTTTCAAGTCATAAATTGACACCTTTACTGTTAAAAGTGTGTCTTGTCAGTGATGAGGAGCTGGATACAAATGTATCAGGAGGAAATATTGAACTGTATGGTCTCACCTGAACACCCAGGATTCCAAAGATGATGAAGAAGGCACAGCAGATAACTACAATATTCCCAATTGGCTTAAGAGATGACATCAGCGTCTCCACCACCAATTTGAGGCCCGGAGCTCGGCTGATCACTCTGGACATGGAGAAAGAGCATTGTATAGAGACTGGACATTTCACTTGGACTGACTGAGGCTGATGCCAGAGAAATTCACTAGTACATAGTATTATGCAATGTACACACAGTGGAAACCTTGTATACATTAAGAGGAAAGTATACTTAAGTCTATTACACAAGATGGAATATACGGTAGAAAGTAAACAAAGTATAAGTATATATACCGGTACTCTTTTGATCCTGTGAGGGAAATTTGGTCTCTGCATTTATCCCAATCCATAAATTAGTGAAACACACTCAGCACACAGTGAGCACACAGTGAGGTGAAGCACACACTAATCCCGGCACAGTGAGCTGCCTGCAACAACAGCGGCGCTCGGGGAGCAGTGAGGGGTTAGGTGCCTTGCTCAAGGGCACTTCAGCCGTACCTACTGGTCGGGGTTCGAACCGGCAACCTTCCGGTTACAAGTCCGAAGCGCTAACCAGTTGGCCACTGCTGCAAAAAAAATGAACTTTACTATACTGAGTGAACAGGAGGAAAACTGTACGATTAATTACTGTACAGTTAAACTGTACAATGTTAGCTATGAATGAAATCTATGCTGCATGATGGACAGTTCTTCACCCTGGATTGGTGTAGATTTAGAGGCTCTGTCTCTCTGGATAATTAGCAAGCTAATTACAGGGAAATAGACCGTTGTAATTAACCCTGTAAACCCACTGAGCCGCTGTGTAGTTGGACCATGTTTCTCTCACATAAATGGATTCTCCTCCTCATTGCCGAACTCATTATTTTTGACATATCCAGCAGTCTGACCATTTTCAGTTTGTATATCATCCCAACTTTTGGCATCTTGTATGCCATGATACTGGATTATGTCATTGTGTGATGTCAAAGGTGACTATGGCTGGATCAGAAGGAGGAGGAAACGACAGAGAAAAGACAGAGAGACACTGTGAGATTAAGCAAATCCCTTTTAGGCAAGTCCTCCACTCGGCGGCCATATGGCAACGCATTTTGGGCACTCGTCGGGCATCCATTTCGGCAGAAATGCGCGTGCGCAATGCTTCACGACACCAATCTTGCTCCAGCAGCGAGATCACAACACATGATGATTGTCACGATGTCTTCACAACACACCACATGATTGGCTCAATGTATTCACATGTCAACGTTTTGCCGAGGAAGGGGTATGATATATGTAGTAACTAGGGCTGTCAATCGATTAAAAAAAATAATCGAATTAATTACATACTCTGTGATTAATTAATCTAAATTAATCGCATATATAATTTTTGCTGTGAAAGTATTTTAAATATTTAAATTCAAATGAATCATTGAATAATCAGCATTAGTGACATTAAAGTTCAAAAACTCTTTTATTATTATTTTCACTGTTCAAATAATGGCCATAATAATCTATGATAAGACCTAATATGCTGAGAAAATAAATTCAAAAGTGCTTCAGATATAACCTAGGGGACACAATGAAAATAAATTAACACTCAATGTCAACACTTATTTCTTTGCATTGATGTGCGACTATAGAGTTGATGAACTCCGGTGATATGCAAATTCCTTGCTGCAGACATTGCAGAGGACTTTATTTTCAACACTTTATTTTTATCAACACCATCAGGCCGTTTTTAAAAAATAAATGTTCCAATCAATGATCCAGGCAGCACGTTTTCTTCTCTCTCCTTCATTTTAAGGTCTAATTTTTACTGACTAGAACGGCTCAGGGTCAAAGGTCATACGGAATCGATTAATCTGCACTAATTTTTTTAATCAGGTTTTTTTTCTCAAATTAATTTAATTCTCAAAATTAATCAGTTATTTTGACAGCCCTAGTAGTAACGGTTACAAACTAGCCCCATGCATTTGTATGGGGGATTTTTTGAGTGCTGTGTCTCCTCATTAGAAAGTCTCTATTCGCGCTGGATGCTGCATGATGCAACATTGACCCTCCCGCTGGATGCTGCGTAGCGCAACATTGACCCTCCCGCTGGATGCTGCGTAGCGCAACATTGACCCTCCCGCTGGATGCTGCGTAGCGCAACATTGACCCTCCCGCTGGATGCTGCGTAGCGCAGCATGCTTTTTATTTCATGTTTCTAGGTGCTACAGAGGCTTAGATATTAAATTTTGGTAGACGTTGACAATTTTTAGTATGTTTTCAGAAAACCCTCAGGAAATAAGGTTATTTAGTCTAGAATGCCATAGGATTCTATAGGCGTTTTTAGCAGGCATTTTAGGAGTAAATGGGTTAGGGACACAATGGCCACTGTGTCACACCGGTCACACCGCTACACGACCAGGCACACTGCACCGCATCTGCTGCTGTACACACTCTTTATTTGCTCATTGGCTTATTTGCACAGTGTAGACAACTAGCACAAGTGAAGTTCACCAGGTTTGCAGGCTTGCCTCCCTCCAACAGCACACTGACCAACAGAAGAGATGATACTTCTGAGATGACTCCGTCTCTCTATAACATCTGTTAAGGACTGGGAGGAGGTTACACTGTGAGTCCATGTTTTAGCCAATAGGGGGCAGTAATACTGAGGGATTGTTGTCTATTTTCTCTTAATGTGCTGTGTGTGGTGTTCATGATGGGATGCCTTCTTGTGTGTTCTACATGACAACACTTATTACAAATACCTTTGTGTACGTGTCTGACTGTCAGTGTAATTAAGGGGGAGAGAGGGGGAGAGAGGAGAGAGAGAGAGAGAGAGAGAGAGAGAGAGAGATGAGTCTTTATTATTTCTTTAAAATGGTTATAAGTAAATACAAAGGTATAAACGCTTACTGTCATATGCTGTGGGAACAATTTTCTTCACCATAAAACGTGCATTACATGTTTAAAAGGTTCATCATAGGTGGCATAGAAATACTGCTCCCTAGGCTGCATTTAGAAGGCTGCCAACTTATTCAGAGTGACTCACAAAATGTGGTCATGCTCACATGCCATACTCTGTATTTCTCAGGGAAGTTTGCAGTTTTACCAGGTTAAAACTATCCATACAATCCTAATCAGAATCTGCTGTATGAATAATCTGTTTACCCCTTCACACTGAAACATGCAATTTCCAGGATCTACCAGTGAACAGCACCACACACTTTTTTTCTTTTTTTTCATCATGCACCATGAACTGGCAAGGTGTGATCCCTATTGAGCAGTTGGTTTATTTAAGTAGCTGGTTTATTTAGGTGTAAAGCTGCCTAGCTACCAACACAAAGGATTTAATGTTTAATCATGTGTGTCTTTTGTAACCAAACCTTTCAATGCTTGTGGTGTCAATATTGTCAATTTGGCTTTTTTTTCTGGAGAGATCGCCAACTAGCATCTGAAAGTCCAGTAGTTTGCTCATGAATAATAATTCATCACTGGTACTAAAATACATTTTAATTGAAAGAGTGTTATGTCCATTCACTTTGCTTCTGTTGATTGCTATAGGTACACTGGTTACACTGACCATAAGTTTCTTCTTAGCATGCATGAACATCGTCACGCAATAAATGATCTTGTTGTGCACCCTCTGCACGTTGAAAAATTACCATAAAGGTGTACCAACACATGGGAAATTGACGGCAAGTAATTTTTACATCTTGTTGTTTAAACTTGGCCTTGTACCTAGTTAGCTGAAACAGTTGTTACGACTTAACAACACATACAAGTTGGGAAATGTTTATGACATATTATGAGCAGCAGTCTTTATTAAACTGTCTTGAAAATTGGCCTATGGTTCCCACTGCAGACCTAGCATGGCTAACGTTACATTACTTCAGTTATGTCAGAAAGATATCCATAGATTCAAAGGTCCTGGTCCCGGTCATGAGCCAAACATTGTTAAAACAAAAATGGCACCTCTGTCCAACAGTAGTAACAAGCTACAACCCAATGTTCACAAAACTAGCCATTCAGCTCCGCAAATAACACTGGCCTGCTGTGTGCAGCTACTGTGTATTAGAGATACTGAAAACATATTCAATAACTCAAAGAATTTGGATAACTATATGCACAATGGTAATGTACGAGTAAAAGATATTTAGACCCTCAGCTGCCAAAATGGTCAATGGACCACTGCTCTGGGGCACAAAGGCAAGCATGAAGGAACATTAATAAGTAAATACATCAATTATACAACAGCAGGAAATCATGACATTTGATAGATTGCATACTATTTTGTAAGTTTTGCACTTCTGAAACCACAGCTCAACCTGGGGGGTCAGTGAGGTGATAAATGGAGTCTTAACATACTCTCTCTTTCCTTCATAAACTCTATACATCATTCTGTCAGCACATCCACATAATCACAAACACTGTGTTCCCTGTTCTTGCAAAACAACATGATTAACATTTCTATTGAGGGGTATACAGCACTTTCATAAACACACACACACACACACACACACACACACACACACATACACACACACACACACACACACACACACAAGGTACTTGGACAGCTTTGGGGTCAAGTCCACAGCACATAACGAGGCCACACATAAGTGATATAGCAACAGATGCATGAGAGACAGCGTGAGAGAGAGAGAGAGAGAAAGAGAGAGAGAGAGAGAGAGAGAGAGAGAGAGAGAGAGAGATGTATGCCACAGCATCCTGTGGGCTCTGGAGGATGAGGCTGTCAGTGGCATAAATGCACGTTCATAACCCACCTCTGCAGCACCTCCTTTGCTAAAGAACTTGGCTGTAGCTGCCTGGCAGCTTTATAGCTCTACATCTGTCCCTTTATGTATCTCAGTTGAACAGAATGGCCATTTTTCGGCCAACGTACCCAATGATGTATATGGTGTCACGCAGATTGTTGAATCTCCAAAAGTAGGAGAGGTTGTGCCATTTGGTTTTCTCCGCGGTCGAGCGGTCGACTCTTAAAGCTGGAGGCAGTCTAACACCAGAGGAGAAAGGGAGCCAATACTGACTCATGTTTAATTCACAGTGCTTTGCTTCTCCTAGGGCGGTGCTCCTTGCCAGGGATGCGGTGAACTAAAACAATGGCCCTGACACACAAGGGGCTGAACCATCAAGCACTGGCGGGATGGCAGCTACTGTGACTGAAGCTGCTTATCTTTACACCACACTGAGCCAGTGCAATGCAGTCTTTCTGATAGACACATCTGGATATTTTGCATTCTGATGAGACTATCTGATATAATAATTTTGCACTGATGAAATAATCGAAAATTTACTAACATGCTGGACCTCACAAACCTACAGTAGGGGATATTCCATAGCAATTCAACACAAAATGATTGGAATCAACACCATGTCACCATGTGCTCATTTTTGGCCAAACAGACCCCTATGTCCTAATGACTATCATATGAAAATGTCAGACTGATATTTGATTTCGTTGCTGAGATATGCCTTTTCAATTATGGATAGAAAATTGCACCGAATGCCATTATTTTATGTGTTACCACTTTTTACAAATATTGCTCTCCTCTCTCTATGAAACCATAGTTTTTGCCAAAATTGTACACAGTGGAGTTGTAACGTGTAGATTCTAATCTCACTTTGGGATTACTTTCCTATCCACCATTGATGTCTTATTATCTTATAACCAATCAGCACACATCAGTGTGCATATTTGTCTTTGGTGATTTTTGTCTATACATTTTTCACTTTCACTCAGCCATGTTGTGGCCTTTTAGTGATGGTGTGCAGACAGTGTTACTGTGAGGGACGGACAGCGTACCTGAGAGGACGGAGAGTCCTTAGCAACCTCAAGACCCGCAACATCCCTAAGATCTTGGTCCCACTGTTGGAGATCAGGGTCACAAGTATGTCAATAACGGAGATCATCACCAGCAATCCATCCAGAATGTTCCACGTGCTCTTCAGGTAGGTTTTCTCTCCAAAGCACCAGCCCAATGCAACGACCTAAAGACAGAAAAAACAAGGCAGATGCCTACTATCATAATGGTTGATTAGCATTCAACAGATCTAGAAACAAACCTTTAATGTTTAATAATTCATATGAAGCATCTACAAAAATATTTTCATAAATCTTGCGTATTTTGGAAGGAAATCTGTTCCAGAAATACATTTCAGATCCGGCAGAAATATTTTAGAGGAACAGAGAACAATACAGGCTTAATGATGTTTCTACTTGTCCCAAATACATCAACCACAAATGATCAAACCTCAATGGAACAAAGGCATGTCATGTGGATGGGAAGCCAGACACTCTGTGCCCCTATCTGAGTCTTCCAGCCTCTGGAACACTTTTTGCCCCTTTATTTTGTCAGTCTCCTTAATTAACCTCCTGTGAGTATCATTATTCTCAGCCATGATTTCCATTTGAAGATCTTCCGAGTAGGTGTGACCTGGCATAAAGCAGGAATTTGATCACAGAAGCCCTAGACCTTCCAGACTATTGTTGGTGAACTTTTCTGTCCACACATAAAATCCCTTTGCGTGTGTCTCCATTCCAAAGGCCATCGTAGCATTGTTTAATTCATTTCAATAACTAATCTCTATGCAGTAGCAAACACAGCACTATAAACATATAAAGGTCGAGATTGCTCCACACCTACACAGCATAATAGGTCTATGGAGCAGTCATCTTGTGTTTCATTCGTGCGTTGAGTCACAACTTGCTCAAAAACACAGAGAGCTACGGAGGTGGCCCACATTTGAGCCCCAGTCAGGAGATGAACTGTGTCTGTTAACTTGCTGTCAGTAGGACCTCATCACACCCACCAGTACAAATACCACTTCTGTCACCTACCTTTACTGTCATCTCGGTCACGAAGATGGCAGTGAATATGTAGTTGGACATCTTGAGGAAAATGCGCTCCTGCAGGCAGGGAGGGAGGAAAAGGACAAATGACTGGTGAGCAAGGACCAGACCAAAACCATAGTTTCCTTTGTTCCATGTATATGTGTAGGTTTGACTGTCTGTATGTACACATAATGTTCACGTTTGCATTCCGGTTGCATTCTTATTAATGCTAAAATTCTGTAAACTGTCTTGTGTTAAATACAAGGCTATTCATGTATTCTGACTGTCACATAATCTAGTTATTCTGGTTTATAGATTACAGAATAATTCTGACAGACACGGACGTTCTCAATGGCGATAAACACTCTGAGATTCTTGAGTGTTTATACTTTGTTTACATTCCTCAAGTCTCAGTAACCTTACATCTTTAGAAAGACTCTTATCCATTTCCCACTCTAGTGTGCTTGACTGTAATGCGTGCACATTTCCATAAGACTTTTGCAAGTGTCACCTTTTGTGTTTTCAGCTATAAAAAGCATCACTAGAGGAATGCAGACAACAGACAGTCTTCTGCTTATTTGTTCTTCTTCTCTTCCTCTCTCTCTCTTCCTCCTACATTTGTGTGAGCTACAGGACCCCTGGGTCTGTCTTTCCCATGACCTCTGAAGTCTCACACAGTCAGGGTGCTCTCACTCACTCATTCACTCCCTCAAGTCTCTTTCTCTCTCTCTTTCTCTCGCTCTCTCTTTCTCACTCTCTCTTTCTCTCTCATGGGAACCATCTGAGGAATGGTGACTTCACAGGGAGAACATATGATATTTCAGATGTTCTGGATAACTGGTCTCAGTTCATACTCTCAGCTGCATGTGCACATAGCACATAGCATCCCCCCCCCCAACACACACACACACACATACCCCATCGCTCACACAGCCAGAAATGTGCCAATCTCGTCCCCTAAGATCTCCATCTACCTTCTCATCTACTCAGCTCCTTCACCCATCCCTCTCTCATTAGCTTACTGAACAGGGTTTCCCAGATAGGAGCCCAGACATCACTGTGACTCAGGTGGGAAGTGTAGCCATGGCTGTTGATATCCAAATGAAAATATTTCTATGCATGGAATATTAATACCCAATCTGAGGGTTTGTGGTAGCTGATGTAGTTTCTTCTTCTTCACAGAAAAGAAAACACTTGCCACTTGCCACAATGCTTGAACAACTGTACTTTTTGATCATGCCATTGTTACAGAGGATCTTAATCATTTCTTTCACACTTAGCCTAGCAGCAAATAAAAGTAACAGGAAGCAAAATTCTTCCTCTCAAGAGAAAGCCCCATCCAGGAAACGCATTATGTGAATAAATAAATAATGCTGGTATCAGATGGCAAGCAGAATTCCAAGTGACACCAAACACTCACTCATTCACTCACTCACTCACACACACACACACACACACACACACAGACACACACAGACACACACACACACACACACACACACACACACACACGCACACGCGCACACACACACACACACAGTATTTCCCAAATTTCCAACTGATGATTTAAGAAGCTGTTGACTGCAAACACCCACAGCATTATTTTTACATGATGTGTTGGAAAGCTGGAGTGGAGTGGAGAACAACCTGTCCACTAATGTTATATTACGTCATGAAGATTTGATTGTGAAATTGTGAAAACCTCCTCCGTGAGCTTCAGGATGTCTGGAGATCCACTTTCACATCCATTTTTCACAATTAATTTTAAATATTCTCTGATGAAGCTCAAATCAACACTTTAACTTGAATATATGATGGATGAACATTTCCGCTTGTATTTTTCCTTTTGCAGATACGCCTACATAGAGGGTGCTTGCATTCTTTGATTATAAAAGATTACAGTAACACCAACGATAATGTATACAGAGTGTTAACGCGAAGGCAGAAGTACTAACATGTTAGTGTCTGTTTTAGACTTCTCGCTATGTGCTTATAAATGTATCAATACTGCATACAGTAGAATAATACAAACAGACTGCACTACTGTACATACAACCACACACTGCAGTAGAAAATAATGCAAAGCTGTGCTTTTCGTACTCATGTATATACGTTAATAAGAGCAAAAACATGGGAGGAGATGCATAGAGATTGATTAGGCATTGCATGTATGTACTGTATATATGAAAACTTGCAAGTATGTAACATACATAGATCTGCTCCTCAGTGCTAGTCATAGCTCAGAGCCCCATCATCAACTACATGACCTACTGTATTGTGTATGCATTTGGTCATTTATAATTTTGCCAGATATCATACTGGTCTCAACTGGACTTAAATAACATTTTCATTTTCTACACAATTTTGTGTTTTTCTCTTCAACAGTAAATGGAAACCAAAAGTATATCATCTGTTGCTCTCTCTCTCTCTCTATCTCTCTCTGTGTGTGTGTGTGTGTGTGTGTGTGTGTGTGTGTGTTGCACTCACAGCACTGCTTGGATCAATCCTGGGCCTTTCCATGGCAATAGTGATACAATTGATGAAGATGATAAGAAGAACCACATGGTCAAACATTTTGTGGCCGATGATCTTATTGCAAATGACACGAAACCTGTCAGAAATAAACATGTATTATGTATTTCACATGTAGTACACAAAACTATGCATTCAATGTCTGATATCTACAAGTAGTAGCCTGGTATCTCTGTCACAAAACTGCCTGTCTAACAATCTGTGTTGTCGGAGTGAGTACGTAAATGCACCTGCAATAAATCAGTGCATAATACAGCTACACACAAAGTAAGAGACTATGTATGAATCAAAATGTGACAAGTTTGTCAAACCACCAGACATGTATAATACATGTATAGTACAGTATTAGTATATTAGTTGAAGTTAAAGTTGTCAAGCTAATGTAGATGGATTAATTCATTTTTGACACTGAGTAGTTGCTGCTCTAGTTATTCTGTGCAGTGTCTGAAACAGCCATATTTTTGAAAGGTTGCCATGCCAACCATCTCTTGTCTGAGTTTTCTTATGCCATCAGCTCTTGTGCATTTGGTTGAGATGGAGAGAGAGTCCAGGACACAGTGTGTACGCACACAAAGCAACCCGCTTGGGTTCCGCTACCTTACTCTTCCTCTGGAGACTCAGCCAATATAGCGCATGTCAAAGCAATGGGGAAAACCTAATGAAGTATACTGACAGTGGGAATATTGATGTATGGCCATGCATTCAGGAGCACTCAAGAGGCTTCAACTGTTTCAAATATCACTGACTAGCAGTGATTTTGTACAATGCCTTTTATATTTCTACACCTACCTTTTTTACACAAGTAATTCATATTATCATTCAAATGACCATCAAATGTTTAGTCATTTGAATTTGTTTTGACAATCACAAATAATTGTCATATGACACAGTTCTATCACAAAACACTGTCAGCTAATGACAAAATACACCATCTGCCAGGGCATGATGCTGGCATCATTGATGATGCTCAGCACACTTTAATGACATCTCAGTTTGGCTCAGGGACCGGCCCCTTCAGCTCTGTGTGTCAAAGACTGATCTCTTGGTATTTACAGCTAACTGGAATATCACCATCCACTTTGTTATCACTGACCCCAAAACGGGTGACATGACTAATGACCAGCTAAGCTTTTCTGACCACGGGTTTTCCTGCATTTGGTTCAATCAGTGATTGCCAGTGATCGTTTACAACCACCTTCAGGATTATTCTTGAGAAGTCATTAAGCTGATGCAATGTTATACAACTAAAAGTGCTATGCTGAAAATGTTATACATCTTTTATTCAATTGAGCCATTGTGAGAATAAAATCGTTAACTCATTAAATAGCACATGATTATGAGGGAATGCTTGAAACTGCATCTCTAGCAGAGACTCCATGTGTGGTGGTGGAGTGGAGGGGAGGATGATCCCTTGCTTTGATGTTTAATTAGTAAAGCGCTGTGACGCTCCTTCCCTCACCCCCTCTCTGTCACTTCTTCCTCCTGTAATAAGCGTGTTCACTCACTAGCTGTGATGTGAGGAGACAAGCACTTCAAAGAGCAGTAGGGAGGATGAAACAAGACAGGGGGGGGGTGTTCCAAAGGAAAGCCACATCCACGTGGTTGGGAAAATACAGTCCCACACCATGCAACTTGCAAGATACAGAGAGCATTATGAGCACTCCAGAATGAACAAGAGGTTGTAGGAAGTCGCCTCCAATTTTACAGTTTGTGAGTCATTTAATACGAAGATCAAAAGCAGCATTTAAAAAGGAATGAAAAGGGTTGAGAGAAAGGCCAACCTGCATTCGGGTGGAAACAGGTAGAGGGACCAGCTGCTTCGTTGGCGACACCATTCAGGCTGTTTTTGTGAGAGCCAGCGAAGTAGACGCAACCGCCGACTCTGAAGCAAGTAGTGGCAAAATGGAACAGCCTTTTAGAAACTATGCATGTACTCGTCACTGAAATGGCATGGATATGAACTGACACTGTAGTGTACTACTACTGTAATATCTATTGTTTAATACTGTATTTATATCAACAACCTGAGGAATTAAAATTAAAATTAAAAACTAACGATTCACTAGAGTGACCATTTTCAAAAGTATAAAGTGCATTCACCATGTTGCCCTCCTCCTCAGGGTTGTCATCCTCACTGTGGTGCTCATCTAAGGAGAGCTGGTTGGTAGCAGCTGAGGGGGAGCTCTTCCCATTGCAGTCCTGAGCAGCCGTGAGCTGGGGATGAGGGGGCCGAGCGCTGTGGATGCTGGCCGAGCGGTAGAGGTAGGGGACCTGCAGCGTGTCCGGTGGCAAGTCCAGCGAGCTACGAGTCTCCACAGACTCCATGCGGCGGTGTTGCGGCCGCTGGCCAAAAGAGTCTGTCCGGCCCAGGGAGGCGTTGTCGCACTCGGACAACCTGTCTCCCCCTCCCCCGGCGTCAGCTCCACTGACCTCTTCCTCCTCAGAACTGGACTGGCCGTCGGCTGACAAGAGCGAGCGGCGCTCACCGCTCTGCCGCTTCTGGCGCTTGAGGCTAGGGGCTCGGCCCAGGCTGTTCCAGCTGGACCGACGGCTGTTCCAGCTACTGGTGGAGCCCCAGGGCACATGGGGAGGTGAGCTGCGGACACTTGACTGCATTTGGGGGAGGGGAGCACAGGACACCAGGACACAGATGGAGATGGAGGAAGACGAAGAAGGAACTTTAGTCCAATACAAGCAGTTTGTCACCCAATGTGTTTGTTATTCTTTTGTCTTTGACTTGGCACTTTATTGTCACACATGACCCAAACAGTAAAACCATTACCAACCATTCGACTATTATGATAGAAAAAATTTAAAAAAGACACTTACAGGAGATTTGTTGAAGAAGCTGGGGTCTATGGGGATATTGCTGCTCCTACGGGACTCAAAGGTTAAGGCAGGGTCACCTCCTCCTGCAATTTTGGGAATGGGCATGGGTGTGGCAGCAGTGTGGGTGATGAGTGGAGGGGTAAGGCTCGTCTTGAGGTCCACATGTCCATTGATAGGCACCACTACAAACACAGTGAAGTTGTATAACACGATAAAGGCAGAAACACACTGTTTCCCAGCAAGAGCTTCAAAAATGGATGATGTGCCATTTCCAGCTTCAAAATGTTTTACTGTGTACCTACAGTAGTTATCAGCAATGGAAACAAAATCAGCACACGGAAAACTGCTGCGACAAACTAAAAAATCAAACTTCATGGAGTCATATACTCGTTTGCATACTGTATACCTATTTGGACAATAAGACTAAAGGATATTTTGTATCGAGCTAAATGAAGTGAGGGAATGAGTCACAATGCAACATAACGTTGTGATGGAGATGACAGTAAGATAAATATTCATTGTATAAAATAGGCTCGTTAATCCTTGCTGGTCTTACCAGTAGAGGCAACCACATCCCCCTTGCCATTGGTCACGTCTTCCATACTTTGAGAGTAAAGGTCCATCTCTGAATTAGACTTTGATTCATCTCCCTTCACACACAGAGAAAATGCAAAAGGTGAGGTACAGCTAAAATGGAAGGTGCAAGCAAAATGTGTGTATTTATGTGTATAGATTGTGTTGTGTTGCTGTTGCTGGTGGGGTTCTGACTGGATAGATCTGCCTGCTCTTACTTATGAGGTTACAGTTATCCTCAGACAATGTTATACAAAGTATAATGTTCTACATTTTGCAAATCCAAACACACATTAACTATATACCACAATTATGCATGCTACTACTTTAAATAGATATGATAAAGATACAGGTCTCTAACAAGGTACAGTCAATACTTCTGTTACTACTACTACTACTACGACTACTACTACTACTACTACTACTACATTACTATTGTACAACTACTACAACCACAATAATTATAATAATAATTATAATAATAATAATAATAGATGATGATAGTAATATATAATAATAGTATGATTGGGCATAAAGTTAGGTTTAGGGTTAGTGGTCAGTAGTTAGACTAGCAGAAATGGAAATGGAAAGTTAAGAGGAAAACCTTGGAATCATCAACACATACAAACCAATAGAATCATAGCAAATTGCAATAACATATCCATACAACAAAGGTAAACCCAAACAACGTGTTATTTTAATGGAGAAGTGTTTTCCAATGAAGTTATACATCACTACAAAACATCTGACAAATTAATGAAGACATAAAACAATTTGAAAGTAAGAAACAGTGGAACACAGACTCTTCTAAAAGACAAGGGTAAACACCTTTTCCCATGTGGAAAAAAAGAACTTGGATAACCGAAATGCATAGACAGCTGTGATAGGTTGAGTTCAGCAGAGTTCATTCGCCTCAGTCATTTATTTTCCAATTATTTTTTTAGCCTTCAAAAAAGTATCTTGCCCAATTCTGAAAATACCACATTCATAGTAAGTAGGGTTAGGGTGAAATAAGTTTACTATAAATCTGCTGATAAATATACATGCCCACCCTTCTTTCCTATTTCCTCTTCTACCCCCCCCCCCCCCCGACTTTAAACAGAGGCTACCCCTCAGAGACATAGATGAGACAGCTCATCTATTGACAAAGAAATAGTGGCCTGGTGCAGCCTGGTCATTAAAATGTGATTGGACTCTGGTTGGGTTTAAGTTACATGGACTCTCAATCCTAGTATCCTAGTGAGATAATCCTAGTGAGAACAATAGGCTAGGTTTGTTCACAATTACATTCAATTGAAAGACACAGACAGGGTTATATGCAATCTGTAAGATAAATGGAGATTTGAAAAAACAAAGTTACTGGGTAGTTGTGAGGATATTGTCCTCTAACTAAACTAACTAACTAAAATTGGTATGTTGTCATACTGACCAAGGTTCTCACTGCTATAACTTTCTCACCTAGCACAGCTGTGTGGATATGAACAGGAACACAATGAGGTGTCCAGAGAGAGGTGATAGACAGTGCTACATGTTCAGAAGCAGACCCTCCTAAAACACCCTCATCCATGATATAAAACAACCAGTACCTGCAGTTGTATTTTAAACACTGCATTGGACTAGTCTAATCTAAAAAATCATTAATTTCATTGCTTAATTGATTGAAAGATTGCGTACTTAGTAATGAGCAAGAACTTATGTCTTTACTGTTTATAACATTCTCTAAACCTCAGTTTTCTCAACAGGGGCTTTGAGTTGAGTCTGCTTCTCCAAAAACAACCACAGGTCACATTGCTGACAAATGCTGGGGATCCTCCTGGTTAGTCTCACTTGGGATACGTCATGCAAAGAACTACATACCCCTGAGTCTACCGGCAGCTGAATACAGCTCAACTGGCCCTGCAAATCCTCTTTCTTGGTCACTTCCTGAAGTGAAAATGTGTCATTCTTTTTTGTTTATTCATTTTTTCAACCACAGTAAATAAAATGACAGGCAGATAAGAGAAGAAAATACAGTACCGAAGAAACAGGTATCAGGCATGCTGTAGAGGTAGTATGTTTCAGTTGCAGTTTAAACACATACTGCATGCAGCGTTTTTACTTACGGCAGCCTTTTACACTGACAATTCAATAAGCCTTGTAACAAAATTCTTTGAGTACAATTATTGCACATACCAAACCTGAGCATGCAAGCAGCCGTGAGATATTGCCTTCTAAAAGTAGAAAAGAGTAGTGTGGGGCATAATTTACAGTTTATGGCATTTTTTCTAAAAATAAAGAAAGATGACATGAAAAAAACTATACATGTATACATATATTGAATAAAAAATAGATGTTGGGTCTCAGTGAATCCCAGAGAATTGGCCCTGGTAAACACTTCTATTAAAATTAGGCCTAATCAATCATAAGACCTATTGTTATTCAATGAATGTATGTTCCTAAAAATTAAAATGTATGGCCCAAATATGTTTTGGCAATACCAGAACACAAAGGTACAGTAGTTGTATACTGAAGGATATATGGAGAAGAGGAGACTACTGAATCAGTGCTGGGCCCCATCAACAAATGAGGATATTAAGTACACCATTATAATAGTTTGTATAAAGATTTACAAGATTGCTTAAATGAACCCAGCATTTTTTAAATAAACTGGTGAGAAACTGTTAGTTGTAGGCTGTTGAGACGGAAAGAATCAGCTTATATATCAAAGAGATGACAGCAAAACATGGCTTGTATTTGCTTCTCTATTTCCCTTTCTTCTTGACCCTACTTATATCTGATTGCTGTTGCCAAGTGCTGCTAAAACCGTTCCAGCCTATCTGACAAGGATGATGAATAAGGCCCACTGTGTAGGTCACTCTTTTCCCTTTTGTCCTCCAGCTCCCGCTGTTAGTGATGCTAAGAACAACGCTTAACGGACATGATACAGAAAACACTAAGTAACCGCCAGCAGTCTCTCCTCTCTTTTGCTCTTGCTGTTCCAACAGAAGTCTCTGTTGTATATGGTGCAATATTCACTGACTTCTCCTCATTCCTGTGGTCTCAGTGGTTCTACCTTATCTGGCCTGAACTGTTTGCTCCTCGCCTACTCTTCTCTCCATCTACTTGAGTTACTTTATGTCAGCATCCCCTCTTACGCCATTATCCTGCAGTTACTAGTGCAGAAATGGAGATTATTCCAGGGTTCAAATATGAATCTGCTCACGAGTTCATATTTTGTTGATATAAATCATGAACTGAACTGAGAACGTGCAAAGAATATGCAACTTTTCCATCTCATATTTTCATATCATGCGGGTAATGGGCCCCGGGCAACAACTATAATCATACCATATCTGATTTATCTCCAACCGCATATTCAACCAAAACATGTAATCTTTCTTCTATCCCATTTAAGTTGTATGTATTTGGGATAGACCATATCTAGCTAGCTTTTGGAGGAGTATGGATATGTCAGTATGATATGGCATGCAGAGAAGCACTTCATCATGAGGCTGTGATAGAGGGTGGCATGAACAAGCAGAAACTGCTGCTCCCACCTGAAGACACAGCGGGCATTAGCCTGTCAGATCAACAGGCTCTAGATGTACTTGATAACATTTGAAAAGGATTAATGCCATTTCTCTGACATTCTATACCCAGAGTGTGACAGAGTGACAGAGAGGATATTGATTCATCTACTCCATTCTTGCCCGTCTCCATCACATCAACATAGTGGGACATTTTGTGAGGCTTGACGTAGAATCCAAACGATACAGCAATTGCAGAGATACTCGAATTCAGTATCTCAATAAGTAAGATTATGTTTGAAGTAACATTGTTTTTGGTCTTTAAAATACACATATCAAGTTTTTTTGTTTAAGCACTTACATTTTTAACCCCTAAATTTGCTTACAATTTTTCTCATTTTTCTTTACAGTTCTATCATGAATAATGTGTTTTCATAATATTCTTGAAATTAAATGTGTCAATGTTAAAATGGAAATGTCGAATGCCGGTCCCAATCACCTAAGTGTTCTTGTTTCCAATATAAGGCTGCATGCATTAAAGTTAGAAGATTACTTTCTGTTGGTATAATAGACCTAATTCTACGCAACGGCAGGCTTCTAGGTCATACAGATAAATAAAACAAAAATAATCCTTGAACATTTTGCAATAGCTATTCTGTACAGAGAAAATGCTGTTTGTATGATAATACACCTTCATTACTTCAGGACTATTATATAATTTTTCTATCAAGAGCATTGTTTTTAAACAATTGTAAAATGCTACATACAGTAACTACATATATGTTACACTGTAGATTTATGAATTTACTGTGTCTCCATCTGCCAACACAATGTCAGAAAAAAAACTTAAGGCAAGATTAAGGATGCATTAAAACAAGAGAGAGAGCTAAGGGAGGAAAGGCATAAGAAATAGCAACAAAGCAACATGCCAAGAGACAACCAATTTGAGCTATGGTTGAAGTGTTGAATGTCTACTGCCACAGTTCCTAAAAATAATCTAGTTTGTGAGTGAATAGGCTCCTACAGCCTAATATGCTCCTCAGGCTTTTGCTTCTGCAACTCCCCAGCCTGCACATGTAGCAAAGGTTCACCCGCCATTCATTCAGTCCTAGGCATGTTGCAACTTCCCTGAGCATAATAAGGTAGCCTGGTTTCCAGACGCACTACTTCGTTTCACTTCGTGAAGAGAGTCTGATCTCTTGTGACTGGGAAACATTTCCAACTCTAGCATCCTACTGGGCGTAGACCTTGTGTTAACTCATTGGTCCAGCCTAACCAATCACATTGATCAGGGATACGATTCCTTACATTACTTCCTTCACCTAACCTTTACAAACTGATAATAAACCACATTGGCAGTCAAGTTCAATGCATTTAGGCCTACCTTTGCTGTACATAAATGTACACATTATTCCGACTGCAATTTCTTTATGTTAATGTTTGCAGGCGTTGCTACTACTTTTTACCATAGCCACTTTCAATTTCGAAACTAGTGTCATCCCCTCTCGTCGCTGATTGGCCCGGCACCCTGGATATCTGAGGGAAACGTTAGTGTATTATCAGATGCCAGACTAGTATCTCAGTTAATTGAAAATGAATGGAGATACTAAGTGGGCAGGGCCAGGCTACTAATAAGGGACTTGCGTTGCGAGTCAAAAAATCTATCTGTTCCAGTTATCATTTCATAAACAGGATTGTCAATATTTTTTTTTAGAATACATACACCAAAATAAGTGTAAGGGTGGTTATGGTCTATTGGGTGGTGGTGGTCTGGTGATTGAGGATGTACTGTAGGCTTCCAAATGAAAATGTGATTAGATCCCAGGGGCTACCACCACTGTGCCCCTGAGCAAGGCACTTAACCCTGAGTTGTCCCAGGGGACTGACCCTTTAGTTAGTTCACTGTAAGTCACTCTTGATAAAAGCGTCTGCTGAATGACAAATAATAAATCAAATGATATCATCTTAAAAGCACAAATGAATGAGCAGCCATTTTTCTTAGAATTCTTTAAGAGTCGGAGTTTAAGTAAGTCCATACTTAATTGCAATAATCTACATGGAGTCTCAGCTTTACCTCAGTCTGGAAGCCCTCCACTAAGATGGCCACCAACAGGTTGAAGAGAACATAGTTCCCAAAGGTCATGAGCGCGATGAAGTAGAGTGCTGCCCAAGAGGTGGTGGAGGCCATGCCATTGTAAAGAACTTTATTCCAATCTTCCTGAGTTAGAATCTGGTGGCACATTACCAGCACAAAACACAACAATAGAAACTCAAACATACATTTGGGCACAGGATATAGGGATACTTCATCAGTGGCAAATAAGGTAAAGAGCAAGAAACCTACCTGGAACACAGTCACAATAGCCCAGAGTAGAGAGTCAAAGTTCTTGCGATCAGGTAGAGTATCACCAGCCCTCTCCGAAGAAAATTTACAACCAAACAAGTGCATTCCCAATATACTTCATAAAAGACAAAAGTATAAAGCACAGTAAGAATCAAATTGATGTAATTATTCTGGTATATCAAAAATATGATACATTGAAAAGACAATACATATGGCATAAAATATGATATACAAAATTAGGTTTTCACACTTGCTTGGTCTGCTGCTTATATTAGTTTTTGCTAGTTCTGAAAAGCCAGATATCATAAGAGCACATCCTTCTTTTCACCATAGCGTCAGAATCTCAAAATATCCTGCAAACTTGTCTTTCTTCGCCTTTAGTGTCATTGCTTGAAGAAAAACATACTCCAAATCTGTTTTACGCTAGTTCTACTAAAGCTATGCAAATTTAGCCACATTTAATTTGTATTCAAGATGTGCATCCATAGTCCATTGCCAGTGTTTGGTGTAGACTCTTGATGTGCATCAATTCTGGAGAATTATTCCAGGCTTTATAACAAATAACTCTACAAACTCTTTTATCTCACCTGAAGATGAAGATGAAGAGCATCAGAAGCATGCAGAAGGTGGCCACATTGTCCATGGTCTTCATCAGGACCACCAACTGCCTTTGCAGAGCTGGCATGAACCTCACCAACTTCAGCACACGCATGAGCCTGAAGGTCCTCAGCACTGACAGACCACCCCCTTGCTGGCCCACAATCTCCCACACGCTGGGATGAAAGAAGAGAGCATCCTTGCAGTTAGGTCAAAATAGGCCTTAACGTATACAGTTATTATACTGACATTGTAAGTCATGCTATATATTGGTGTTTCTCTGCAAATTATAGTTGTACTATAGCCTGGAAGCCAGACAGAATTTAACTCCGCCCATAACATTTGAGGTTGAGAAATTCGGTCTGGACTGAAGCCTCTATGAAAACTTGAGAACTGTGCAGACCAATCAAATTGTCACCATTATGATACTTAACTTGCAGTCACTGTGAGTAAAACTGGCATGTGTGACATGCCCTGCTCTCTATATTTTTTACTTATGCACTTTGACAGTTTGAGTGTATACAGCATTTAAATGTTGGATATGTAGTTAAGAACAAGAATACCTACCTAATGACTACAATGATACCATCAAAGATGTTGTATGGATTCTTGATGTATCCAAAGGGGCCATACACTAGGACTTTTAACAGCATCTCCAAGGCAAATAGGCTTGTAAAGACGATGTTACTTATTTCCAGGGCATTGGTTAATTCATCCGGCTGGGCAAATGGAGTGGGGTTGAGATGGGGGTGACAGAAAACAAACCGTTATTTGAATACAGCAAACATAAGTTGTACCATACGCACACCTGTATAATTAATTAGGCCTACATATCACCAAAACAAATTTCAACTCAGCAGATTGCAGATACTGTGGAGTCTGGTCACTGCAGAAGCAAATCATCATTATCAATGTAATGTAATGTAAATTCAGGCATTGAGTGATAACACACTACTAGTAAGGGATAATGTACTGTCCTCCAGTCATTATCGTAAAATAAGCCCTGACAGGGCAAACAGGACCCTGGCCCATAAGGCTAGCCATTTTAACATTTAATCAAACCACACTCTTATCTGTCATATAATTTGTGGATATCCATAATGGTATTTCTCCCAGTCAAACTTATGTTCTTAATAATCAGAATGGCATCCACATCCACAATGATATGACAGATAAGAGTGTGGTTTGATTAAATATTAAAACGGTTTGCCATAGACTTTGACCTTATCAATCTTGCATTTCAAACTGGTAATGACACAGTAATGGTTTGTCCTGTAAGTCAAAAAAATAGTCAACATCTGTTTTAGCAATCAAAATGTGAGTACATTAACATTACAAAAAGTGTGGCAACAGTATTATAGGTGGTGAGGAGGAGTCAAAGGTTTATATAGGCCTACTTCAACACTTTGAGTCATGGCCGCTTTACCACCTTGAGCGTGTGTGAGCTTCTGCAATCTAAACCCTGTGTAGAGCATTATCCCAAACACATATGTTACCCTGAGAGAGGGCACAGACACATAAAGAAGGATGTCCCTAGTTCAAAAGTAGTGAAGAAACTGAGTTCAACAAGAATGGACATTTACAAAGACAACAGACATTTACATTAAAGAGTTTATTACTCTTTGCTAAGTGGTTTTGCATCAGTGCATCAGTCCCATTTTAGGAGTCAATAGCAGTAGCACAAGAATTCCGAGTGCTAAAGGTAAAAAATGAACACAGGGATATGACTGTGGTTGAATAAGCCTCAAAGAATGTAGAAAACAGTTTGAACAGAAGCAATCCTCAGTGCTTGTATCCTGAAACTCCTGCATGAAAATGTATAAATAATAGAGGTTGTAAAATGCAAGTCAGGGAAAGAAAAACAAAGCTGTTGTGTTGCCAGTGTAATGGTCATGGTCAAATGTAACCAAACAAAATCAGTTGCATATCAGTATGGCACGTCATAGGTGTGAATGAATGTTATAATTATTATCAACTAGAATAAACAGGGACAGATCATTCAATATACTATAATGAAATCAACATACTATAATGCATGACATGCCCCTGTCTTTTCTAGTGTATTCAGTGTATCTTTCTGGACACTGATTTGCTCATTTCTAAAATTTTTAACAGAGGCCCTTTGGGTAATGATGTAAAGGATAATCCATCTGTAATTAGGACCTTCTACCCTACAAAATAGTGTAGTTGCAAGGAGGCAACTTACATCCTCCTAAACCAGGGGTCGGCAACATTTTTTCCCTGGAGAGCCACTTTTACCAAATTTATATTTTTTTAATCTCAGAAGAGCCACATAAAGACGGTTACAAGAAAAAATTGGATATTTAACGTACAGTTACTTTCATTCAACAGAGGATTTTTTAATACATTTTCTACTAGTTTTAAAAGTAATGTGCAAGTAACTTGAAATGTAAAGTGGAATGCCAGAAGTATAGGCCATAGGCTTCCCATGTAGGCTAAACACCATCCCCTATTTTCCCAGTGTCCTTTGGTATGCAAAGTAACATCATAGTTCACAACACAACACTCAATTTTCATTGACATGTCATTGGCGAAATAGAACATTAGGCCTACCAGAGATTAGATTTGGTGATGGCCTTGGAGTCTGGCTGGCTCATATTCAGTGAGGTGAAGTTTCATGCAAGAATTGAGGCTGTCATCATTTAAGAGCAACTCCACGCAAAACTGTCATATAGCCTACCATGGCATTGTGTTGGCGTTATGGAATTGCCCTTAAAGGAACACGCCACCCAATGTCAGTAGTAATATATGTTCTTACCTTAACTTTCACGAGTTGAGTCATACCTCTCCCGTGTCCGTACGTGCACTCAAACGCTCTGGTGCGCGGCTGGACTGTGTTAGCATGTTGCTATGCTAGCGGGCTTTGACGGCAACTAAGCGTAGAAGTAATCAAAAACATCCACGTTTTACCGACTTAAATACAGTTGCACGAGTAGTTGATAGAAATGCTACGGCCACGCAACGTGAAACGTGGCGATTTTCCAAGCGAATAAACCGGAGAACTACAATGTGTGGCGCAATAACACTTGGGAGTACTTCGACCTAGCGTAGTAGTATTGTTAACACCTAATTGTAGATCCTATCCACCACAGAGTTTAGAATCCATGCTGGATCGACCCTCAGCCTCTCCTTCCCCTCTGAGCGAGAGAGAGGCACACACACTAGAGATGCGCTGATGGGCTATTATTTCAACCATAACTGCATAGCAAAACTTATCATCCATCAGCCATCCATCAACACCAAAGTTTTTTGACCAATTTTCGAAACGGCACCCGCCCACCATGATGCAGCGCTGCTGACGTGAGGCTAGGAAGCCCTTGCCTGTTCTAGGAAGACTGATCCAATGCAGCAAATATATTAAAAGGCTAAAGTCGTACATTGGCTATGTTGTAGCCTATCCCCAGAATATCAGCAGCAAACTCAGTCTCTGTCTCGCAAAACAGTCTCCAAATAAAATGCACATCGGCCTGTTGCCTTTTCTGCCAGCTTGTGAAAATATATCGTCCAAAATGCTTGATTGCATTGCATTCTCCACATTTTTAGCTACATTTTCATGTACCACATCATCATTTTTGTTCAGTGAATCTTTTGCTTTACAATTACCGTCGGGCCTATAGGCCTATTGCCTGGCTTGCCTCAGCTTCGGTCACGTCCTTTTACAATTTTATAATTGTAATAAAAAACGCAATTTGCCACATCATTTCAACATGCTCCTGGCCTACTAATTAATGCCTATTGTACTTTATTTTTTGCAAAAAGAAAGAAATCCTTGATAAAATAACAAGTCATTCACATTATAGGCTACTTTACACACTGTTATGTCAGGGTGACTGAAAGCCTGTTCTGAAGACTCCCATTCATTTTGACTGCACGAGCGCGTCTTTTTCAGACAGACAGCGCAATTCATTTTAAAGCAATTTACAAAAGATTCACTGAACAAAAATGCTGATGTGGTACATGAAAATGTAGCTAAAAATGTGGAGAATGCAATGCAATCAAGCATTTTGGACGATATATTGTCACAAGCTGGCAGTATAGGCAACAGGCCGATGTGCGTTTTATTTGGAGACTGTTTTGCGAGAAAGAGACTGAGTTTGCTGCTGATATTCTGGGGATAGGCTACAACATAGCCAATGTACGACTTTAGCCTTTTAATATATTTGCTGCATTGGATCAGTCTTCCTAGAACAGGCAAGGGCTTTCTAGCCTCACGTCAGCAGCGATGCATCACCCCCTACATTAAAACAACCAGCGGATGGTGGGCGGGTGCCGTTTCGAAGATTGGTCAAAAAACTTTGGTGTTGATGGATGGCTGATGGATGATAAGTTTTGCTATGCAGTTATGGTTGAAATAATAGCCCATCAGCGCATCTCTAGTGTGTGTGCCTCTCTCTCGCTCAGAGGGGAGGGAGAGGCTGAGGGTCGATCCAGCATGGATTCTAAACTCTGTGGTGGATAGGATCTACAATTAGGTGTTAACAATACTACTACGCTAGGTCGAAGTACTCCCAAGTGCTATTGCGCCACACATTGTAGTTCTCCGGTTTATTCGCTTGGAAAATCGCCACGTTTCATGTTGCGTGGCCGTAGCATTTCTATCAACTACTGGTGCAACTGTATTTAAGTCGGTAAAACGTGGATGTTTTTGATTACTTCTACGCTTAGTTGCCGTCAAAGCCCGCTAGCATAGCAACATGCTAACACAGTCCAGCTGCGCACCAGAGCGTTTGAGTGCACGTACGGACACGGGAGAGGTATGACTCAACTCGTGAAAGTTAAGGTAACAACATATATTACTACTGACATTGGGTGGCGTGTTCCTTTAAGTCGGTAAAACGTGGATGTTTTTGATTACTTCTACGCTTAGTTGCCGTCAAAGCCCGCTAGCATAGCAACATGCTAACACAGTCCAGCCGCGCACCAGTGCGTTTGAGTGCACGTACGGACACGGGAGAGGTATGACTCAACTTGTGAAAGTTAAGGTAACAACATATATTACTACTGACATTGGGTGGCGTGTTCCTTTAAACGTGAGCGCAGGTTTGTCTGTATATTTTTCATATGTGAGAAAGATTTCTCACATGCAAGTGGAATAGGGTTAACACAGTAATACTAACTCGTTGCAGTGTGCGATATATAACGGGCAGTTCATTTCGCGTTTTTTAGAACCTTCGGATGGAAACTTTCCCATTTCAGCCCGCTTAGTTCGCGCTCGCAAGCTGTGGTTGCTGACGTTTCCTTTTTGACATTTTCCTTATCTAGCCTACAGCAAGCGCACACATCAACAATAACAATTAAAGACAAGTGTTTTCGTTGCCTGAAATGGAAGGAAATCAGTGATTTTGTTTGATATTGACATGGCAACGAACCGCGAATGTAACAATATTGTGCAGGCTACGGTTACGGAGTCAAGTGAGGTGGGAAGTTATATAAATTACTCAGATAGACCTACGAACTAAAATAAAATACATTTTAATTAAATAGGCCTACTCATTGTTATTTTCAAAAGCTGAGCCGCATCAGAGGGATCAAAGAGCCACATGTGGCTCCGGAGCCGCGGGTTGCCGACCCCTGTCCTAAACCAATGACTATGATCACCTCACATACACTGAATATTAGCATTCTCAACATAACCCAGTCATAAACTTGACATTTACACATTCACATAACTCAGGCCAATCAGAAGATATAACTGGGTAATGTTGAATGTGCTAATCATTTTGTTACAGTGACTTGACACGTTTTCAGGCTCTAACCCTATGATTAAAAAACACCCATCTGTCTTTAACTGCTGTTAGGCTCCCCTTAATCTCCTCTCAGCTATCTGGCACTTGAGTCTAGAGAGAGCGAAGAGTAGATTTATGGCACGTTATTTTCTTGATCAGCTATTTGTTTGCATTGTGCCTCACTTGCAAGTCACTTCACATAAAAGTGTCTAAATATAAGTGATAACCATCTATATTTTCAGTGCACAAAAGCTGGCACTAAGGCACAAGTACTAAAGTACTAAACAATGTGGGACAGCATGTGAAGTGCAAAAAATGGCCTTATGTCAAACGCTGATTATGTGACTTTATGTGACGCCATAAAAAAACTTTTCAAATATTACAGTAGATCAAGCTGTCATCATTCATGTGGGTAGTCAGGACTACTAGACATGTAAGACGTTATTTGTTTATAATGCTTTATGAGTAGTGGGCACAGTGCAAATGTATGACAGGCTTTACATATTGTATATATATATATATATATATATATATATATATATATATATATATATATATGTGTTCTTATGTGAACTTTTCAAGAGATCTAAAAAATGACATAAGCAATCATATCTTTGCTTGTCAATAGCAATCTGTGCATGATTTAATTTCTCAGTATCCAAAACTGAAGGCAGCTCCAGACCAGGCAGAAACACACATAGGTGACACAAGTACTGTAGATAGAGCAAGATTATGTGCAGTTCCATAGGCACAACCTCAAATAATTTAACTTAAATGTGATGGATGTTAAAATCTCTATTGCAAACTAGAGGCCTTTTATGTTCAGTCTTTGCTTTCTGGTCTTTTTATGTGAAAAATCATTCAACTTTGTCTTTCCTGAGGTTCTACCACATTGTCATTCTGTCTTAAACTTTGATTTGGGTCAGCATCTATGGCAACCCATACTAAATGACATGCTAATACTTGCACAATATACATTTGCTTTCATGGAAGTAAAGTCTACAGGGAAGTTGAGAGAGATCAAATGGACTGAGGGCAAGGAGCGCAAAGTTGATTAGCATCCATAATTGGCCTGTTCCCAATCATATAGACAAAGTGGAGACTCTGTAATCAGGTTACATTTCTCGCCTTTAAAAACCTTTTTTTTTTCTCGGAATGCTCTCCTGGCAAGTAGAAGGGTTGGGGTGGAAGTGGCCCATCTCCAAGGAATGAGTAACGCATTCCCTGTATAATGACTATGAGCTTTCATTTCCACACAAAACAAGGGTCAACACATTATTTCCCTATTTGTTTGTGTTAGCTTCATATCTGCTGGGAAAAAGCTGCGATCCACTTTGAGCTAATAATCACGTTGTAGAGCTACTAACCACACATGGACAAAGGGACATGCCTCGCTTAACCAGTGGTCTTTCAGGTGTGTTATGCAATGCGTAGAGTGTATACCTGGTTGAAATTTCATCCCTTTTTCTGATAACAAATCTTGCTAGTCACAGGAGAGGAACTCAGTATCCCCCTATCCCTCCATCTCTGTTCCGGACCAAGCTTATCAGAGCACCAGGGCCTCAGCCAAACAGCAAGCCCTGCCAGCAGAATCCAAGCAATCGCAACTAAGTAACATGGGGCTCAGAGCCATAGCTCTACCCCTCCTACTACTTGTCAGGTCTTAGCGTCTCTTGATGCAAGCCAGAAATCTACCAATTTCATGGCAACAGTAACAATAACCACAACAACCTCTGATGAGTGCAAGGGCATGTGTACAAGCAAAAGGAGTAAGATTTCATAAGTATGGTGACAAAGGTCTGAGGTCAATATCAAAAAGGGGTTATTAAAAGAAGCAGCAAGGTTAAAGTTGTTCAGAAAGGAATTACATCACATTTTCCTCTAAGTAACATCAATAATGGCCCTATAACAGCTCAAGAAATTGCTGATGGTGGTATACCTGGTGGTGGTATAAGTGTGTAGGCAACCTATAGCATTTACCTTTTTCTTTCACTAATACAGCCATCAGGACTGACAGAGTACATGTTGAAAATCCATCAATAATATATAAAGTAAAATACAGGAAGCTTACTAAGTTTCAAGTCACTCCATTATTTAGATTTGGCATTGAAAAGCAAGACCAAGACCAACAAACAAACATCCATTGAAACAGTATTGTATTTTTGTGCAAATAACGTGCAAATACCATATTTTTATGTGTTACAAATCAAATTAATTACAGTCATTAATCTGAATTACCTCATAATTACAAACAGCCCAAGCATGTCTGATTAAAGAACAATTGTGCAAATTAGCCATTACTCTGGGTCTGCGCTGCTGAGTGGAGGTACATGATTCTGCACAACACAATGTGAGAATGAGTTATGCATGCTGATGAACTACAGTGCCTAAAAAGTATTCATCCCCCTTGGATATTGCCTTTTTTATTGCTTTAATAAATGGAATCTTGATCAATTTAATTTGGCCTTTTTCACAATAATTTACAAAAATCCTCTATCAAAGTGAGCAGATTTCTACAAAGTAATGTTAGTTAATTAGAAATATAGAATGCAAATTAAGCAAGCCTGTATGTATGTAAGGATCTGAAAACTAACATTTGCTACACCCATTTTGCCACAAAAACGTATTTTGAATCTGACACTGATCCACCTAGCGAGTAGGCCTATGAACCATGTGTTGGTCAACCAGTACGTTTTGTTTTATCTGTTGAATATGACCAAATAAATCGGCTGTGTTCTAGATATTTACTACATACATACTTACTAAAGGTTTTCGAGTGTACATGCATAAACCACCAGCAAACAAATGTGCAAGCTGATCTACTAATGGTGCACACTAGGGATTTTCCATTCATGGTAACAGTTTTGAATTTTGAATATGCAAGACACATAATTCAGGCATATAACAGCAGGGCAATTCCATACAAAACTGTCACGTCCATAACGCCAACTAAATGCCATGGTATTTGTATGATGCAAATGATTATGTGAAAAGTTTTTCATGTAAGTTCTACAACCAAGAAGAGTGAATGCTCAAATTTCAAGTAATCATCATTCACATCATACCATACCATGGCATTGTATTGACGTTATGGACGTGACAGTTTTGCGTGGAATTTCCCAGCTATTTTAGAGCTTTAATGTCTGTCATTAAAACAATTCATAGGTCATGCCTGTGTCCTGCAGCTGTGTCTGATGGAGTCTTCCAAAGCAACACAGGATTCCAGGTGTCTGTTGCAAGTCCTTAATGCTATGTTGTGCATGATAGCCTCCACAAGGCTTCCACACACTCACACTGCACTAAATGAATGTAAGCTCAACTGCTAATTGTTTGACCACTCATATACTGTACTGTATTCAACTTGTTCTTCATTGAAACACTGAGCATGCCATTGCAAATGTTGTGGTTAAATATGATTTGAGGTATGCATTTATTCTTATTTCCATAACACAACTGGTGAAAAGTTTTGAAACAAATACTCTTTTATGGTTCCTTCTTTTTCAAACAAATTTTACACAAGAATAACCCAGAAGCAAGGAAGGAAATTTTATGAAAGTCCCACCCCTGACTCAATGTCAGATGGACTTGACATGCTATCATGCTACTACTACCACTACTACTGCCACTACTACTACTACTAGTAATAGTACCTTCCACAAACCCAAAGTCACTTTACATTGCTCTCACAAAAATTGGGTTAGGGAAATGCTCACGGAAAAGAAAAAACAGACAGATTTGAAGGAGGGGAAGGAAGATAAATCAAAGAGAGATTGGAAGAGTACGCCAGGGTTTAGGGGCCACTGCCTCCCAGGAGAGTCTGGTGCTAGGGACACTGGGTAGGTTACTGCTAGAAGACAAAGGGAGCAGGATGGGAAGCATGGGGTCAGGAGTTCAATGAGGTAGAGGGGAGCCAGGTTGTGGAGGGCTTTTCAGGTGAGATTTTGAACTTGATATGGGACTGGACTGGTAGCCAATGTATCTTGTATAAGTTGTATTTATAAACATGAATGCCTCTGTATTTCAACCATTACATCACCTAACATGCATCATGATGCAACATCATACAATATACTAAGCTGGGAGCATAGATGGCACAGCGGATATGATTTTTACATATTATGATGCAAATGCTTTTTTCACAAGCAGCTATTGTGAAGCACTGACCTTAATATGTTCCTTTTCAATTATGTATTTCCTGGTGGATCACTTTGGATTAAGGACTTTCAAATGAAATTCAGGAGGCCAGACTGATCTACTTTGCTTCAACAAATAAGATTTCATTTACATTTATTTACATTAATTCATTTAAGTCAATGATATTACAAGGGCTATTGTCCCCAGAGCAACTCGGGGTTAAGTGGCTTGCTCTAGGGCACAATGTTGGAAGGTGGTGGTGGTGAACACACAACTCTTCGCTACCAGTGCCCCATTTCAATAGAAGTTGGTAGCCTCTTTGGCTTTCCTTTGGCTTTCTGGTGTTGATTTTATCAGGTGTGTTTTTAAGTCCACTTTCATGTTAAGTTCCCCTTTTGGTGAAACTGCAAACCTCATGCAAACTCCTTACCTCCAGCTCTTGGCTTTTGAAGTTATCTCACTGGCATTTTGGCATTCATTTGAAATGATCATTATTATTAAATCATATGTGATGATGATTTATATATTCAATTCTAGAGCCATCCACAACTTCCTGATAGTGGATACCTTTTTGAAAAAAATAAATTAAAATACTTTTACACAACTGAGATGGGGTGGGAGCAGTCGTAAAAGTACTGTTTAATGAGACCATAGAGACAGCATACAAACCTACTGGAATTTTACATAGAACAGACACAATTAGGCTGGCTGGCATCAGATTTTACTAGTTCAGAGACTCGGTCAAAGAATCTAAGTAACCTTGTTAGTCCAAATTCTTCTTTTTTAGATGGTTCTCAATAAAAAGCCAATGCATACTGCCAGATTTGTCATAGATGGACTTTTCTTTCCTCAAGGATTTAAAAAATACGTTTGGTGTGAGTAGACGGGGAATGTGTGTGTGTGTGTGTGTGTGTGTGTGTGTGTGCGCACGTGAACAAAGGTGCTTTTTAACATGCTTTAGCTGCATGACAGTGGTAATTTTATTCAGCATAAACCACAACTATTTTATTATTACCATAAGAACATCATAATCGGTATTTCATACTTGCCATGACAATATGCCCACTCTGCATACTCTGCATTATACCCACTGTGAACATGCATAATGCCTGCTCTCTACCACAACTGGAGGCTGATGCTGATCCTCATAACTCATTCAACAGATGCTGATGTGTTATGTGTTATGTGTCATTTTCAACTCACAAGTCTTCAGAAATGCACATCATCTTATACCTTTCCGTATTTATATGACATACAGGGGTTGAACAAAATAATGGAAACATCATGTTAAATAAATAACACCATGAACATGTGGCCTCTGTCTGTTTTTAACATGCCAGCATAGTTTCTCTTCAAACATTTGACTCAGCAGTTTTTGTCCCTCTGGCCCCAGCCATTTGCGCTCCAACACTTTGCTCTCTTTGGAAATCCGAAAGGTCACACATTTTGACATATACTGGTGCACAGGGCCCGGTTTCCCGATAATGATGAATCTTGGGGGGTCCCTTTCTCAGGAACTGCAACCTATTACTCAATGGGACTTGATAGCTAGATCGTGTCATCCAATCGAAACTCTTCAAAATCATGCCAAATGGCTGATGGATGAGTAAGTCCTAACACAGCCAGGCCCAAGCTGAGGCTAGAAAGCCCCCGGGCGCATATCAATTGTTGTTGCTTTGCATTTCAAGCATCCCGTATGACGCTCTTCTGTGAGAAGTGTCCTGTGCTGGCCCAGGGTCCTCGTGTGTCCAGCCAGGGTGAAGAATCGCCTGGCACACTGGGACAATACTATGACAGAAGCCGTGGTAGACGCTGACATCATGGTTAGATGGGGAATACTTCAGCATGGCAGTTCCTCTTTCTGGATGTGCACAGGGAGCTGATGAAATTCTGGAGTAATTCCATTTCCCCACGCTCCCCACGCTCTCCAAGCCATGGCTTCCATGACTACATGGATGTCAAGCAAGCTAAAGCTAAAGCTAGGTTATCTAGACTTCCCACATGTGGAGGACACAGTGGCTAGTTACCTCTCCCCCTGCAACTCGGGAGGAAGCCTGCTTTGCCTCCACGTGTAGGTAAACAGCAGACTGAGTTAGCACAGAAAGCATACTTTGCCGCGGGCCAGGCGCATGTGTGGGGAACATGCAGGCTTTTCTCCAGTGATACCAGTCACAGCTACTCACTCAGCTTGCCGAGTTGCCAAGAGACTGGGACTCAGTTATTACACAGCGCAAGCCATTGGTCGCAACATGGCAGCCTTGATTGTGTCACAATGCTACTTGTGGCTTTCTCTCTCATGCCCCTCAGAGGCAGGGAACAGCCCTTTTCTAGATGCTCCAGTGAGCCCAAAGGGAATTTTTGGTGATGCAGTTACCCTCATGACAGCAAAATTCAAAGTGGATATGAAGAACTGCGAGGCTCTCCAAGCCTGGATCCCACGTTCAGCGCAGCGACAGAGTGCTCAGTGCCCCTTCCACATGAATGCACAGAGGCTCCAGCAGCCAGAGAGGGAAGCCCACTCCCCTGCCCCCAAAGTCCAAAACTCTGTCCTCCTCTCTTGGGCCAATAAAGGGGGAGAGCGTGCAGCTTGTCTTTCAGACTCTATCAGCCAACGAGGCAGCATAGTGCATAAGCATGGTGAGTCCCTGGGTTCTGCCAACTGTAGAACGGTGCTTGAGTTGGTGGTGCAGAAAGATCAGATACATGTTTTACAGGAAGAAAATAGGCTCTGTCCTGAAAGGAGCTTTTCAAACGGGACCACACAAAGAGTTCACAAGCATCTGGATGGCTGGATTGTGCAGCGGCGTGACGGTGAATGGGCGTTCGTCTCAGGCTCACACCAGGTCCCACATATATGCGCTGGAGCTCTACACTAGCCTGTTGGTCATTTTCTCCCAATGTTGAGGGAGCAGCATGTGTTAGTCAGCACAGACAAGACAACCACAAGTTAGTTAACCTATAAACACATGTATCTGATATGGGCTGCTTTTAAAATCAGATGTACAGTAGGCTATACAGACAGTAAAAAAAGAAAAACAATTATAAGCAGAAAATCAGAACTAGGCTTAAAGCCCTGCAATGTAACTGTAGCACAAATCTGACATCATGGTCACACACACACACACACACACACACACACACACACACACACACACACACAGAGACATACACACACACACACACACACACACACACACATACACACACACACACACACACACACACACACACACACACACACAAACTCCACTCTCTTACCCTCACACATTCCAGTACAAATGGCAGATATTACAAAAGCTTGTACAATACGTTCTGCTACATTACCCTTGAAAATGCTCTGGTGTGTGTGCGTATACACCTTGTGCTATAAACACAGCACAGCTCAATGGCTCACTGCTGTTTGCTGCTTGTTCATCAGTTCATCAGCTCATCAGTTCAGCTTTCACACAATCATGTTCCCCACAGCTCCCTTCCAAGCTGCCCAGCCATGATGACTCTTACTGTACACACTGCTTGAGGGCCATGGAAAACACACAGCCACAAGTTCTATCTATTCTCTAGCATGACACATTGTTATGATAATGTACAATTTTACCAGCAGCTGGTGACTGTAGCACTCAGCAAAGCCAGTGAATCTCTATTGCTTTCTGTGGCCTCCTTGAAGCTAGTACTTTGTGTGGAAGAAAGACAAAAGGCTTGTGGCTGTGTGTCCCTCAGTAGTCACTCCTGCCTTTCCTATCCAAAGGCATTGAACAGCAGTCTCCAAACAGGTCTCTGACTTCCTTTCACAGAACAACCTTCTGGATCCAAATCAGTCTGGTTCAAAAGCGGCCACTCTACCGAAACGGCTCTGCTGTCTGTAACAGAAGCCTTAAAAGAAGCCAGGGCGACCACTCGGTCATCAGTACTCATTCTGCTTGACTTATCGGCTGCCTTTGACACGGTTAATCACCGCATCCTTCTCTCTATACTCGCCAACATGGGAATCTCTGGTTCTGCTCTCTCCTGGTTTGAATCCTACCTCACAGGACGCTCGTTTAACGTATCATGGCTTGGTCAGCTATCTGCACCTCACCATCTCACCACAGGGGTCCCCCAGGGCTCAGTACTGGGCCCCCTTCTCTTTGCTATCTACACCACCTCCTTGGGACAGATTATCCGTTCGCATGGCTTCTCATACCACTGCTATGCAGACGACACACAGCTCTATCTGTCCTTTCCACCTGATGACCCCTTGGTTTCAGCACGGATCTCGGATTGCCTCTCAGACATAGCTACATGGATGAAGGCACACCACCTCCAGCTGAACCTCTCAAAGACTGAACTGCTGGTCCTCCCAGCTAAACCTACCATACACCACGACATCAACATCAAATTTGACTCCCTGTCTGTTTCACCTACCAGGACTGCAAGAAATCTAGGAGTTGTTCTCGACAACCAACTAAACTTCTCAGATCATGTTGCCTCAGTCGCCCGGTCATGCCGTTTCGCGCTCTACAACATACGGAAAATCAGGACTTACTTAACTCAAGATGCCACCCAACTTCTGGTTCAGGCAATAGTCATCTCACGACTCGACTACTGCAACGCCCTCCTGACAGGTCTCCCAGCCTGCGCAGTGAAACCACTTCAGATGATCCAGAACGCGGCGGCGCGCCTGGTCTACAACCAACCCAAGAGGGCACATGTTACCCCGCTACTCATCCAGCTACATTGGCTACCTATGGCGGCCCGCATCAAATTCAAGGCTCTAACGCTTGCCTACAAAGTAGTCTCCGGTTCTGCTCCCACCTACTTGAATGCCCTCATACAGACATACGCTACCTCCAGACCGCTGCGCTCCTCAGACGAACGACGTCTAGCTCTACCTCCGGTACGCTCAGGCCAATCCAAACTGTTCTCATCCGTTGTTCCTCGTTGGTGGAACACACTACCAGTTCCTACAAGGGCGGGGACATCCCTCTCCATTTTCAAAAAACTCCTGAAGACCCAGCTCTTTAGAGAACATCTCCTCTCATAGCAACACTTACAACAAGTCTTGCTGATCCTAGCACTCACCAGCCGTCTTAAACTGACACCTAAATGTTAAAAACAGCACTCACTGATGCACTTATTCTTACTGTACTCTAAATTGTCCTAATATTGTTGAGAATTGCTCTAAAACTTAAACTGTTTACCATGTTGTTAGTTGCTTTGGCTAAAAATGCGTCAGCCAAATGTAATGTAATGTAATGTAATGTAAAAAGGGTACGTTTCCCCTGCAGTCGGTACAGCGAATGTTGTCACCACCAATCCCATCTCAGAGAAGGAATGAATCATAATCACAGACATGAGATTTTCAGGTTCAAAAGGTTGGTGTAGGTGCTGTTATGAGTTATGAGCTGCTGGAACTCTTCAATACCAGTCGTACATTATAATGACATAGCTATTGTTGTTCCACTTCAGAAGGAACTGACACACACACCAGGAAGCTCATCATCCTCTATCAGTGTCACAGCTCATTAGTTCATAAGAGATGAACTACCTGCATCTATCAGTTAAATCCTCAGACTCCACACCGCTTTCTCTTGGCTAAAATAGATTTAGATTTTAGTTTAATGAGAAATATTAATTTTCTTGACAGCATTACCAATGACTATAGTGTGCATACACACAGGAACACACTAGCAACGCCGACATGACACCCAGATTACACTACATGTATACAAGATGTTCATACTTATAGACTACTGTACAGTATATTCCTCCTTTTATTAAAGACCCAATAAAAATGTAATTGCAGTGTCATACAATTATGGCCTCAGTTATGTTGTGCATGTGTGCATTAAAAAATCATGATCTCAATATTAAAAACCTTTGATTAATGCAACCCTAAACTGACTCACAGTCTGAATAATAACATGAGCAACATATGGGAGGACACCCTGGTACATCAAAACCTCGAGCCGTAATCAGATTCTTGATTTTGCAGCCAACATTAAAATAGCCACAGCAGTATACTTGCATACATTCCACTGCTGAAAAGAATTAATCTGCTTCAAATATCAACTACAGGTTGGATTTATCAAAGGAATGAATGGGATGCACACATCAGCAGGGTGCCACAATTATTGGGTACAACACAGTTTCACAGCACTGACCAAATTCATACCAAGAGAAACGTCAAGCATTTTCACAAAGTCTGCCTTTACTACACTGATATTTGAAGAGAATCAATAAAAGGCATGGTCACAGGCTTGGGTTTTGGAGAAATGTCATCATAACATCAGTTATGACCCAGTGAAATCAGTGAAACCTCGGTGCATTGTTTTGGTGGTTTTGGCGGGGTGTTATTTAAGAAATAAATGGCTTCTTACCTGCTCATGATATTCAATACCCATGCTGAGTGTGTTGATCAGGATGGCGATCATGATACCTCGGCCAAAGTACTTGCTGTCAACAATCTTGCGGAATGTATCACACACAAGTCTCCAGTAGTGAATGACCTTTGCTGTCCGAGCACCAAGAGTCATCTTGTTTTTCTTGGTGGGATCCCGGCGGTCCCGGTAGTGGGCATCCTGAGTGAACTCATACACTCCCTCACTGTCTGAGTCAGCTGTCTCATTCCCCTCTGTCCCTTCTGAATCATTAGCCTTCATGCAATAAGGACAGCTCTTGGGGTCAAAGGCCAGGGTAGTGTCTAGAGCACTGCTGCAGCTGATAGTGGATGACCTGCTGAGCATAGCTGAAACACAAAGCAGAATACTCAGAAGTGTTGATAGCTAAAAAGATCATATTACTCCAAAAAAAGGAGTAATAAGGAACCTCAAATTCAGACAGGAACATCTAATGTGTTAATTACATGTGATCGTGATTCATAAAAATAACAATAATAATAATTTAATGAATACATGTACTACTAGTAATAATAATAATATTAATAATATGATACCATAAAAATGATAATAGCAATAACAATAGTCATATTATTATGTTTATTATTATTCCTATTCTTCATCTTCTTCTTATTATTATTATTATTATCATTAATAATAATAATAACTATAGTTCAATATTGTTTAATATTTAATTATACTGATACACATGCATTTGTATACCTTCTTATTCCCTGATGAAAGTCATGGGTACAATATTTCAGCCAATTGCAATTTGGTTATGGCCATTATGACATAATTAGACTGATTTCCTTTCATTGCATTGGTGGGCCCACTCACCTGGGGCTATGTGTGTGTCCACCAGGCCCTGAGATGTGCTTTTGGGAGGTGGTGGGATGTTGAGGTTGGTAAAGATGCTGTCCATGCAGCTTCCCCCCTCTCCAGCTGAATCACAAAAAGACCTCTGCCTTCGCTGCTCCAAGAGAAATGAGCTCTGCAGCGTGGGATAGTTTTTGTGTGCTGGCCCAGCAAATGGCACTGAATTCCTCTTATAAGCCTGGAGGGCCATGGAGGTTGAAGGTGTGCAGTGAAGTGACAGATCTGGCCCCCCACCAGCAGCAATGCTGGCAGACACAGAGGTATCAGGCAGCATGAGGGAGCCGATGCGTGAGCGCCGACTGCCTGCCCCTGTTTCAGGATCTCTGTCTGTGGCGCTGCCGCGCAGGACGCTGCCGTTCCCCAGGTGGTAGTGGTGGTGGTGGTGGTGCATCAGGTGGTGCATCGATGCCCGTTTCTGCTGTTGTTTTTGCCGGCGGCGCTTTTGTGAAGTCTGCTCCAAGACTGGTGAGGCGCGGACGCTCAGGCCGGCGTGGCGAGCTGCGACCCGAATCAAATGGCACAGCTGCCGGCCGGTCTTGCGAACTACGTGCACCAAGTACTTGAGCAACTCATCGTAGCAGCTGCCCGGCTCCGAGAAGCTGGCCAGAGTGCTGGCATTGGACAGGAAGCGCACCCGCTGCTCCTTCATCAGCTGACTCTCACGCTGCTTGGTCTCAGAGAACTGGGTGGCAATGACAACTAAGCAGAGATTAATCATGAAGAATGAGCCCACCTGAAAACATAAGATAGGTGTCAGAATGAGAACAGAAGAAAACACGTACTTTTAAGTTTTAAATGATATGCATGCAGTTTTTCATTACATGCAACAAATAACTGTGTAGCTCAACTGAATGAAGATTGAAGAATGCATAGGATTGTTTTAAGAGATTTCAGTGACAGTCTAGCTGTACAACTATCTTTTCTGGATGCTGAATAACATTTTTGGAAGCTGTGACGGTAACTTACAATGATGAGGAGAATGAAGTAGATGAAATTGTAGAAAGAGTGGGAATCCATCACAAAGTACATAATGTCAACCCATCCCTCCAGAGTAATAACCTGCAATCAGATATCAGAATACATTTTCAGCCTCTGACTTTAGAAACATATTTTGAACTTCAGATGAGTTCAATTAAGTAAATATCAGGAGCATCTTCATATCAGGATTTCACTAAATACACTGACGTCAATTCTTTCGGCTCTAGCATTGCTTCTTTTAGCTCTTCAGTATTGTTTGACAAATGCAAAAATGTGTGTTGTGCACAAGGTAGACCAAGTCATCAGCAATGGCACAACATGTACAATATTTTAACAAGAAGGAACAAAGCCAGGTCATGTTCACATATAGGGAAGTGTGGGACTTGAACCTGAATAACCAGGATGCCATACTACTGACATTGAATACAGATACTCAAGTAATATTGGGTTAAAGATTCATTATTCCATTGTCCATCGTTACTGTGTACACAGCACACTGTTTCTAATATGTTAGAAAACAAAAACAAACAATGGCATGCTTTGTCAACAATTTAATATTTCATATAGATGAGTTAACGGTTGTTGAAATATGACCTTTCTGTCACTGTTGATTACATAAATGTTATTCATTAGCATTATCTTTGCTACACATGGGGTGTTTGGGCCCACTTTGGGTGGTAAATGGCTTATCCACTAATCCACTAATATATAATGGGTATATAATGGTAAGTGCAGTACCTGTTCCTAATCATCTCCTCAAGCCCATGCCTTAAATCTGAACCTCCAAGTCTTTCTTAACAGTCTGTTTGTCACAGTGCCATCCTCATTCACCAACCTCCGTTTACCAGCTGTTGACTATTATCTCATCAGCCATTCTTTAAAATTGGACTCAGGACACTATCCACCAATGCACAATGATCTTGTTAAGTTCATGTAAACATGCAACTCTCTCAATCTATACAATCATATTTTTTTCACACTTATCACTGGTTCTTCAATCTAAACAGCATTTTGGGACTATAAAAAATTTCAGTATTTCAAAATGTAACATTTTGTATAAAGACTATCAAAATGTAAAAAGAAAATCCCACAGGTATATTCCCACATGTCCTAGAGACCAGGGGCCGTATTCACAAAGAATTTTAAGGCTAAAAGTTGCTCCTAACTGGCGAATTTAGGAGCAACTCCTAAAAATAATGGGCGTGTCACTCCTAACTTTAGGACTCCTAATTTTTTTCACTAAAAGTAATTCAAGAAGCATTTTAGATCTAAAAGTAGCACCTAAGTCTGGGACAGCTTAAAAGAAGTCAAGAGGACTCCTAACTCACTAAGACCTATTCACAAACAGCTTTTTGCGGCATTACACGTCGCAATGTTTTGAAATGCGTATGCGGCAACAGGAGCTTCCAATCGCGAGGGAACAATTTTGCATTGTAGGCATAAAAGGGATGCAATAATGCCACCAACAACAACCAAAATGACTCATTGTCAACATGTAAATTAAATGTAACGTTTCATTGTGAATCAAATTAAAATGTTCTCCTCTTTGCAAACATAGGCATATGGTGACAGATTAATTTAATAATGTTGCAAAGATACTGCATCAATCCGTAGGCCTATGTTTCATTAGGCTACTAAGCTATTTGTTTTGCCTTACTCTTTATTCATTTAGGCTAGGCCTTTTTATTCAGT
Organism: Alosa pseudoharengus; assembly: GCF_046254945.1. Classification (NCBI taxonomy): domain Eukaryota; kingdom Metazoa; phylum Chordata; class Actinopteri; order Clupeiformes; family Clupeidae; genus Alosa; species Alosa pseudoharengus. The sequence continues at coordinate 33,462,424 of NW_027468674.1, read as the reverse complement.
TATTCATCATCTTCCGTCCTTCACACTACTTGTGTAGCACACGCATTCTCAGACCTGTCACCTGTCACTCATCATCGTAAGGGATGTGTTTGGAATCATTCCCACGTTACAATCATCAGCCAATCAAGGTGGTCACTTCAGTCAAGCTCGTGCATGAGTAATGACGTCATCCATAGCAACGAAGACTCACTCTTAGTTTAGGAGTTGTCATTTTTCCTTACTAAGAGTAGGTCTGAAAGGCTTTGTGAATAACTTTTAAGAGAAAACTCCTAGCTAAAATCTTTTAGTGCGATTTAGGAGTACTCCTAAGATAAAAGGCTTTGTGAATACGGGAACTCCAATTATCATAGCAAATAATAGTGTGTTTGAACATGGCCTTTAAACTGTCATATAGGCTATCCAGAGGCTTCTAAAAATATAACTTGCCAGAACTGAGCTAAACTCAAGACACACTCATAAATTAGAGCATAAGTCAAGTTCTGCTCCGGGGATGCCTCAGCTAACTACAGTACATCTTTGTAGTATTTTCTCTGGATCAATGTGAGTTCCCTGCATTCACAGATAATCTTTACACATTGCCCTTAGGGTATATCATGATCATGACCCTGGCCAGAGATCTATCCATGCACATAATACTGAAAACACATTCTTTAAACATCAGTCATGACTCATGATAAGGATTATGGCATCTGTTTTGGTGTTATTCTAGGACATGTCAGCGCTCAACAGAATAATGATACGTGATCTGAACATATTACGAAAGAATGTAAGATAATTGAAAAATCCCAAGGTGGAACCACTCAGGATTCAACTTAGGATTTCCAGCCGGTTTAAAACATTTTTAATTATAGGAACCACTGGACAGGGGAATGGCACACTTTCACTATTATGCCCAACATGCATGGCAGGTGCTTAGTACTTCACAGAATTATGACTTTGTCTTTAGCAATCAATATGAAAAACCTGAGCCAATGAGACCCCCCTGGGCCCCATGTAATTGAATTTCAAATGAATTGTAGAAGAACACAGTGTGTGTTTGTGTTTGCAAATTAAAATGTCATCCATCCAAGAAGAAAAATTGTCTTTCTGGAAACTTATATTTCATAACAGTCTTATTTAGAATCTGATTATTCCACACTTGGTCAGTTTATGTAAATAAAATAATAATAAATTGCAAAAGTTCCCCACTAACAGCACTCTGTGCTAATGGCACTAACGGCATCTGACATCTCACAAGCCTCCTCTGCCGCCCCACTGGCTCTCTCAAAAAAGAATGGACTCCTGCTGATGATAAAGCCTTTACAGGCAGCACTTCAGCCAGATTAATGTGAAACCTTCCATAAGCACCTTTAGAAACCTAAGTTGTATTTCATCAACCAAGACAGCGAGATAAACAACAGTGTCATTGCCACGAAAAGACAAGGACAGGGCCCATGGTATGAGAGAAACGAGAACAGACTATGGGCTACTACTAATAGATAGATAGATAGATAGATAGATAGATAGATAGATTAGTTTATTAATCCCCAGAGGGAAATTATTATGGTAATACTACACAGCTTACATTTGATACTGTTAAAGAACGGAATGGAATGGAATTTTTAGGGCCTGTGTCCACCAAACATGTTTTTTTCCATCTATTTCTTTTACTAATGTCATGAAGTTCAGTGCTAACAGTGCTCAGAGGCCTCAGCTGAATAAGAAGGCCCCGCTGCGCTCAGGGAGCTTCCAGTTTATAACTATTTCACTTTTAGAACAGCGCAGGGCTCGTCAATGTCACCTCTTTTTTACGCAAAAGATTATTTTGGTGGACACAGGCACTTAGTGAAGCACTCATGCTGAGATAGATTCATCCTAATATGCTGTATTTACTTACTGAACCCTGATTCCAAGACAGGAGGGCTAAGCAGACAAATCAGCTCACCTGAAAGATAGCGATCCATGCATAGCCAATGTTGTCAAAGTTGATGGCATCCTTAAAGGGGTTGTGCTCGCCGGCAGAGCAGTTGGTGTAGTACTGATTCCAGTTGACACAGGTGGTGTTGTCAGTGCCGTTGAATGCTGCCATGTCCAGGGTGCACTGCAGCTCCTCCTTGTACAGATTGGGTATGAGGTTGCAAAGACGCATGCCATTCTCCCGTGGCTGGGAGCAGATAAATGGACTCTCATCATCGTTTTCTGTTCGATAGAATTTATCCACACCCTGTGGTCTATATTTGGAAAGACAGCAACCCTTTAGATTCAGTCAAAACAATTTCATGCCTACTGTTCATTTGATGTTGCATTCAGACCTTTTTGCAGAACTATATGATTTTCTTCAGGACAGTACCTACTTCATTTCAAATTCATGCGAGGTGACATGCAGGCCACACCCCTAGCGCTCAACTCAGGTATGAATCTGTTCCTGGTCTAGCATTGATACCAGCACAGGCCACAGTTTTAACCCTTAGAACCCTAAGCTGTTTTTAGGGCATTTTCACTACCTTTATTCATAAGGATTTATTCTGGTCATTGTAAGTGCCAAACACATATATTATATATTGTTTTTTTCAGGAGAGTCTATGCTATTCAGATCTGCCATCATTTCATGTATTAATACTAGCATTGATTTTATTTTGATTTTTAAAGAATTAAAATATAAAAAGTGTATTATAAAAATTCTTATATTTCGACATGTATCTCACCACAGCAAGCTCACAGCTCTACATGCATTGCATGTGGTTGTAGGGCAGACTGTCCTGAATCGGGCAATATAATTGCCATGTTGGAGGGATACTCTGGGGCTGAGCAATTTACAGAAATATTTGCTGTGTGATTTACGGAAATAAATGCCATTTTTTATAGTGACCTTTCTGAGCTCCATATCTGTGACACGAACTGATCTGACCTGACTTGACCCGAGGTTACGTGTTAGCCTGCGTGCCTGTGTGTATGCTGTCATAATAATTCTCAACTTTTTACTGCATTGCCATGAACAAAGTAAAGGCAAAAAAGGTGTTTATTTGTTGAACAAATTGGGATGCAATGTATGCCTTGAATTGGATGCCATGCAGGAATTTGCTAGGATCTCAAAACCGGATTATAAACATGCTTTGCCACAAGAACAGACAAAAACGTGGGGTAAGTCCAGCTATATGAAGTTATTATTTTGCTGTCACTTCGTCTGTTTTATAACCCAGAAGGATGTACTTGGTATCAAATGATAGCTCTGTGTCTCCTCTTTCATCTGACATGCGTGGCATATCTATCCGATCACGGGTCCGCGAGTAATTCAAACGAGAGTAATGAGTGTGCAGCGTTGGTTTGTGTACATGACGTTATTATTTTGCAGTCACTTCGTCTAGTTTTATAAGCCCGAAGGATCGATAAACATGGTACCAATGGATAGCCCTGTGCCCCCTCTTTCATCTGATATGCTTGCCATATCCATGCGATCACGGGTTCGCGAGTAATTCAAACTAGAGTAATGTGTGTGCAGGTGAACGCAGAGAAGTATAGACTGTAAATATGATGCAATTTGATTTAATTTCATGATTTTTTTAAATTTTCATACTTGATCGTACAGACAAGTGTGTAGTCTCGTTGGAAAGCCCCACTTCTGCTCTGTCGTGCAATAAAGGTTTCATCTTGCTGCGATGAACCGTTCCGGAGCAATGTAACAGAGAAGAAGGGGTGTGTTTTTTGACGCACTTTGCGTCAATCGGGTTCTAAGGGTTAAGAGTGTCCCTATCTAAGATTAGTGAAAAGTGAAAATCCACCCTGGTCATCTTATTATTATTTGAGGGCTTGATATCAACACCTTGCAGATTTGTCAACACAGCCTAAGGACAGGGATAAAAAGCAACAAAAAGCATTGGCTGGGATTATTTATTTTCTTCACTTTATGTTTATGAAAATTATGTAAGATTCAAACATAACTCCATCCATCATCAATGACAGTCAGTTTCTCTGTGCTGGATTTACAGAACTCATTATGTGAGCTAAGGACTTGAAGTATACAGCAAGACTTTTGCATGAGCTTTCTCCTCCTGAGTCATACATTCTAATCTTCTCGTCCTCAACCATGTTTACAGTCTACTCCAAACTCTGCATGTTTTAGTGTTTCGTCACATTACATCGTATTCTCCAAAAGAACACAGCTGAAGTGCTATGTGTTACCAAGCAAAATATCTGCTTTCTGTCAGTAGCAAAAAACAGCACATCCTGTCTATTATTCAGAACCATAATGAGGACACACATTTCTCATTAACGGCCCCAACAATCCATCATGCTTCTGCTTTGTGTTGATCATAGAACATTTTTAACTCAAGCACACTCAGATTATTTTCTTTGCCATATTCAGATGCTTTGGCTTTATGTGTGTGCTGTACTCACAAACTGAAGTTCTCAGGCACGAAGCAGCGGTTGCGTAGCAGTCCAGCCCAGAGCTGTACTCCGACGATGCCAAAGATGAAAAAGACAAAGAAGCAGAGCAAGAGCACATTGCCCAACATAGGGAGCGTGTCCAGGAGCAGGGTCACTAGGATACGCATGCCTGTGAAGGAAACAGTGCAGTATTATAACATTACATGTGCGCATACACACAGGCACACAGGCACACACACACACACACACACACACACACACACACACAAACACACACACACCGACACACACACACATACATACACACACACACACACATACACAGGCACTACACACACACACACACATACATACATACACACACACAGGAACAGGCACACACACAAACACACACACATACACACACACACACACACACACACACACACAAACATTAAAGACAAGGCATTGGCTTGGCAAAGGCATTGTGAAATGTTGTAATTATGATCCACTATGAAATAACCCAGTAGAATGTCTCAAAAAAGAACATTGAGATTTTTAGCCTAATGCAGCAGGTTCTCACTACTGTAGTCTGTTTGTCTACCAGAGTGTGAATGACTACTGACTGCAGATGTGGTGTCCTTTGTGTGGGCATGGGTTTGTTTTGTACAGGCACTGCCTTATCTGTCCTGAAAAGCAAACTTAAAAAGACTAAATTGTCTTCCAAAACCATAATTTAACATTATTTGCATTGCAGCATGAATATTTCACACAATTTTGACAAAGGTTTGCTTACAGTATAACTGAATATGGTCACTGGACACAAAAGTGTATTGGATTAAAATCATGGCCAACATCTTTAACTGCCACACACATACTGTATACATGTCCTTGAAATTAACTTGAAAATAGCGTTTTAGTCATTGGTATTCCTTTGCTTTCTTATATGATGGAAAAGTTGAATGCCATCTAACCATACACAGCAATGTGCACCTGAGCTTTCTGAGCAGGTGGTAATACTCAAATACTCTCACCGAATTTTTGGTCAGTGATTTGACCTGATAGAGTGGCAAGTTTGACCCAGCACATGATTTGGTTTGAAATGTTCATGAAAACGGTGACTCCCATAAAAATATTTATGTTTTAATTGAGACATTTCTGGTGGGTCACTGGGTGGAGCAGTTTAATACCCATAGTCATGCCCCTTGTAATAAGAAAATTTAATTGGTTGTCATATGCGCATTTTGAAATGGGAACCAGTGATAAGAATGAGCCATGGCCAGCAATCTAAAATATGGCAATGACTTTCAGAATTAAAAAGATCTCTGACTTAGCAAACACCTTTCCCATTGGGAACTAGCCAAACATATCCACTCAACGTCAAAGCTGTAGTATTTGCTTTTACAGTTGGAAATGTAACTTGCCAATAGCTACATCACAAGATTGACCTGTTTATTTGATTAATATGTTTAGCTGCATCTATATTGTCTGGTTATTGTAGTATATAGTAGTTGTGTTGTGCTGTGCTCTCTCTGTGTCTCTTTGATCCTCTCTCTCTCTCCCGTGTCAGCTGGCCTTTGGGTCTACTGGATCCAGGTGTGCTCGTTTGGAATTCTCTTTCACCATCGGTGCATGGCGAACAAGGTTGGGGATGACAACCTGATGGAGACCTTTTCAAACAGATTTTCTCTCCCCTGCACAATACGTTTTTGATGATGATATGTTTGGGCGCATGCATTTCTACTGTGCTTGCTGTAGTGACTGTTGTGCTTAGAGAGTGTTCAACAGTAGGCTATGGTGGTGCTCCGTTTGCTCTTTTTTCTGATGCATCATTGGGGCTGTGTTCAAGTTCACTGACTGCCATTATGAAGCTCAAACCTCAAATTACATTAAGGAAACAACACTTGTGAGTTCAACAAAACCAAGAGAACAGAGTCCACACAAGGTTCTTTAGATATTTTCTTGGTATTTCAAAGAACCCTGTAATGACCTTTGTGTTTTCACATTTTTGCAATGTACCCATTGGCCCCAATGGTTCTCCACACTGATGTTCTCTTGTTTGTCGTTAGCTAGGGATTGAGGTCAGGTTTTCTGCTGTATTTGAAGAGTTTGGTTCCAAAAATCTATCTAAATGAAGACAAATTCATTTTCATAAATATTTTTTGTTTGTTTCCCAAGTGATTTCAGTGGAACTGTAATTGGGTTATTGTTATTTTGTAACAACACAACTGCAATTTGATTGATATTACCATTAATACACAATTAAATAACATATTAATTACTGACTTATTAATGTTTTCAAAAATGAAGATATAGTGTTTGAACCAAACTCTTCATTTGTCTTCATGTAGAAAGATTTTGCTTCAATATAATATGCAGTACTTCCGGTACATCATCAGCACTTGGCTGAGATTATTTGACTACCATATGAAAGATTCAAAGGCTGAATCACTTTCTCTCGATTAAAACTGGTTACCTTACATTTGGGTTTGTTTGGTTTTAATCACAAGATCACCATGTACCTCCTGATGAAAAAAATAGTAGATTTTAACATATTTAATCTCCAGATTTCTGTAATAAGAAACACAACCAGGCAGGCAGACTATTGTTTCTATTATGAATGATCTTGTTTGCCGATGTTGAAAAATCTTCATGATGTTGCTCCCCAGACAGATGAGCCTGTCCCCATTTAATCTATGATGGACTCTCAAGGGATTCCTTTTGGAACTCTATGCACACATCAATATCCTCTGAAGTAATTTCAGCATCTCACCTTTGATCTAGGCTCATTTTCTTGGGTTATTGCTATAACCTTGGTTGTTATGAGTGAGAAATGGATAATGATTCCAACAGTTTTAGGGAAATGTTTTAGGGGAATTGCTCTGCTGTGCTAAAGCAGTTTTTAATATCTCTTAGTCATAACTATTTTCCATTTCAAAAGCTAACTTAACTCTGCTCTATCTATACAGCATTCATAAACAAAGCAGTTAATTATGTAATGCATTGGCCTCCTCACTCACCCCTGCATTTCCCATAATATGAAATAGCAATTACGAAGAAATGCTGAATCTTCTACTAATTCAATAATATTGAAAAAGGCTCTGATGAACAATGGGACAAAGCCGAGCTTATTAGAATTGGTCAAATGTGAGGCCATGCACCTCTATAATAAACATTATTGATCCATAGACTTTCACTACTCAGGCTTTCTATCAATCTTAGTTCTTTCAGGTTGACTGGCCATGCTTATAGCAACATCCCCCTTTCATGTTTCATTCTATTCAGCAAACCCGTATAGGCTGTTTTACTTTACAAATGCATGAACTAACTGCCCCTTTTCACTCTTTCAGTTGTACTGTCATGGTTTGCCATTCTCTCATGTTTTCAAGCATTTTCCACTTTCATTGCCTCTCCCTTCCAATCTCCTTATCATACTGTAGCCACAACTTTAATGCTTTACATACTAATCATGTTTCAGATACACAGCTTCCCCAACCCATGATTCCTCTCTGCAAAGGCCACTCCAATTACTTCAGGGCCACACAAGACCATCATCATTTCATCACCCTTGATTTTCAGTGGCCATGACATCACTTTATCATTCCAAACAACAAGGTAATCAAGCAGGTGGGCACAGAACTGTTCAATTAACCTCCAGCTGTCCTACATGGTAGCATCTTCTCACATTAACATCCACATGCCAAACACATCCATTATGTAAGTATAAACAGAACAGTAAACTGAAAATACAGAATATTGTAAGAATAAAGTATAGTATATTGTAATAATAGTATATTGTAAGCATGTTCGAGAAACATGCTTACAATATACTATTATTACAATATACTATGCAAAATCAAATTGTAGAGGAAATAGACACTAACATTTAAAAAGCTCATGCTCACTGGGGCCCAGGAGCTCATTTTGCTGTTTGGGTCAACTCTTGTAAAAGCGGATGTAGTGTTTTTTATTGGAAATGTGATCTCTGGTAATCGAGCCAAAGGTAGGGCAAAGTAGTGTCTAGGGACTTAAAGGAAAATTCCGTTTTTTAGCACTTTAAGGCCCTTTTCTGGTTTGTTTTGGATGAACTAGAGTGGTGGACACTGAAATTTTGACGATTGGTCCTGTCTCGACTTTTCTGACTCGTTTTGAATCGCCTTTGACTGCGCAGGGTGGCTGCCAACAGGCATACTGTAGGCTACTCAAACATGTCCTAAAACAACCCTTAACGTTCGTTTTCAAAACTGTGCAACTCATCGAGTGGTTAGTGGAGTTCGTTGACTATTAAAAGCAAATATATCAGCGCAATGTATGATTTCCAGCCGTCTTATTTGCTAGGCCTATTGTGGAACTATTTATTCAGACACCTCACAACCGTGTATAAACTTCCGGCTCAATATTTGAACCTGAAGCATAGACAGTGGCGCAATAATATCAACGTGCAATGAGTCTTCCAACAGAAATCAATGGGATTTTACGAAATGCCAAATAAAACACGACAGAAACTGTATTTCGCTACGCTACTTGTTTTGGAACATCAACGAACACCACTAACCACTCGGCAGTTTTGAAAACGAACGTTGAATAGCCTACGGTAAGTACAGTATGCCTGTTGGCAGCCACCCTGAGCAGTCAAAGGCGATTCAAAACGAGTCAGAAAAGTCGAGACAGGACCAATCGTCAAAATGTCGGTGTCCACCACTCTAGTTCATCCAAAACAAACCAAAAAAAGGGCCTTAAAGTGCTAAAAACCGGAATTTTCCTTTAACCCATTCGCGCTGGATGCTGCATGACGCAACATTGACCCTCCCGCTGGATGCTGCGTAGCGCAACATTGACCCTCCCGCTGGATGCTGCGTAGAGCAGCATACTTTTTATGTCATGTTTCTAGGTGCTACAGAGGCTTAGATATTAAATTTTGGTAGACGTTGACAATTTTTTGTATGTTTTCAGAAAACCCTCAGGAAATAAGGTTATTTAGTCTAGAATGCCATAGGATTCTATAGGCGTTTTTAGCAGGCATTTTAGGAGTAAATAGGTTAATGTAAAATTGCACTTCAGCACAAACAGGGAATAACTACAGAGGAACACAAGTCACAAAATTGCTCTCATCAAAATCTCGCCTAAATTGAATCACATAGTGTCCGCCCAAACATTGCTTTAAAACTAATTATTAGGTTCATGTAGTCAGCACCAACAACAGACATTGTGCCATTATTAGCTGAGGGCAAGGGAGAGAAACCTGCTTGGTAGACAGGATAATTTCACAGTAAATAAAAAAGGTGACTCCTCTCTGCTTGAAGGACTGTGAGCATGTGTGTGGCTCTCTTTATAGTGTCCCTCATCCTGGCCAGTGGCCTGTATACTTGTGGAGAGAAGAGGGAAACGTAATGAAGAGGAAAATGTGCAAATCTGTGGCCCTTTAGAGGAAAAGGCAAGGAAAGGGTGGAGTGGCTAATAGTTTACTGAAATTCCAAATAAATATTTAGCAAGGACCCTTTGATTGCATACAATTTTATATATATGTTATAATAAATATTATACTATACCAACCTACCTGCAGCAGTTGTGCTTAAGTAATATTAATGTCTGAGGGAAGAAATACCTTCATATTCTGATTAGCTGAAATCATAATTAAATGTTGTATCAGTTTATATTGTTGTGCACTAACAGAATGGAATGTGTACCGAATGTAATAACTTCTAATTTATACCCGGCTCTTGGTAGCTACTAGTCTCTGATTTTAATAATACAACAAGACACAATCTAATGACACCAATCAAATTCACTGTTTACACAGCTATGGCTGTGGGTTTATGACTAGGTTTGCTAAGAGCTGCATTCTACCCTCATTTTTTTCATCATTTATCATGTTTCCCTCAAACCAAGAGACAATATCCTTTGAGGACTTGCCGTACTAGTTGCCAGCATCAAGTCACACATGTGTTGTATTTGATGGAATATTTCATAATGCAACAAGAGAGCATGTGCCTGTTTTGTAAATAAATGATGTATTTATTACTGGACCATATACTCACTGGGCACTCGGTTGATGGCTCGAAGTGGCCGCAGGACCCGAACTGTACGCACAGCGGAGAAGCTGACATTCTGCAAGTTAAGGGAGTACTCTAGCATCCTGCAGTAAACATGAGCATGAGCAAAATCAGTACAACTGCTGGATTTGTTAATATAATTATACATTAAGTACAAGTACTTCCATACAAGTACAAGTATACATACAAGTCCTTACAAACACAGGGCAGAACGTCCCTGAAACCCGTATGTCTTTGAGGACATCAAAGGCTCTTCCACATCTAGCAAAAAACATTAATTCCATGTAATGTACAGTATATACCTTTTATTCAAAAGTGCATACTGCATTTGAACACTTCAAGGTGTATACTTAATAAAACGAGTAAAATGCATGGTAGCGGGAAAGACAGCAGGGATGTCAGTGTTCAAGGTAGTGAGGCATTCAGGCATGAAAAGTGAAACCTGTGATCAAAGGAGCTATTTCTTCTCACTTGTGCATTTTCAGTTACATAAGAGAACAGGGGCATTTTATCTAGTTCATAGATGACTCAAGTTTTAACTTTAGCTGTCTACATTTGAGTGAAGCAGGAAAATCAGCAACGTACCACTAATCACAACACTTCTTCAGAGGAATGTCCAAGAAACAAACACATATGTGCATTTGTGCGTGGGAGTACACACATACGCACACACTCAAACACATGCATGAGCAGCTGCTAGGCATATGTGGAGCTTGGATGGGAGCACATGGAGGAATTCCCACCTTTCAGCAACTCTAAGAATGTAGCCATACTATGTCAAGGCCTGTTGTTTTGTTTTGGAGTTTTTGTCAGCAGCTGTCAGTTAAGTTGCCATAACAGGATCAATCAAAACACCTCAGATATTCAAACTCAATTCAAAGGACACCCTGTTTAAAAGAGGACCCACTTGTAAATGTATTCATTACTATGCAAACCAGATAAATAATTACTGAAAACACTCTTCTACATTAAATCTCTCCTGCATTATAAATGAAACTGCTATATGCACCAATGCAGTACATTTCCTATAAATGAGTGGGGACAAGTGTGAGAAACATTCACAGGTGATATACTAGATCTCAGGCAGATAATAGCACAATCTTGTTTATGAGGGTGATTCTGGATATAAAAAGAACATCTGCTGGGGCAGATAAGCCGAGCACAAACAGAGGTAGTAATCAGGAACATACACAAACATACATTTGGTTGAGATACAAATCCAACATGTCTGTCCTCTACGACATAGCACTGCTGCGAACACAATCTAGCTCAAGTAACAGCCCCCCACCCCCAACTAGCACCATTATTGTTGGCCTTCATTAACAATACAATACAATATCTATTTAGTGATCCACTAAATAGTTATTACTTCAAACAAGGAGACTATGTTTTTGGTACAGTTTGCTTGTATATTAGTCAATCCATAGGCAGGATTACGTAAAAACTACAAGAAACTTGAAACTTAAAATATGAAACTTGTTGGAAAGTTGCAGAATGGCCTAAGAAAGAGCCATATTAATTTTGGCCCAGATCACTGGTAACATTGTGTACTTGGCCTTAGCAAAGGCCTGAGCTTTCCCAGTGTCCCTCTAGAATTTATTCTGTTTCTTACATCTTAGACCTGTTACAACTACCTAGGACACATCTTCCACCTCATTTTGTATTTTTCCAAAAATGCAATCTAGTTTAATGTGAATGCATTTCCACAACAGACTCCACCTCAGCCATCTGTCAGAGTGCTAATAATTAGGCTGATATCACTGGGTCTTCTTGTCGGACATTAGCATGTTGTTTCTTGCTTTTGGAAAATGAAGTTCATTGCAGAATGGCATTTTTGTATCTGCTGGTCACTACTTGATATTAATACTGTATGTCCTAACTTTTAGTTAGATATTTAAACATTTCAGTTTTACCCTTCACAACACCAGTAGCCTAATCTATTAAATGTGATGTTTTTGTTTGTATTCAGACTACTGTACACTCGTCCCTGCAGACAAAGGCCAGTGATTATGTTCGCTATAATTCTGTCTGTGTCATAGCTCCTATTGTTATGTTAGGCTACTTGAAAGAAAAAAATCCAGATCTTTTGGTTTTGACCTATCTATCCACCTACCTATCTGTAATCTATTGCCAGCCCAATTCTCTGACCTGAGCTTCCGCCACAGTAGCCCACCTATTATTCCTACCAGTCCACCCAAATAGGCTAAAACCAGGCCTGCTTCAAGGTCCTTGGCCCTGGAGGCCGTGTGGTTAGGGATCTGGCTTTTCATCAGCTATCATGTAAGTGGAGCAAGTCTGAGTGAGAGCCTAACCTCCTAACCCCCAACACTCGACAGAAAGAGGGGAGCTGCCCTGAACACAGAGATCAGATTTGTGTATTCTTTTCACATTTCTTTCTCATTGCGTATCTATTCTCCATAAGTGAGTCACTATAACAATTGCACATATATTAATTGCTACATTCAAACTCATCAGACTGTGATTACTATAATGACTCCACCTCTGTTAGTGTTAACAGCCGTTTGGAATTAACCACTCAAATGTCTATTCCTTTGCCAATTCATGCTCACTAAATATTTCATGCACCATTGATAAGCCTATTAGTTCTTCAGCTATCAACAGTCAACAACTACAGGGGAAAGTAGGCTGAGGGTAAAATAGGACAAAACAAGCCTTTTGCTGGAGCCTTTCTGGCCATGAGAAATGTGTGTGCTACCACCCTCTTCCAATGTGTTTAAGCATTTGTTCACATTGCTGCATAAAATAACATGAAATAAGGGCATAGCTGGACAAGCGATAGAAAAGATGGAATTCTTATATCACAGAATGAAATTAAAAATGCACATCAAAAACTGAAATCCCCTGCATTCACTTATTCAAAAGGGTTTTTACCGCTGTCACCGAACTTATGACCAGCACCTGTCCGACCTATCCTCTGGGTGCCATCTCCTTCAACCCCCTTCGAGTCATTTCACACACGCCGGCTTCCATAACATACATCATTAGTTCATAACCTCTACCTGGCATGGCTTAAAGCAGGCTCAAAACTAAATGTTCATATAATTTGATAGCTACAGCCCACAGGAAAGGAAAAAATCTCTTTTGTCTATTCTATTTCTCCTAAACGTAAATGTGCTCAATTTAACATCAAATATGAGATTTTGGCCATTTTCTTGCATTTCTTAATTCGAACTTCTGAGAATTAGCTCTTCTCTTGTTTCAGCAAAGTCTAATTTAAGTTCTAATTAAGATCCCAAAACTACTACACTTCTTCTCCATCTATTCAAATTGCTCCCTATTTCTTCAAAGGGTTATTCAAGAGAAACAGGTGAGATCTCAATAAGAGCTGTTTTATTTATTGCGAGACAAAGAAAAGACATTTTTCTCTGCCAGACATCACTTACTCTGACCATTTAAAAACAAACTTCACTGAGCCTCAGATCTGAAGGGGATGGCAGGTTGTTGAGAGTGTGTAATGGCCCAGAACACCTGGTCAATCCAATCAGTGCTCTGTTGTTTTCATAAATGTCCAAGATAATATGCTATGGTTAGGGCTTTGGGTAGGACCAGTGAAATGCTGCACTGCATCCAAGTGTGCAACTTGAGACTACAGTAACTTCCAGTGTATTAGCCACACCGTGTATAGACCGCATGACCGCAAAACTGTTTATTAAGTGCAGTGCCAAATAGCCTAAAAAATCAGAATCAGATCATGCTTTAATGAGAAAGAAGAATGAAGAAATGAAACACATTCTCATGTATACCCCGCCTCTGTTTATGAACTTCATAGCTGAGGAAATGTTGCAAAATCAATGTACTGTATAAACCTTGGTTAATAGGTGGGAGATTACGGTAAACTTCGAAGTTGCCCACAGGCAAAAGAGGAATGGCAATCATTTTAAAGTTTCTATCTATTACGCTGTGTTCTCTCATTCCTTACTCATCTAACATTCTCTTGACCTGTTTTGTTTTAGTTTGATGGCAGATACCAATCCTAAAGGAAACAAAAGTAGGTGACCAAGACACACACTGCATGCCTGCACTTACCTCCCTGCTAAAGTCATAAGCTGCTTTTACGGGCTCTTTGTACCCTGGTAAAGATAGCTTTTCTTCATCAGAACAGTGTCCTTGCCTATGTCCTTTACTTTGTCATTTGCATCAATACTATCTGCACGTAACATCTGCCATAAATAGCTCTCAGTCAGACAGACAAAATAAATCAAATGGACAAGTAAAGTGATCCAGATTTCTATGTCTGGGCATTTTCATTCTTCAACATTTCTAGACTTCATGTATGCTGGATAATTGGTAGATCTTGGTGAGGTGAGTGATGCCCTTAACCCACTATTGCCAGGATATCCTTTTCGGTAATCACTACTGTTACCATTTATAAATGCAATTCATCAATACTAGTGACCATAATCAACTTAATCAATCTATTAATGTATATAAGGCCCCCTCATGTATAATTTCCCCCCATCATAACCTATCATTAAGAGAAAAGAAATGGTGCACACCCAAACATTTGAAAGAGCGCAAACATTGTTGCACACTCTGATTGGATAGCAACTCAAAGTTCAGTGTTCTGGAGTGCTGCCGTTGGCATGGTGTGTGTCTGTGTTTACTTTCATTTTGTGATGTTAGAAAATGTAAACATTCGCTACTGTACATTGTCACTGAAAATAGATGCTATTCTATTCAATATTTTGTTGCTGGCACAGGTCTACGAAAGCCCACAGCACCAGGACATCTGTCGCCAACTTTTTTTTTTTTGGAGTGACACTAGTCGCCTGGACTGTAAATCAGCCTTAGGAAGTGCGTGATTTGACAAAGCTAAGGCTCAGTAAAACGCTTCATATCGCACCTAAGCAGCAAGAGATATGGAGGTAATGACAGGGCTATGGCCATAGCAACCATTAGGGGTGTAACGGTTCATGTATTCGTATTGAACCGAAACGGTACGGGCGTCACGGTTCGGTGCATGAATTTACACGGAGAATACACGGTATCATGTCATGCGCAATTACTGTTAACTAGCGAGAGTTACGGGAGTTCTTTAGCGACACCTAACGCTAATCTGTAGCCTCGCCTTAGCTCTGAAGCTCTGATTGGCGCCTATGTTCTTTTTTTGTCAGGTCGTCAGTCAAGTCAGAGATAGCAGCAACATAAGCAAGTGGATCCTCTAACTCTTGGGTCGCCCAAGAGTTAGAGGATCCGCTGGTCTCTTTAATATCGCAAGTTTGAGAACTTCAGTTACAGTAACGTTAGTACAGGCGAAAGAGTGGTGGATAAGATGAAACTGTGTGTCGGCATTGTTCAGCAGTTGTTGTTGGGTATGTGAGTGGAAAAAATGCTACACATATTAGAAGCCATCACCCAGATGATGTATAGGCTAGCAACCAATCACTGAAAAAAAAAACTTCCCCTGCGCTTCAGCAGCCGTTGGATACATACAAATAGGGCCAAAACCTATGGCTTAAATTAAACGATTTCGTAATGACAGAAAGCTATGTAAATCGCGTGGTAACTTGTAACTTCTCACATGAGGAGCTGGTAGTGTTAAGTGACAGTAAAGTGACAACGCTAACCAGGCTAATAAACAAACCATGCTACGGTGAGTTAACGTCAAAGGGCAAAGTCACGTGACTTCTAGTTGTAGTCTCTATGAAATGAAAGGAGCAATTTCGCCCCAGTGGGTGTTTTTTTTATTTTTTAAAAAAAGGCAAAATAGTGTGATATTTTCACAGTTAGTAGGCTAGATTATTACTTTACACACAATGAAAAATATTGAGGCAAATTGTAGACCCTTCCATATACAACTAAACACAGATGTTGAAGGTCTTGGCTAAGTGGATTTTTAAAAATAATTTTTCTATGTAATTTGCACTTTCAGAAATAAGAGATGCTGTAGGCCTATTTTCAGTTTTATAGCTGATTGTTTTATTTTTTTTACAAGTTACAGGAGTCTGGGTACTTATTGTACTGTTTAGCCTACATCTTACACACTTCAGGCTGTTGCAGATAGCTCAGGAAAGAGACTGTAGGACACTAGGTGGTACAGCCTGAGAAATGTACCAAAAAAAATGCTTTCTGCATTTTTGTTTTGCTTTTCCCTCCATTGTACCAAACTCGTACCGAACCGTGATGTCCGAACCGAGGTATGAACCGAACCGTGACTTCTGTGTACCGTTACACCCCTAGCAACCATATAGTAAGAACTTATATATTGCAAGACCTGCATGGTGTAAGTGGGAAAATGGACTTCACAGAGTTTGGGTAGCAGGAAATAATACACTCAGGTGTATCAGAACTGTTTAGGTTAGTCTGTCTCCAACTGATATCCTCCTCATGTGAAGGACATCAGGGAGTATGCCTACGTAGATCAGTACGTTCTCATGCTTCCAGCAGCTTCCCTATATACTCATGTTATCATTATTGTTGTCTCATTTTAGATTTGTGCAATTGCTGACTGAATATACAGAAAACACCTATTCACCTGAACACCTACACCCAGCATCTGCTGAGCAACACAAATGCACAGTGCCAGAGAGCAACTTACGTAACACGTTCTCAGAAAAAGTCATCAACCATTATATTCCGCCCTGCTGTAATAAAAAGGCCTAAACAAAAACTGATTTAATCAAACTGCCAAAAAGGCTTGCCAGATTGATGCCACTCTGCACTCGTCTTCTACACATTGGCAGACATCTGTGTTGTATTTACACATACTGTATGGCCAATGTGTTGAAACCATTTCCTGAAATCATCAATATTTATCAACACACTAGGTCTGTGACGTCTATGGTATGTGAATGACATGCTGGCCGGGGATGCCCGGGACACTACAAAACAATGTGGTTTAACAATATGAGGTCTGGTGATTGCTTCTTCATCTGGCCGGCGGCCATGATTGTGATTGCATCTCTGTTATTATTCTGTTAGACAGTTGGTGTTAACTTTAAAATACTAACCGATGTGTTGCATGTGTAATTGCAAATGTGGGGACATCATTTGCTTGATTTAAGGAATTAAGAGAAGATGTAGAGAGGACACTTACCCGGCTAAAATGATGAAGAAGTCTAGTCTGTTCCATGTGTCACCAAGATAACATTTTTTTCCAAAAATTCCCAAGGCCACCATCTTTATCACCATTTCCACAGCAAAAAATGCAAAGATGAAGTCATCAAAATCCTACACACAAGAGGGAAAGACGCAACATTCATATTCATTTGTAGTCAGGCTAAGCTACCTTGACACACAATTACCAGTGTCCTATGTATATTAAGGTTTATGTGAAATCACATTAAAGCAGAGCACATCATACTTACATTTACACCATACATTGTCTTTGACAAACAAATAATAATAACAAAACAAACAAAAATATTTGTTTTGTTTTTCCCATAAAGTTTCCTCTCTTGGTCCAGCATAGGACCCCATTGTACACAACTTGTAAGGTACAAATTATGTACAAATAGATAGATAAATTATAGAAGGATAAATGATATCCTACAAAATGATGCGGTGAGAAACTCTTTTTAAGAAACCACTGATCACATTGGAGCCGGACACTCCAGTGAACTGATTAGTGACTTGGCAGTCTGCTTTGCATAGGTTGAGGATTTCTACTTGTTTATTCATCAGCAGACACTCGGGCCAGCTGGTACCTTTGCATGATGTCACCCTTGGTGTAGGCTGAAGATACAGCAGTAGGCTGGGAGACCAGTCCCTCAAGGTCAAATCTCATTGTCTAGGTAACACACCTTGTGGGATGTCTCACCAGCTGGTACAACATTTGGTGAGAGTGGCTTATAGAGGGGAAACCCCTTCCTGTTCAGATACTGGCGAAGTGATCAGTGCCAGCTGGAATTGGCTGTAACTATGCAAAATGGCGTAGGAGGAGGCTGGGGACTGGGAGAGATGAGAAAGATAGGAGAGGGGAGAGAAAAAGCAAGCTGTTGCCTGCACTATGCGACAAATGTCAGTGAACAACCATATGTGTCTGTGCTTATGTGTGTGTGAGCTAGTGTGTGTCTGATCAAAAGGTAAGCCACTGTGTCCTACCAAGCATGAGTGACTGACTGTACCACTGTACAAAGTGTCTGTGTGTGGGTGTGATTGCTTATGCTGTGTGTGAGCTGTTATGTGCTTCAGCTGTGCTCTCTCAAGAGAACTAATCCAAACATTGGGTTTCCCTCAATGCAGTATACTTCCCAGAACAACACTAGACACTAATCATCCTCTCTCTGACTGCAGTGGAAAGTGCCACGGGTGCACAAGTGTGGTTTAGGGACTCTAATGTAAAGTGCTCATTCAGATGGCAACATATCAGAGAACATTCAGACAATTTGGTGCTGATACCTACAGTAGGGGAATTACAATCAGTCTCTATTATCTTTAAACATACCTCATATTAAGTCGTGTATAATCGTAGTTTGTTCAACGTTATGTTTCATTCAACATGTTTAGCACAGTATGGTAGGTCTGAATAATGAAGCAAACGTAGGTACTGCCTTTTTGAATTCCTTTTGCCTTGTGAGTGCAGACAGGCATAATTGATTGCAGAGTGGTGAATGGCATGACATTGTTTATTGTGCTTGCTTGTCTGCTCATCATAGAAAAAAGTAGTCAACACCAAAAATATTTAAAAAGAAAAGCACATTGTTTTCACAGATTTGACACTTACCTTTCTGATAAAATATAAAGAAAAAAATGAACAATGGTAAATAAAAAAGAATTGGAAGATTTGCTAGAGTTGTTTCAGGTCAGGTGTTGATATTGGTTATCTACAGTGACTGTTGGAACACAGTTGCATGATATGGACTGTCTCATCCGCTGGGTAAGATAAATAATAAAGAACATACGTTTTAAAACAATCTCTGTCCGCAGAGCTGTTTCCTCATAACACTGTAAAATTGGATGAGCTGCTTGCAACACAGTTCAAGATAAAAAAAAATATGAACCAACACCTTGAGAGACAAATGGTGTGCTCAGCCATGGAAAGAGTTCTTCTGCCCTGTGCTTCATGATTTCAGTTGAGAACCCCTCTCAAGGATACCAAACACAGTCTCCTTTGCATATCTTACCCGGCAACTGCTCCTCCCAAAATCTCACTTCCTTCCACACGAGCATAAAGAGGTAGCACCTCACATCTATGATAGTCAGCACAGAAAAAGCCTGAGGACATTTCCTAGCTTTCCACTTACCATACACTCTATACATAATCTTGACTGCAGTATATAACAACATTTACAGAATAATGACAAAGCTCTTTTCACAATAGCTATAAAAAGCAGGGCAGAAGAGAAAATAGAGGAAGTCTTTACCTATGCCTGAGTTTCACTGAGAGAGTTTCTAGGACCAAGAACAACATATAACAACAAGTAATTGTAGTATAACAAGTATAACATCTTCATGAGATGAGATGACTATCTGTCACATATTGGAATGATCCAAAGGTTACCTACAGTACATATGCATGTATCCAGTTTTTAAGGCTTGGGACTCCAAAATGGTATAAACCCTCTTCCCTCATACATACAACATAAATGCCATATTTATAATTTCTAGCAGTGTCTATTTTTGACTCAATCTGGACAAGCATCACAAGAAATCAGTATGGATTTAAACATGATCTATACATGCATGTGGTACTTGGCTCCTAAATATGCAGATGGAGAGTTAATGAAGTCACAGTGAGAGTGATCAGTCTCATGAACTCTCATCACTCACATTAGCCCAGATTAGTAGCATCTAAAGAGGACACATACTGTAGCTCACACTCAATACTGCAGAGGGGAGTGAGTTGAAGAGTAAGAGCTGATGATGTGTGCTGTTGTTGGAGTGGGGGCGGATCAGAAGTAGGGGCTCTGGCACACTCAGTCTTTTATTACATTGCCTCAGATACCATTACTCCACCGAAGGCATTATTTCTGGCTCAGCAAGAGGTTAACCCGAGTCATGCCAGCCCCCTGGGAGCCATCATCCAGACAGTGATGGGAGAGGACTGCATGTGTTTGTGGATTGCCTGTCGGATGAGTCTCTCTTCTGCTCTCCCTCTCTTGACTTCACTAAAATACCCGTGCCAATTTCCATGTGATAAGAGGGGAGTGATTTGATCACCCATCAGAGGAGATAATCGCTGTAAACCTCGCAGAGCCCCGGGCAAAAAGGAAAAGACCTCCACGTTCAGCTCTAGAGAGAAATAAAGTGGTGTGCTGCACTATGCCGCAGTACAAATTTACATGTTGACTTCCAAGCCAACTTGAAAAGAATACTTAACTCACCCTGTATAGGATATTCTACTGTAATAAAGTAGCAAGAAATCATGCTGTTTGTTTACAGACAAAGATATCTGTGTAGTACTTGATACAGTTTTTTCTCAATAATAAAGGTTTTAAAAATGGATATTTATAGTTGAGCCTGGATCATCTGGATCACGAACAGGATTCGAATGCTGAAATTTCGTTTCAATGTGCAAGATTGAGTCGACAGTCCGCCTACTTACAGTATGCATTCTGTCACTGTCACTCAAATGATGTCTGGAGTCAAGATGGAGATGGCAAATTTGCTCACTTCCTTGGTTGAAAACGTTAGGGGAGCAATGTAATTCAGACGAATAGGTACACTGATCCACTACGCTGCCTGTGTTATGGATGGTGTCCCTCAGTTCAGCAGTATTTTTGGACTGCATTAAGCAAAGAATAAACAAATGGTTTCTAAGAAATATTTGTAAGATGAAAGAAAACATACAGACGAAAATATACAGACAGGACTTTTTCCAGTCTTCTCAGACAAAATAACACTTTAACAGTTCTGATGAAATTGAGCATCACATTTCCTATACTTTACATACTGAACAGAACAATCCGTAAACACAACTGCTAAGATGAAGAATTCCAGGATTTTACCTGTGTAGCAGCATCGATGATTCTTTCCTAATTTCAGTTGAGAAGTCGCAACTGTCAATCCAAGTTACTAACAGTCAACATTTAATGTTTCATTCCATCAACCACAATTCTCAGTGATCAGAAAGGCAAATAAACCAGAGATGTGATGTATTGTTTAGAGAGTAACAGGTGGGATTTTTGTTTAATACACAGTGACATCTCACAGAACAGTGGTGTTGTTTAGGTATATCTAGGGACACTCACCTCCAGGATTTTGCATCGTTCCGAGTCACACAAGATATCTTCACAAGGATGGAACATCCCCAGGGTGACGCAGTTCAGCAGAATGACCAGCATACTCATCCTCTCAAACCACGTGGGAAACAGGAGTTAAGGAACATTTGATGACAGAGGTCATTCTACAACTATTTCATAAGTACTGTATGGTGTGATGCTCAACACTTCTATCAGTGTGCACTGTTGTTTTTAATGTCATCAACGGATGTTACAAAATCTGATGGACTCATGGCATCGTGAAGTAAACACAACAGTAAACATTAAATTCAGTCAATAGCAATGAAAACAAACTTTTCACATAAAACAACCTAAACATCTCTTGGTTTTGTGAGCATATGGACACACTACTAATACCACATATTGCCACTGGTACTCAGTAAGTTGTTTCAAGATAGGACTAATAAGAATAAATTAAAAGGAGACAAAGATGTCTTCATCATTTTGTTTATCATTGTGCCATTTAATTTACTTTGCTCAGAACAGATCGCCTGCTGCACATTTATGTCTTTAGTCTTGGACTAGGTAATAGATCAAAAGATGCAGATAGCGACCTTTGTCAAGCAGCCAAAACTTGTCACCATGCTAATTGAATTAACAGAAGCTAATGCCCTGGTAGGGGGCTGTCTGAACACACTGAAACCAGACAAAGAACAGCTCATTTCTCTTAATTACTGGCAAACACATTATCATGTTATTACAGGACAAAGGATAAAAAAAACTGTTGAAAAAGGTGAATGCATCATTAAAATATTTCTCAAGGCAGAATTTGTGGTGGAAATCACAACAACAAAGTGATTCATATCCAAAAATTGTCATGATGAAAAAGCCAAATGTAAACACCCGGAAGAAGCACTCACGCTGTCCTCTCCATTTCAATTCTTCACAGTCCATTTGAGAGACTTAGGGTCAGATGTACCAAATCATTTGCAACTTGTTTCAGACATTAATTCTTCGCTATCAGCACCTTAAAATATGGCATGATATGTATGAGCAGACTGCACAAGAAAGTACATTTTGCCTCCAACAGGAGCGCTTGCTGCATGGCAAGTTGTGCTTTTCCCACTCATACATATGCATTCATGGGAAGGCCAGAGAAAAAGTGAAAGCTTTGTGCAAAGACATGAGAGGAGGAGCATTAACAGCGATGAATTAGGTATTCTAGAATATGTATCATAACTACGGGTGACAGCGCACATATTTATTTTCCGTTGAAAATGTTCCACCTTTTAATGCATGTGTAATTTGAAGACTGCAGTTAAATGTGTGAATAGAAGAAACTTTCAGAAACAATGGAATCAGTATCCAAAGCCCCAGTTTTGCTTATTTGTACCATGCCAAAAGCAACCTTTAGTTTTGCTTGCCTTTTTAATATCTTACTTTCGCTTTGTCATCCACTATGCCTGATTGATTCTGAATTTGTTTGTTTTGGCTGCACAAATAGCTTGAACATTTTTTTTAATGGTAGAATTACTGTTCTGCATTATCTCTACAGTATGTTTGATGCCTTCTTAGCATGTGTTGTATTATTTCCAGATCGTTAAATATTTCATTCCTTTTAATGTGCTCCACAGTTGATTCCTTTTAACTGTGCTTGTGATAACCGCAAATTACATTATAGGAATGGAGAAAAAGCATCAACTATGAGATGAGCTTCAGGTTTGGTAAATAGAAGTACACCTGCCTATCAGTGTTTTACTGTGAAAAAGAAACGGCTGTTATAACTGATACAGTATAATGTTGCCATAATCTGACAATGTTTATTTAATATGGATGACCACAGATACATCTCCCTTACTGCATTCTATTATTCAGTAAAACTGAAGAATGTAGTTTCTTAAACTTTTTCGATCATGTTGACATTTTCTCTTCAGAGTTTCTCTGGTAGCGCACAGTGTTATTATAATATCACCGATGTTACTAAGGAAACAGGTGATGAGGCAATGAAATCTTTCATATTAGAATGTGAAAATGTAGTGCCTGTGCACCACTTACTGCCAAATACTGTAAATGCAACCAATGCAATTTGCAAAACATTTAGTTAGCAGAGTCAGACATGGTGAGGGTAGGCTATATCATCAAGGATGGTTCTAGTCTAAATCCTGCCCACAATATTGGAAAAGTGACACTATCCTTTCCTTAAGATTGAATCTTTTTTTTGAATTGGCTCTGCCATTCTAAGCTCTGGCTTCATGAGGCATTGGATTGGTTTAGATTAGAAAGTTTAAATCGTGTGAGACCTGCTAACCTATGCTAATCTTCCCAATCCATATTTAGGCTAAATTCTCCAAACATAACACACTTTTGCCTCACCGGGACTACCAAGGATTAGATCATGACTTAAGTTAAATCTTTATTGAACTCAATGCACAAGGACACAGAGCATTGAGCTCCACAGCTCTGCTGTAAATATGGTAGCTGCACTAACAGTGCTTAAATGTCATATCATTCTTCACTGATCACTGAATTATTCCTGAATTATTCCTACTCATTATCCACTATACTAATCTCCAAACAGAGCTCAGGGCTACAGTATAGTGTATGAAGAGTTTAGATGCAAACCCTCTATAAACGCCACCTGCATCAAAAATGAGATATTGATGGTGAGTGAATCCTCTCCACACATAATATACGTTAATCAAATAATGTAGCTTTAAAAGCCTGCTACCACTCTCTTCCTGGTCTAAAATATCAAGTAGTAGGCGATAGAAGCCTGATAAAAAAAAAATGCTAATTTTAAAAAAAAGTGGTCTGAGGGATTTAGAGGGTTTTGCATCTGAACTCTTTATATGGAGACAAGCACTATCTGTATAAAAATGATGAATGAACTGGTAGAACACAACATTATGTAAAAGAATGTTCAAACCAAGAACAAAATATCTTAAACATTTGGCTCCCATTAGATCCAAAGCAACCAAATCATTGTGTTGAATCCAAAATTGTCACATTCAAAGTCGTAATATCCATATAACCACAAACAAAATCTCCCTCCAACACTAAGTGTTCCAACCCATAAGGTCAGAGGAACTTATAAATATCTATCCGTAGCCATAAAAAACAATCCTTATCTTGTTTTTCTTCCTCATCACGCAGAGATGCACACGAGAGTAGAACTCATTTTCTAGAGACAGTGGTCTCACTTAAAATATTGTCACAGAAAGTGGGTTCATCATGCATACAAAAAGTGCCTTGACAAAACCCCTCACTGCCTTCCCTCCTCCAGCAAACATGCACTCTCACGTGTAAGCCCCACATGGCTCATGCAGCATTGTGGGGGAGTGTAGGTGGCTCACAGTGGAGCTCGCTCACAGGCGACAGCAGGATCAAAACCTCATCAACACCTCCTAGTTTATTTATGTGCAGGCAAATTCCCTTATGGGGTCTCTTCATGCACTGGAGCCTTTCTTGCTTCTCAAAGCAGGCAAGAAAGACTTTTCGGTCGTATATGCTGCTTGGCTACAGTTTCAGTCTTTTCTTTGCGAGCACAGCAAGGATTCTGCAAACTCCTGACATCAACTTCCAGACTAAAGTATCTGTGGGTATGTTGAAAGACTTACAGAAATGTAATGTTAGAAAATAGTTTAATTTAAGCCTCTGCTAAGACCTTAACACTTGCTTCATTGTCTGATGTCAGCTGTCTCATGGACAGAATTAGATGTAATATAGTGTTAGCCGTTTCTGGATGTATAATTCCTACGCATCAGTCAACCAAACAGCCATTCAAAAGATAGGATTCATTTTATGTGGTGGATGACAGTGTGGTGGATTTTCACAGTTGAGTCTGAGACATCAAGCTTAGGAGGTGCAATATAGCTTTTACTAACTGGTCCAGCTGCCAACCACTCACTTGGCTTTTATTGACATGCTGTGGGTAACTTGACATTCTTGACCACAACGTTTGGGGTAGGAAGCAGTGTGCGTAAAATTTCCAGAATAAATTTCCAGGAATTAACAGCATTATAAAAATGACACTGACGTTAAACAAGCAATTCTGTCTGCACAGCAATGTGCATAGTGCATATGTGCTTTGTTAATTAAAATATTCATCTCTTATCTGATTTGACTTGATATTTACTCTATACTGCTCGCATGGCATTCATAAGAATCACTTTGGTAAGTCTGTATACAGTCATGAATAATGACACAGAACCTCTGCACTCAGCATGCGTCTTCAGGGTTTCCCCCGTGTATTGTAATGTATTCAAATACGGACTCCTTCACTTTAATTTCTTCTGGCAGTTTCACATTGCTGAGAAAAATGGGACTGTAATTTTTACCACTGCAAACCCCACCTACTCCAGTTGAACAGAGGTTGATTAGCTAATGAGATGATTCATTTTGGGGGGATGTCAGCTACCACTAATAAGTGGCTTTAGTAAAGGCCTAGTCTGCATATGTGTCACAATAATGCCTGCAACTTTACAATTCAGCTATGATTATTTTAATGTAGTTTCTTGTGTGTAGGTCAGGAAGTGTTGTTTGTGTTTTCATTTCTGTTTATCTTACACTTCAACATAGAAAGAGCCAGTCTCTACCTGACAGAATATATGTAATGATTCATATTGGCCTCATCAAATAAAAAAAAAAATAAAAAAAATATGATTCCTCCACAGTACACAGTTTTAACTGAACTATAGATGAACTCAGGGTATGCCTCAGTATTCCTTCTGTACCAGTGGCCACATGGGGATTTCTCTTGCTCTCGTTAAGCCTGAATAAACTCAATTTATCATACTGCTGTCCATATTGATGCAGGGAGTGCTTGTTTTTTGTGGTTGCAGAGGTGATCGATGGGTGAACATAAGAACAAGCATAAAAGAAGACTCCAGGGTGTTTGTGTCAGTAAGAGAATAGAGACAGGACATTGTGAAACAGTTAAACATGAAAAGGTGAAGGTATACTCTGAGCCTGAGCACAATATGGCAAAGCAAAACAGCCTAAATCATAAGTGGGGATATGCAGATTTGACCATACCAACAAAACAAAAGATCATTCATACGGTGGATTCCGACATGGATATCAATCAATTACACACAATTTAATGCAAAATGCAATTTGCACCAACTACAAACACAACAAACCAACAACACAAACCAACAACCACCTACTACCCACCTACATCCAGTATTCCTGTTTCATGACATATCCCCCCCCCCCCTTTTCTCTTTTCACTGTTACACTTTCATTTCTATATTCTTCATTTATATTTTTCACTTCACTTCACTGTAGATTTTTGTTCAGAGAGAAAAGGCAAAAACAACTCGATGAATAAGACCGGGAGCTTCACAGAGCTTTCAGGTAGAAAGGGGTCTGCAAAATTCTAATTCTTATGCCATACCGGTGTGTTCTAATGCTCTTGGAAAGGTTCTTGGAAAACTCATTTAATTATTTTCTCAACAACCTTGGGACACCTTCAATTGCAAGGATAGTGACAAAGAATAGGAAAATCCTAAATGGAAACTTGCAACCGACATCCTACTGCTACAGGGTGGTGACAAACATCCAATACAACTACTGTAGGTGTCGACCAAAATCTGCATCTGACAGTATGCCCTGTCTTCTGTACCAGCATTACACCTTAACTCCCCCCTGATCTTTATCTCTGAATTGCTGAATCGGCTCAGGAAACAGTAGTTGCTCAGCAGGGAGAGGAGCTGGCTGGCTATTGAGTGTTGATGGTTAATGGAGTCTGGCTCTTCAAGGCCTCTTATTGATGTGCCACTAAGACAAATTCAATGTTTTACAGTGGACCTCTGGGATTAGCTGCAGACGTTTTTCTTCAGCACAGGTCTGACACTGTTGAAAAAGCCATTCTTACATGCAAAGCTTGTCTTCAATATTACATATCACACCATAACACATTGGAGACTGATATCTGAGGTGATGTTTAAAAAATGATGCTGATAACTGCAAATTGCAATGTGTATGCTACCAATATGCTTAGTTAATGCTACCAATCACAAAACAGAATGCCCCAAACAAAACAAGAGATCTGATCCACTTTAGCAGTGAACAGCACAACTTCTCCAAGCAGTTAGGTAGAAATATTACTGTAAGTGGCACACCTTTGGTCTGTCCAATAACATTCAGAAATATATTAAAATATGCAAACTTCAAAGTTGTAAAGATGCATTTACCCTTGCCATTTATAACTGAGATGCCCACCAAATGGATCTTCTCAACATCCCTACTTGGAGAGTTAAACTGACCACCTTGCAACTGATATTGCTGCTGGTTCCTGGAACGTGAATAGTGAAGAGGTATAGCAAGCAAAACATTTTATAAAGATATCGGAACCCACTATCATACATACTTAGGCCAAGAACCATGGATGCACTCGGTCCCCTCAGTCTAACCGCAACAATAATTGAGATACTATTTTGCTGAACTGCGATTCTTCCTCACAAAAGCCAATGTTGCTAAGCAACAGACATTTCTGAGCTCAGAGGGACAAGGGAGTTTCCTGGCGCAAGCAAGATTGCTGCAAGCAGTGTGTGTGTGTGTGTGTTTGTGTCTGTTTTGTGTGTGTGTGAGAGAGAGGGAGAGAGATAGAAAGAAAAAGAGAGAGGAGTTACCTGTGTGTGTGTGTGTGTGTGTGTGTGTGTGTGTGTGTGTGTGTGTGTGTGTGTGTGTGTGTGTGTCTGTGTGTGTGTGTGCACTGGACTTCTGAGTATGTGTCAGTATGTCCATAGGTGTAGGTGTACATGTGTCTGTTTACATTTTAGTATATGACCTGTGTGACACTAATGTTACATGCAAATCATGAAGATATAGTATAATCATTATTATTATAGTAACATTATGTACTCTTACATTGACACTGGGAAAACAAAATGCATTTTCTCTTCAAAAGCTATTTACTATTTTATGGAAAAATACACTCATTTTGAATTTGATGCCAGCAACATGTCGGGATGGGGGCAATAAAAAGTCGAGATGGGGGCAACAAAAGGGTGAAAATGTTGTAAAATGCTAGAGAAAACACAAAGAGGAACATTTCACAACTAATTAGGTTAACTGACACCATGATTGGGTGTAAATAGAGCATCTTTTAGAGTCTTTCAGAGGTTAAAAAAATGTGTGTGCAAATACTGCAACAATATAAGAATTAAGGCTCTTAAATGTAAAATTGCAAAGCTTTTGGGGATTTTCATTATCTATATATAATATCATAAATATTCAGAGAATCCAAAGAAATCTTTCACACAGGAAAACTCCAATAACCATTGTTTATGAACAGTTTTGACGCTCAATACACATGCTGTTGCCTACCCTGCAAAAAGAAATCATATTTAAACATGATCCTGACATGCCCCCATCTTCTCTGGACCCGAGCTCATTTAGGATGGACCGAGGCAAAATGGAAAACTGTCTTGTGGTCGAACCAATCAAAATTGTACATTCTTTTTGGAAATCATGGAGAAGGAGAGGAAAGGAGAAGGACCATCCAACTTGTCATTAGCCCACAGTTGGAAAGCCAGAATCCATGATGGCATTGGACCTTAGTGCCATGACTATAGGCAGGATGTACAGTATGCTACATCTGGAAAGGCAGCATTAATAAAGAATGATATATAACGATTTTGGAGCAACATAGGCTCTTTCAAGGAAGACCTTGAATATTTCAGAAAGACAATGCCAAACTGCTTTCAGCACATATTACAGCATTGCCCCATTTAAATGCAGTCTATACTTGTCATATTTGGAGCAACATGACACAGAAAACATGACAAAGAGGACCATGAAATGTTGCACTGCTGAAAGCTCAATTCCTAAATATTAAGAGACTTATTAAAAGAAGTGACCATGCAGCACAAACACACAAACACATCCCTCTCCCAACTTGAGATGTGTTGCTGGCATCAAATTCAAAATGAACATACCTGTATGTGTACCAAAAAAACATTTCTATTTCAACAATCAATATGTTGTCTACACTATGCCCAGTTAAATATATGGTTAACAAGATTTGCAAATCCTCACAGTCTATCAAGATTTGTTCTGTTTGGGTCTGCAATGATGAGGATTAGAGGTAGTTAGGCTACTAAGTATGTAGTTATGAAGACAAACATGGTCATAATGAATGTTACAAGGACTTATAGTGACTTTTGAATACATTATTTATGCCATCACAGGGCTTTATAGATATCGGCATCTTAGAAAGTGTTACCATAAATATTTAATCTGAAACATGAGGTGATATATCTTGCACTGTCTGTTACATATTGCTGAATTCTTGAAGACTTATCGAACACTGTGCTAGACCAGCAGTCTAGGAGAAACTAAATAAATAGTCTTTAGTCCTGAACTGATGCCACTGGACTAGTATTTCTGCATATACTCTCCAACATCAGCTTAGTAGGTACTGTACAGCGTCACATTGCTTAAATACCCCTGAGCTTCAACCCGACTTAAACCCTTCAACACTGTGGTGACACCATGCTGTAATTGCACCCACTACTCAGGGCCACTTTTCAAACGTGTCAGCAAAACCTTTCCCTGAAACTACATTAGCCCACCCCTATCAGCTGTCTAATTCACTCTGGTGTGGGCAAAAACTACAAACATCAGATACCTCCATCCAAACCACACACTGAGAGAGAGAGAGAGAGAGAGAGAGAGAGAGAAGCATGTGCATATAGTGTACAGTATGCACTGAAGACACACATATATACATGCACACACACACACACACACACATGGAATCCATGCATTGCACATGACTGCTTGTATCAGACTTCACACAATGTAAAACACAGTACAGTCCATAAGGGCCATAAAAATCACTGCAACAAAACCTCTTAATCGCCTCACTGATGAGGTACGCTGCTAATGAAGTCTGCCCACTGACATAGACAATAGCCCAGTCCTCATTACCATAGTTACTCAGTTACACAAAAAACTGCAACTGACCATAAAGATGTCCAACAATCTTTGTCAGTGTCTTGTATTGTGAAATGATTCTATTTGAATAAAGCAAGTCTACCCTGTCCATTTTAGGAATCCCTCATCTACACAGTGAGATACCTTAATGGTCATTTACACAGTGAAGATGTACTGTACCTTAATGGTCATTTTGAACTGAAAAATATGAGAGATTACTTTGTGATTAATCTGTGGTTCGCTATAAATACTCATGCGATTGTGGTAATTGTGATGAAATGTTTTAATCAGTTGACAGCCCTCGAACACGCTGCAGAGCATTGCTGTTCCTGTGCTCCTGGCCCCTCTGACCAAAGGTTCCTCGAGCCACCTCCAATAATAAGAACCTGGGCAGCTTAAGGATGGGGGGTCAGTTGCGAGGATGACTGGGAGGTTATGAGTTCCTCAGGATCCTGAGGGCTGTACTCGGTGAGTGCTATATCTGGTCAGTGATTCATTAAGGGGAGGTTATTTTTTGGTTCTTCAACCTCCTCTCTGTCCACTATTCTATTTGTCCATGGCTCTTGACACTCACCTATCTTTAAGAAAAAAGAAGCATCTAAACTCCTTTAACCTCCCAGAGCCCAGAGACTTGTGTCTGTGTGTGTGTGTGCACGCACACAAATCCCATACTGCCACCAGACTGCACCAGGGAATGAGAGTGACTAAAATAACCTACCAATCTCCTGGCAGCTCATATTCCATTATATTCAGTAAATAAAGCAGACCATCACTTACCTAAGCACCAAGCATAAGCTACATGAGAGCAGAGCTACTGCTTTGGCTGAGCAAATGGACTGGACTGGACAAAAAATACATGACTAGAAATGGATGGAGAACACTGCATTTTCAGTACAATTTATTCCTTTGAAAATATGTTTCATCCAATAGTGATGAGCCAAACACTGCTATAATGCCATCCCACAGAGTAGCGGCCTGCAGTTTGCAAGCCATACACTTAGACACAAAGACAGAAGGCAGAATGATATCATGTCCCACAAAAATACTTGTTAAAAGTGAATTATTATTTTATTTTTTAAAAAGGAAAATCATGTAAACACAAAGAATTTCACCATGGAAACACGGTGCTTTTAACTGTTTGTTTACACTCCAGAGAGCTTGATCTATTTTAATTTTCAACACTGGAGGTTTCTGTTTCTATGGTAATTGTCACACTTACACCAATCTTTTTCTCTTTGGATTGAAGGCCACATCGTTTGAGACACACTTTAAGGAGGCAAAGTAGGAGAGTAGGATTAAAATGGTGTGATAAGTATGTTACTGTACATGCATGGTGCAGGGTTCATGTAAAATCCCTAATCAATCATTTATAATCAAGGCATGAACTTGTTTCTTTCAGAGGCTAAATTGAATGCTGCATCAGGTGAGAAAATTCCAGAAAATAAGATTATTAAGTGGAAGTAGAATGCCCCCAGAAGAGATGAAAGACACATTCCCCTGAACTGTTATTTACTGCAAGGACACCGAGGACTTGTCCCCATTGCTTTATCAAATTGTCTGCAATTGTCCGAAAGTTGCACGTTCTACCTGGAAAGAGCAGCTGTTACATGCTCAGGCTGTATAGCAGCTTCTAAATATCTCAGGAGCACAACCTTGAATGGCATTATTTCGATTCTGACTTTATGCAAATAGTGCATGAGGGAAATTCATTTCACCAGAACTCTACAGTGACACAGCTGCTTCATTTTGTCATCAGCCACACATATGTGGCTCTGATCTGACATGTCAACTTAAACAGACTGTGCAAACACATTCAATAGGTTAGTTTAGGTTACAGATTATGTGTAGCCTCAAATGTGCATTTTGAAATGTTTTTAATCAACACATCTGCATTGTCACATACATGTGAATCAATCTTTCAGCAAAAGTCATTTCTCCTCCATTGCACTTTTTGGAACAAAATCACACCCCTGCCCTCCCTTCACTTTGAATTAAGACCACAAAACAAACCAGGTAGAAATGTTCTGGCCATAATGACAAATTAAGTAAAGAAATTAAAGTACGGAATAACAAAATAAGCTACAAGAGAGCTCTAAAGAGAACAGAAGAGCTCTTTCTCTCTCTCTTTCTTTCTCTCTCTCTCTCTCTCTCTCTCTCTCTCTCTCTGTGTCCCTTCTATCTCTACATCAGCACCATCTGTCTCCTTTCAGAGCAAGCTAATGTGCCAGAAGAGATGGCACATAGGAGGGCTGAATCAGTGAAAGCAACGTGGAATGAGCAGGATTTGGATACAGGATTGTCAGTCCTGAGTCAAACTAACAATAATAGCAGTCAGGAGCAGTCAGGTTGAAAACTGAACTGCTGAATATTATCACTGAAAGGCACATTTTCATGAATAATCCTACTGAGGTACACATCCATAGGCCTTTGACTGTCTCAAACCTGCCACATTTGTCTTTTACCCCTTATGAAAGGGTTGTGCACATTAAAGATGTTCATCCTGTATAATATACTGTATAATCTACTATATTTTAATATAATGTACAAAGTGAAATATACCCTTAAATGGACGCCAAATCACGAAAGAGCAGATGTATTTGCTCAAAGTTTCATAAAACTGAGACTAACTTGACATCTGATTTTTATTTCATTGAATTTACACTATCGTTCAAAAGTTCCAGGTCACTCCATTATAGACAGAATATCAGCTGAGATCAGTTGCATTGTTTTTTTGTTTTTTTAAATCAGGGCAGCAGTTTTCAGATTACATTATGTGCTTACATAATGCAACTGACCATAAAGATACATGTTGAGCATCAATCCCTGACATACACATGATAAGAAATATAGAAAATAAAGTGTCAATACATACATTAGCAGACAACCTGTCTAGCCAATTCATTTGGTTTACCAAGAACACCTCACATCAACACATATGAACACCTTTAGCAACACCAAGCTAAGCTGAGCAGAGGAGTGGCGAGAGCAACGTTTTCCGGATGTGATTATTTGCATTCCCTGTTGCAAATATACCTCATGCTGCGCTCTCATCATATATGATTCAATGAGATCAATTGAAATTGCTGTCAAAATGCATTAGTCCAATATAATATCATCATATTTTGAAGAGAAACATGACTAAGTTTGTCTTATTCCAATGTAATGTGGTTTAGTAAATGAGTCACCTTGTCACCTGTTTCTGTTCCACTATCCAGTTTGTTTTCTTTAGAAGAGCAGGGCCAGGTAATATCAACACACTGTAGAGTGGGTGGAGTATAAAACCAATATTTTTATGTTGTCCTCCAGCCTTAGAGCAGGAAGCATTACATAAATTATTGCTGTTTCTGGTATGATGGAGGGCTATTGCACTATACAGTATTGTACTTTTGGAAGTCTTAAATCAACGGTGGAGGTACACAGTGGCAGATGATGTGTATTAGAGGAGAGATATACAGCATCCTATGGGACTTCATTACGGAAAAGTACCAAGTAAATACATATGAGTTGAGTTTTCAAGGGAAAAATGACCTCCGTTATTGAGCTGTTTGTTCCATTCACAGCATCAAGCAGAAATGCAGTGAAAATGTTACCATATACATAGACACACAACAGAAAGGATGCCAGATGCACAGTGGCCAGCTTTAGGGGCTGCAGCAGAATGGCAGAACATATAGAGAGAGAGACACTCTAATGGTATTTCACACTGTGATTATGATAGAGTGGGACTAATATTGTAGTTACAACTCCTCATTGCAACCCACAGAGGTATATTTCCCATTCCTTGTCATTTTTTTTTATTGTAAAAGATATGTCCAATTCTGTAATTAAAAATCCTCATTTATACCTTTTTCTGTTTGCAATTAAAAGTGAATTATGAGCCTGTATCCACCTCGCTATCTGAGTGGAAAGCGTTTAAACCAGCATATCATGTGCTTCGTGTAAATGCTTAGTTTAAGGGAAACAAATGATTGAAGACTTCAACACTCACCAATTCCCTTACACAAAGGCAAAGACACTCTTCATATTCTTGTACATTTTCCAAATCACAGTGAGTGCAACCTATGTCAAAGTGCCCTCTCACAGTTTATAAATGGTCATTAGCCACAATCTCCTCGCCTCGTCTTTGTTGCCTTCATGATATCCTTTTAAAAGTGTCTTATATTAAAAAGGATATATCAACAATGAAAAGCCAGCTGGAACCTGCCACTTCCTCTCTCCCCCTTGTGCGCGTTCAGATGCGTTCCCAATGAAATGGAGTAGTGTGATGTTCATGTTACTATACTGTAGATCTGATGCATATAGAGGAGACTGAGAGAGGACCCAAAAGTGTCATCCTTATGTAACATGCTTTTGGTGCATTTTGACATTTTTAAACATTCTCTAAGAAGAGTGGAAAGCAGTTTCCAGTAAAGCTACTCCTATGTATTGGCTACATTGTGGTGCCCCCTCTGTCCCTTAGTGCCTTAGGCACAGTGCATGATGTGCGTGGTGGTAGAGGCGACACTGCACTCACCAATCAGAAGCAGCACAACTTAAAGAGACATTTGGAATATTCAACTGAATCAATTGATTGAATTGAATCATTGACATTCAAAAATCATATCGCAAATTGCAATCGCAATCACATTAACTGTCAGAAAAATCGAAATTAGACATTTCCCCCAAATCGTGCAGCCATGCAGCCCTAATTACATTATATCCCTGATATTACATTATATCCCTAAAACATGGTGAAACTAATGTCAACAAAATAAAACAATGCTTTTATGTGTTTAATTTTTTACCTAGTTCAAACACCCACCAAGACAGTCCAACCACTCCCCAAAACGGGAAAAGTATTAAAAATACATACATGTACAGTAGGCCTCCTTACTATAAATCACCTTAGGAAGTTGTCAATAGACTGGCATGTAAGTAGCGAAATGTTTGACTTTTATTTTCTTCTTCGTTGTGTACTGGTTTGACCTGTTTTATAAAAGTACAGCAAGTGATATGATCCCTGATAACAAAGTCCCAGAGAAACTCTACTGTCCAAAGTTTCCTTTATCTCTCTGAGCTTATTGGCAGATCCGTATTGGCACATTATGCAGCACATTTCAGATGTGTTTCATGCCCAAAACATGATTAACAGGCCATTCTATTCTTTGTCGATGTGATTAGTGGCAGTCTTTGTAAACTGAGTTCCACTTTAAAGCAGATTGGCCACACAAGTTGTGGCCTCGTCCCTGTGCCTGCTCCCTCACATACGTTTGGCTTTGTGTGCCTGTTTATACACTGACAGCTGTAGACAGGCACCAATAGGTCATCTTAGGACAGTTTAACAACTGCATGGACAAAATGGTCTGTAAGTCATTAAAATTTCACAAATGGATCTAAAAATGTAACCACTGATTCACAGCCATTTTGATTTAATGTATTTTGCCTCCTGCATTTTTTAATTTTAGGAATTAGGAATGTATATTCAATACCAGTAATGTTCCTTTCCTGTCGTACTAAGAGCACTTTCAGTGTACACTTAAACTTTGTCCTTTCTAATGAAAGTAAATATAAACATGATTTTTCTGTGTGTGTGTGTGTGTGTGTGTGTGTGTGTGTGTGTGTGTGTGTGTGTGTGTGTGTGTGTGTGTGTGTGTGTGTGTGTGTGATAGTCATAGATGTTGTTTCCGGTCTGGTCGCAGGGCACGGCCCACTCCACCTCATCTTTATTTATATGCGGGATGGTCGAGCTTGATCGATGCCAGCCCTGTACTAACAGCTCCTCTAAATGTCAGACAGTTCTCTCAGGATCTCTGCTCTGTCTCCGTCAACACAGGACACAGTTCCACCACCCCAAGGGCCAGATGTACGTTACAGAGTGCAGCGCAAACAGTGACTAGGCCAGTCCACACAAAGCGCATGCTGTGCCTTTTCATTCGGCGTTGAAGATACTAAACTTGAAACTGATTATGTATCAGTTTGAATCAGTGCATGTCACCATCCATCCAAAGGTAATTTACAGCAGATTCAATTACAGGCGCAGTTAAATGGAATCACCAACCAACAGTAAAAGGAATTAAAGGCTTAGTGATCGGGAAACAGATACACATGCTAATAAGGTGTCTTCAAGCAGAGAGATGTTACAAGACAATAACTCGGATGATTTGTGAAACTATTGAACATATTCAATAGTGTTGTCATCTATGTAAGAAAATGGACAACACAAAAAAGCAATGTCAAGACAAGAAGAGCAAGAGTAAGGTTCGCTTTTGACAAGGTATCAATTAGCAAAACTCATGCTCAGTGTACTGATTCCATTGTTTGTAGAAGTTTATTATATTCACGTAGTGAATTCACTCAGTTGGATTACACCTGCTTTCAAGAGGCAAAAAATGTTCACTGATATACGTATGTGCACTATCCCCTGCCGTTTTCATACATTAAGACAGAATAAGTAATCACTCACGTTAAAGCATCTCCTCCCACGTATTTACACCAAACTCAAAATTCCTATTAATGTGCACAAGTAGAAAAAGTGCAACTTGCCATTTCAGGCTCCTACAGCAGTCAGGCTGCAGCTGTAGTCACATACTCTGTTTGTACTATGCCATGTTTTAGGCACACTTTGGGACAACATTAAGCCTAAAAGGAACGCTTACATTTGAGTACATCTGCCCCTCATACTCAAAATACTACAACAGGAGTACACATAGAGAAGTACACAGCATCTCTCTCTCCCTCTCTCACACACTCACACACACACACACACACACACACACACACACACACACACACACACACACACACACACACACTCCTTTTCAGCTCTTCACTTTCATGTTTGGATCCTTTCAATCTCTATATGAAATGTTGGAAGATGGAGCAATATAAGCATGCA
Source organism: Alosa pseudoharengus (assembly GCF_046254945.1). NCBI lineage: Eukaryota > Metazoa > Chordata > Actinopteri > Clupeiformes > Clupeidae > Alosa > Alosa pseudoharengus. The sequence continues at coordinate 33,425,087 of NW_027468674.1, read as the reverse complement.
GGTTGATGATGAAGCAGGTCTGTTCATTCAGCAGATCAAATGCCTTAGCCACCTACATGGACTTGAGGCTGTGGCTGTCACCGCCACCCAGAGCCTGACATGTTTGCATTTGCCCTACAATACAGGCTTTTCCCGGTGTAATACCTCACCCATAACACCTTTTGGGTTGCTCCACAGTTGCTCTCTGAGATCAACTGAGATTCTAGGAGAGCTGAGGTAAAATACTGCAACTGCAAAATGTCATCATTCCCAAAACTTACTTGCAAAACACGGCTAAGCCCCACACGAGCAGTTTGCTGCAAAGTCCATCATCGCTGCAGTGCAGTCTCAGCTTTGCTAGATTTGTAATGCTGTCAATCACTACCGTCATTATGTTAATTGGCTTGCATATTGTAAATGTATTACTATTTGTTAAGAATGTTCACTTGTTTACACCACTTTAATGCCCTGACAATGCAACAGACTAAGGCAACCCTTGGCTTGACATGCTGGAAGACACTGAGAGATCTACAAACGTAGGCCATAATAATGCAGCACATTTGCAGACAGAAATAAAGCACATCAATACGCAGAGATGCATCCCCTAGCAAACACATAGTTCCCCTGCCCACACAAAACACACAAACACAGACTCTATCCAGGCCAGCCTTCCAAAGGGAACACAGTAGTGGTAATCAATTCCTATTTGCATCTGGCCCAGTGTTCTCACTGGGGGAGTAGTCCAAAGCGCTCTCAACAGGGATGTTCTGTCTCTTATTCAGAAGCAAAGTACTTATCCCGTAGCTAGGGCTGTTTACCGTTTAAGCTGTGCAAACAATGCACAATGCAAAAACTGTGGACAACATCTTTTGAGATTTGGGGGGATTGGTGGTGTTGTGCAGCATGTAAACTGCATGCACACATACACAATCTCTCTCTCCTTCTCTCCCTAATGCACTCTCACTCTTTCTTAACAATCTTCACCACAACTCTGCCTATTCCCACGTCAGTGGCTGATAAACGCATGTGTCCATCATTACCATTGTCCTTTAGGCAGGAGAAGGAGGGGCATCAGTTGGAAGGATTGACAAATTCCCACAACACCCTTAGTGGGCCAGACTGAGAGGACAGAAACATTTTCTGAAAACACAATGCCTTGCCTGGGATGCAGATAAACATGTCAGACGGATAAGAAGCCAGAGAAACAGATCATGTCCACATACACATATTTGCTGAAGTGCTATGAAGAATTTTCAACACATGAATGATCCAGCCCATTATCAACACAATACCAGTAACATAATTCAGACAAGTCTTATGGGAATATGGAAATGTGGGCTCTGTGGGATTCTTTCCCAGCTGTTATATAACACAAGGTGCCATAGAGGTAATGGGAGCCACCATGGCATTTATTGGCAATGGTACCCATCCAGAAAATATATCACTGTAATGATCCATCCCACTGCTTTGATTTATGATATGACAGGCTGGAATCTGTGTTTATGGAGTGTGTGAGTAAAGAAGCATAAAGTAGCCTTCAAAGTACATCATGGAGTGTGTGAGTAAAGAAGCATAAAGTAGCCTTCAAAGTACATCATGGAGTGTGTGAGTAAAGAAGCATAAAGTAGCCTTCAAAGTACATCATGGAGTGTGTGAGTAAAGAAGCATAAAGTAGCCTTCAAAGTGCATCAAAGTGCACTCAATAAGGCTGGGGGAAGATGAGTAATATCAAACCCCACCTTCCCCCTACTGACGCAGAGACCCAGAGAGCCACTGTCTATCCCATCATTTTCACAGGATCTCACACTAAACATCTGCTTATCAACGCTGAACACATAAATGACTAGCTAACTAGGGAAGTGAGAATCTTCTTATCGTTGTGGTGCTATAAAAATGTCTGCCATGTCAACGGCATGTCCCTGTGTGTTATCAGCATGATGAATGAGAGACAGCAGGGAGGATGTAGGCAGACACGCCGAGTCTGGAGCTGCTTCTGTGTCTGAGGTGGAGCTCTCCAGCAGGCCCACCCACAGACAGCTGCTTAATTTACTCCGGAGATGACTTTCCCGTCTACAGTAATGTGTTTTGGGAGTTTACAGTCACCCAAGGCCTTTATTTTTGCTTGAATGAAATTCATTATCACTACTGAGAAGCACCACAGCAGCAGCATCAGAACTGGGGAAGACGAAAACCTGGAATCATATATAGCAAACTCTCAACCCTTGAAGAAAAGGGCAGAACATTCATCATACAGAGACAATAATAGGCACCTCCTTACATGGGATATTCATGCCTAGAGGGTCTTTCATCTTTCATCCATGCCCCCAGTGCAAGCACTCATTATAGGGCCCTATAACAGAGAGTCCCCTATATCTGTGCCCTGTGGATGGCCACATGGCCATGAGCCAAGTCCATCTCATCATCCCCTCACTCTCCTATAGAAGTTGGCACAGTCGTGCAGCACTCTCCAACCTCCAAACACTGTGGAGTTATTCTTGTCCTTGGACTTCGTCTCAGTCAGGACTCAAAGTAGGGATGGAAGAGCAGATTAGTCCATGATACTAAAAATCTATACACCCCGCCAGCACGAACCCTCCCCCTGTGCTCTGGAGAGGAGGGTTTGATGGGGTGGATCAAATGAGTGGCATAGTTAAGACAATGTGGCCTGGTAATGAAATTCTGTCCAAAAGGATCCGGAGATTCATGCACCGTTAAGAGAAATGGGAAACACTTCACTTGACCCTCCTGTTATAGGGCTCCTGTGCTTCTGTTATCAACTCATGCCAGTTGGCACATCCTGGCATAACTCTGCATGACATTCAGTGGTTACTGACATACCAGTGACTATCAGATATTGGCATGACAGTTCTCAAAATGTGTGACAGCCAAATAGTATAAGCTCTTATGGGATCATAAATCCTAAATTAATCCTGATTACTACTCATTTAAAGCAATATGATATAAAAACAGGTATTTACACTCCTTGTCATTAACTCTGAACACAATAGGTACCAATGAAGAGCTAAGGGCATCCAAAGCTGACCAGATGGGTCATGTCACACCATAGAAGTTGTATACAGTAGCACAATGCCAGGTGATCCAGGCACGTATCACCATTAACAGAGACACAGTTCTGCCAACTACTCTAAGTCTGTGTGTCATCAAATTGTGTTTGAAGGCATTATTTTCACATAAAAACCACATTGTGTTGCCTTGAAAGGATGAGATCATTGGGGTTTCCCTGCCCACCCACCAGGACTTGTACTCTTCAAGAACCAGGGAGTGGGCAGGCAACATCATTCCAGACTCCCCACACCCTGCACACAACCTGCTTCATCTCCTCCCTCCAGCAGGCGCTACCAAACCTCATATACCAAAACATGCAGGTGCAGCAGCAGCTTCTCTTCTCTGGCCATCACCCTCATAAATAACACAACAGTATCGTCTCCTTTCCCATATACAGTACAGTACATTACCTACTCTTGTTTCCTAACACAGTTGTGATATCCCACTCCATACTGTATCTACAGCTCATTTCATTCCCATAATCCACATTATTGTTATTTGCACTCAAAAACACATTGCACATTATGTATACTGACTGTCTTTTCTGTAATCCGTATATTGCCTGTATATTGAATCATGTCTATAAATAGTATTACTAGAAACCAAATTGCTAGAAATCTAACTCTTTTTGCAGGTTAACATATTTGGCCAATAAAATCAGATACTGATTCCAAAGATGGATAGAAGTATTTAAAGGAATTTCTCTATTCTCATTTACAGTTGCAATTATATAATTAGCAGCAAAGAATATACTATGCAAAACATGCATGAAATACCATTACTGATACTGATCAAAACTCAAACACAAAGAAATTCTAACAAGTAAAACTGCAACTAGTTTGATAACGTATTTGCCAAACCTCTCTCTCCATCAATATTAAGATGGCCAAAGAAAACAATCACAGTTCAATGCCCTTGAGAGCTCCATGCTCTGTCAGGTCAACTCTGTCCAAGGTCCTGAAACATCTAGCCATTTGAATGGAGAATAAATATAACACCACAAAGCCTATTAATATTTCAACATATTTGAACTTGCATTAATACATATATATTACTAACTAAAAAAAAAATATTTATATATATATTACAGCCCATCAATTATTGAGGTACATTGTGGCTCCCACTGTCTCTAAAACAGTGTAATATATATATATATATATATATATATATATATATATATATATATATATATATATATATATATATAATGCACCATTATCTGTCTGGACAAGATCTCCTCCGGAGACAGCGCCCTTAATTAGGCTTAATGATTCACAATATTATGCATTGATTTTTATGCTCTCTATTGAGGCATTTCCAGAAAAACAGATAGGAAAAATTCTGGGCATGGTGGCATAACTAAGTAGGCCTAGAAGCAGTATGTGTTTTCCTCACTGCACAAGCCATGCTCTGGAGGAGAACAGAGGTAGAGTATATGACTAGAGAATATGACTGTCTTCCTTACCTCCGCTTACTTTAGCTTTAGCTTTCACCCCCATTATTTACCCGTATCTGAACTTAAAAAACATATTGTTTCTAATGTCTCATGCCAACATTAAATGATATTGCATAATTTTTCAAATAATGACAGTAAATGACAAGCCATGTTTTGATGTATCAAAATGATCCAAAAGTGACATTGATTTCTACAATCAATCCTAGCACATGTAGACACCCTCAAGCCACCATTGTGCCGTACAAGGTTTTGTGATCATCTTCATGATCAGCATTGTGATCCCAAGGTTACAGGCGCACATATTCCCAACCTCAACAGCACAGCTACTACTACTGCCATAACAGTATACCCACTACAGCTAACTAGACTACATCACTGCAGAAGACCTACTTACAATCAGTTCACACAATGACGTTTTTTTCCCTGTGGTGCTTAATCTAATAATTACTATGGCAGTACTACTGCAAACCCCTGCACTATTAAAACTAATTTGAGTGGTTTTAGACTTGTAGCCTTGTGCAAACAATTACCCTGTTCTCTACATGGTGTATGTGATCCCATGTTGACTATCAGGCCAGCAGTGGTAAACAACTGAAATGGTCAATTTGCACTTCAATTTTTGTTGGGTGGGTAACACAGTTGCAGCCAAGAAAGTGCACAACTGAAATCTGTCAAATTAGGTATCCAATCATGTATTAGTGGCATAGAACAATGGGGAGAAAATCAAAGAGCATACTAAATAAAAAAATCAAGATATACTGCCCATTGTTGTTTGCAAAGAGCAAAAATCTACTTTAAAGTATTCACATGTCACAGCTGCAAATTGCGGAGGGGGGATCAGGATTATAAAATATACATCATTGAATGTAATCATAGCGGTGTGTATTCCTGACATCCGCAGTTTTCAGCCTTGATGAGACTCAGAACTCCTCACCACTGCAGTCAGATCGCCCCAAGCAACTGCACACAATACTACACAAACAAACCTGATGAGACAGGAAACATTTACATACGATGCCTGGCAGAGACCGTCCTTGCTGCAGAATGTTGGAGCTATGGAACAGTAAGTGATCCATCATCACAGATCACCAGGGGAATCCTGGGAAGGTACTGTAAACTAATGAATGTACACAAAGATAAGTGAGGTGAATACATCTTGTGGCAGATGACGGAGATGGATGAATCACTGTTTCTCTTCAACTTCCTCCTGACACATATTCATACACTAACACAGTGGTAGTCTGCAGCACGGCCAGCTTTTGTTTTTTTCTTTGGTCCTAACTGTTTAATATCACAGAAACTGCTTCTACAGTAAGCTACTCTGACAAAACAGTAACATCTTTTCTCTCAAATCATGTATATCGCTTCATCAGCTTGGGGGTCTTGATGACCATTGTGTTTCAAAGAGAACACTGAGAAGGAAAGAACAAAATAACCCTGCTGTGTCAGAATTGGTCAAGATTTGCTTTTCATTTGGTTCCTGACAGCCATCTTGTGTTTACTTTGTTATAATTACCATCAGGCTGCATATAATCTCCTTAGTTAATCCTGAGTGCAGTCCATAAAATGGAGAAAATATTTACATACAAAAGCACATTCAATGCTCAACCATATAGTCCTTGGAATGAGAATTCACACTGCTCCACAGAGAGGACATGCAGCAAAGAGAGTGGCACAAGTGTGTGGTGGTCAAAGACACTAAGCGGGCAGAGCAAGGTCAGAGTTTGGTTAAAGCCAACTTTAAGCTTCAAGCAATCCCTTAACAATGAACGTGTCAGACAAGATAACAATGTAAGAAGCCAACAATATTGCTGCAGGTTTTGGACAGTTTTTACCAGGAGCACTTTTACGGGGGGAAAAAAGTGCTTCTAATGTTCAAAACAAAATTTAATTTGTTGACACATTCAAAATGTCCAAGCCACCTCCATTTAAACTGACTGTTACTTGCTAATAAGATTATGTGCCTTTGAGAAAAAAGGTGTTTTGCTCCCTTAGATTCTTTATTTAGGCATAGAATGCAACATTTAAAACAAACATACATAAAATGTGATATATCTTTAATTGAACAATCTAAATGAATCCGACTTAAACTTTGGTGATTACGTATTAGTATTAGTATTAGGGCCACACATGAAGACAAAAAATATTTTTGCCATGGCGAGATTAAACTCGACATGTTGACTTTAAAGTCGACATGTCGACAGTAAAAACTCGACATTTCGAGAATAAAGTTGAAATGTCATGTCGACTTTAATCTCGACATGTTGACTTTAAAGTCGACATGCCAACATTAAACTCGAAATACAGTTTAAACATAGCCTACAGTTTAAGCTATGTAGCCTACACTAACACACAATATGTGACATGAATAATAGGCCTACTTCAAATATATACATGTTTCCAATGATATAATGTTTCTATAGTAGGCTACAAAATGTTATTTCACTCTGTTTTACATGGGTAAGGCCACCGCACATCCAAATAACTGCCTTTCATGACCCTCTCCATAGGTTAACATGGAAAAACTCATTTTTCTAAAATTGCTTTTCCATGTCTCACCTGCAATACGTATCTGTGTCTATAAACACAGATATGTATAAGTATATAGGCCTACTCTTTTCATCCCATGAGGGAATATGTGTGCATTTACTTATAGGCCTACATGGGGTTGCCTGGTTGGGAGGACAGCTTCATTCGTCCCTCCATAGACATTCAGCAATAGGCTGTTTTTCATCCATTACAAACAAACATGCAATGTAAAAGTCTGGGATTGGGGAGAGCACTTAGTATACCTAGTCTAGTGCATAAGCATGAAGTTGAACCTTTAGATGAAAAACACTCTTTAATAATAGGCCTACAATAAATAAATAAACCGCTAATGACGTTTACTTTTGACCATCGCATTTATCGCCTGTAACTCTGTGATAACAGGAAAGTATTTGGCTGAGCAACGGAGGTTAATATGTTCTATGTTTTGTCCACATGAAGTAGGCCTATGTCTAATCATTGTTGCACTCGAAGAAAACTGCAATGTTTCATTCGTCCTCCCTTTCAATCGTCGTTCTCTCTCCAAACTAACTTTATTCTCAAAATGTTGAGTTTAATCTCGTCATGGCAAAAAAAAATGTTTTCTTCATGTGTGGCCCTAATACTCTGTCGTAGTTGATAGCTACTGAAACCAAAAAATGTATAGCCTACATCTTTGCTGAAATGTTAAATGTGTCATCAGATATTCTGGCACTCATACTGACTTATGGGAGCAAGAGAGGTCTGCTCTATTTTCTATGGAAATAAAAGATCTCAGATGGAAACCCAGACTTGGGCACTGATGTTGATCATTTGTGATTGGCACAAATCTTCCCTGTCAGAGAAGAATATGTCACTAAGGCATGGATATCAAGTTTTCAATTTTCAGTCAATTAAGGACAAAAACAAGGGCCCGTTGTCTTAAATATTTAGCATTAAGTTGGATTATGGCAAAAGCATATGGAAACATTTCTTCATGAGAAGTGATATAACACTAACATGGCCATACAAGACTGAAACAATTCATGTGGTGGGATCCTCATTTTACTCCAGAAGCTAAACTAAACAAAAGGATGGCAACGGAGAACGATAATGAGGCAATCCTTCCCTCAGCTGAGATGCAGTCAAGATTGCTTTCTTTTGCAAAAACTAAAACTAAAAGAGTAATTAGCCTGCTCTTAATGCACTTGTGAGCAGTGCTCATTAGAGGGATTTATCACACGGTCCTCTGGTTGCTTTGAGAACTGAATGTCTGATTAAAGATGGAGACACTAAAGACGCTTGCCTTGATTAATATTTCAACCAGCAGTGAGGTTTTACAGGAGCATCGGAGAAGTGAAGGATCCTACCCTCTTAGAAAAACTGCTAGCTCCTGCTTTTCTGAGGCCCACACTCACAAAGCGGCTTTAATGCCTGGCGCACGCTGGCTTCATCTGGTTTGCGTTACTGTACAGTCAGTGGGGAAGTGCACAAATACTTTGCCTTCATTGGTTGGTGGCTGGAAGCTCCTCACTGTGATTGGTCATTCAGATGGAGCAGAACCCTCCCTCTGGCAAAAGAGAGCACATTCTGGAACATCATAGCAGCAGCCAAAAATTTAAAGTTCACCTAATTGGGGGGACATTTTCTCCTTGTTCCTTTCACAAATAGAGCTCACTTCCCCTAACATGTGATTCTCCACAAGTACCAAAGCTATTAATACCCTCTTAGAGGAGGGGGAGAGAGGCCCCCTGTTGAAAAGCTGTAAGAAGTTGAAACAGGAATATTTTGCAGGTTACCATGAGTCAGGCTCATACAGTATACAGCTGCTGTTCCCCAGCAGCCCTACTGCACTTCCTCAGGCAGATGGGGGACACATGGAGGCTGTTGCCAGAGGTCACGTGGGGGAGAAAGCCACAGTGCTGTGTCTCAGTGAGAGGACAGACCATCTCACAACACACCAGTCCAACTCACTGGGTATCGCTGCCTTTCAGGTGTGGCATATTGCTCTCTGGCTGGTTAACAGAAGCAGGGCCAGGTTTGGACTTTTAGTGATGCATCAAGCTCACCACAAATAACCTATACACTATTCACATGGCAGATTATTTTACAGTCTGTACGATGTTTGTTCATACACTACCTGATGTTTTGGTTCCATCTGAATTATCTCTAAATCATCTACAAACGTAAATGACAGAATGCCATGCCTTGCTTTGCATGGAAATAAGACAACACCAAAACATCATTCTGATATATTACTCTAATAACATTGGAGGTGAAATTATAGAGATATAGACAGAGATTACGTACATGTTTGGTCACAAAGATTTAAATCAACATCACATTAACAAAATTACAGCCAAAAATAATTTTGAGCTAACTGCACTGGTAACAGATTAATCATGGATTCTTGAAGTCAGAGCAAGATCTTGCTGTGGCTGAAGATAAAATATGGGGAGGCAAAAATGCGTAATTGAGAAAGAAAAAAGAAATAGGTGCAAATGCATAGGAACCTCTTTTGACAGAATGGCTGCACAGCAAAACCACCATGGATCAAAGATCTGCTGTTGGCTTTTCATTACCCATATGAATGCATTGCAAGGCAAAATCCTTTGAATATTGATTAAGGGTCTCACCCCAACTAACCCGCCAAACAGTTTCCCATACGGCTCACATTTTATCTATTATGCAAAGCTGCATATTCCAGTCTCATAGGGACTATGCCTAGAAAGTGCACGGTGCACATGCACACACCAACAGACACATCAGCAGCACAACCGCAAAGGCAGGGGTTGAACAGAACTGCAATTTAGCATTTATGCAATCAGGCTATTATGGAATCCCATGTGAGGTCCAGCCTTGAAAGTAACATAATTGACATGGTATACAATTACCAACATGATTTAAATTGTGTCTAGTCTAGTGTCTAGTCCTAGGTGTTGCAATGTACATTGTCTGTCAATCAGAGCCCTCGGACTACTGAAAACAGAGGGAATATGACAGAAATGAACACAGCCCCCTGCTTTTCAAAAATAACCTCCACCAATTCGGTTTAAATGTCATTGTACTACCCCTTCAACCAGCTGACTCAGCTGACACATTCAAAACTATGAGCAATCAGACATCATGCTAAGATTACATTGCACGTAACATTCAACAGATTAGTGTCCTTTTACAGATGTACAAATTCACCTCAGACCTTTGCAGGAGTCAATTAATCATGTCAATGAGCCTCTAATGCACACGAGAGTCCGGAGAGCTCTGCAGTTTCATGTTCAGAGTCTGCCCAACAATTGCATTTACACTGTCCAAGAGCATTGGTTCCCAAAGACTGGGTGTCAGGAGATTTTATTTGGGTCGTCAACTCGCCCTATTTCGCCGTATCCCTTTCAGCTGGGAAAACGATGAGCTTTCTATTAGGCGCTAGTTCATTTACTACCACCGTCACTGTTTCTGTCATAATCCTTATAGAGTTAGCTACAAGAAATGCATGCTTGGTCAAACAATTGCTTAGCCTGGAAAGCCAGCCCGAACTCAGCCCCGCCCACAACATTTGAGGTCGGGAAGTTCGGTCTGGACTTGTTCCATTGAGAAGCAACTTTGCCCGAACCAGAGCTGTTTGGACCAATCAAATTGTTTGAGCGGGCTTTGTACGATGGACAGATGAGCAACAGTGCCTCGTCTATAATGTTACCTGAGCACGCTTCAGTTGATTTTGTTTGCAACAGAAATGCTGTCGCTAGAAACTAGACATTTAGATTTCGCTATCGTGTCTCTTGACAGCGAAATAACTTAAAAAATGTTAAGGCATTTGTGGAGAAGAAGGATGGTTCGGGTGTTCTTTCTACCAGATTCACGGTTAGCTATTTCATTGCTCTGATTGATTAGATCAGGGATGGGCAACTTTGATGATAGAGAAGGCCACAAAATGTTCTTGTCGTTGTCAGAGGGCCAGATGTGACCGTGCACGTCCACCACTGGGATATCAGGAATCAGGAGTATTAAAAATATATACAGTAGGCCTAGCCTATGTCTGCATGGTTTATTAAACATGCATTAATTGAATATTTTTAATATTGCTTCTATTCACCAATGAACTTGAAATAAACTAAAAAACATTACACATTCACAATAAACCTTTTTCCCACTGTAATGGGTAATAGTGACTTGTAAAAAGGCTCTGTTGTTAGTGCATCTTTACCAGGGTTCCCACTCTAAGTCAAATAAAAAATCCATGACATTTCCCTGAGACAAATCCTGAATTTCCATGATCAATCAGGAAAGTGAAAAACACTGGTAGGGCTAACTACAACCACTCAAGCAAAGCCTAGTAATGGAAAAAGCTAATAACTCAATAAACACCTATGCTGCATGTAAATATTGTATTGGGCCTAATGTATTTTGGCAAGTCAATTTTAAACTCCTAGCCTACAACAAAATTCCCGGATCTTCCATGACTTAACCCCCCAAAGATATAGTTCCCTGACGTTCCATGTCTGGAATAGACTTTATTAAAATGCTGATGGTATTCTTGAAATTCCATGACCTATGGGAACCCTGCTTTACGTTGAGGTCGGCTACGACAGCTCCGATGTAGCCGACTTTTAGTTATCTTTGTGGTGCATGGTGTTGTAGTGTTGACTTAAGTTCACGGCTGGTTTCGTTTCTAAGCATAGCCTACTAAACACATAAGTTGACTTTGAATTCTGTGATAAGATCAGCTGTTTCCCACCTTGTCTGAACCTTTCCCACCTTGTCTACGATTCTGAGTTTTCTTTCCTCGCTCGCTAGTGAAGAAAGCTCGACTCCGCTGGATGTTTTATATAGTAAGCGCCGCTATCGGTGGACCGTATCTTTACAATAAGGATCCTGTTCAGATTCAGATGTGGTAAAAACCACGTGAAACAAACATTTAATGACATTTCAAAATTGATCCGCGGGCCGCACTGAGTGAGGAGGAGGGCCGCATGCGGCCCGCGGGCCACCAGTTGCCCATCCCTGGATTAGATCTATCCAATTGAGTGCAGAGGCATTTTCCCCCCTGTATCGGTTGAAACACGGCCCATAAGAATATCCCACATATCTCCCTCTGCACGTTTTTACAGCATGTTGTCAATGTTTTCAGCAATATTGGTGGTTGCATGTTACAGTAGGCCTGAAGCCTCATCTTGATAGCAGTGTTGTAGTACTCGAGTCCGAGACTCGGACTCGAGTCTGAGTCATTAGCTAAATTTAGAGACTCGTGACTTGACTTGGACTTGAGCACTGAATGACTCGAACTTGGACTCAGACTCATGCATTCACACTTGCGATGACTCATCGAGGACTCGACTTTTTTTGTATCATAAGGCTATAATTGTAGTATGTCATTAGGCTATAATTATGATTTTAATATCTAAATTATTTGTAATACTAATTTTAGTGCAAGGGAATGTTAGGCTACTGCTTCGTGTCATACATCGCAAGTCACGTCATGTTCATATGCAAAGCCAACTAACGTTAACTTAAACACCAAAATGCCTGGAGACATGGCCGACGCCATTTCAATGTAGTATTGCCAGGCAATATTAGTTCTCATACATGACATGAAATTACCTAAGATTACACTCAGCCTAGGCTAAACATCAAACACTGCTGCTGGATAGCTGATCATCGTGACTTGGTGAACAGTGTTTTTCCTGACTGACGCGAGAAGCAAGGTTCCATTCATTCATTTTCATTTGGGGCGTGCCCTGCCGTGCTTCTGTCTGTTAATTTGCAGCAGGCTATTATCGGATCGAAAGAAAAATAAACTAAAAGTTTTCCCGATCAAGATATGGCACACTTCTTAATTTTGGTGTCATAAAATATAGATGCATAACATTACAAATTCTAAAGTACAAACAAATTGCCTAGTAGAGTGTCAATGTAGCGTGTCAATGTAGGCCTATGTGTCTGCGCAAGTGAAACTGACAAACTGAACCTCTCGTGGGTAGGCCAGAAACAACTATATTTAAAACCACGAATGAAGTGGATTACTGTTACTGTTCAAACGAGCGATTTGATAGCCTAATCCACTGCACGAAAAAAAGGAAATGGCAACTTGTTCTATTTCTAACAGATGAATATGGCGATGGCAGCTTAAAAAAACATTTATTTCACTCATCTCGCAGAAATGAACGTAGAATGTGGCCTGTTGTGCAAAGAAATTAATTAGGCAGATGATCTGCATCTCCGTTAACCGAAAGCTAGTTTTCATCTCCATTGTTGACGTGAAATATGTCTCCATAGTGTCAGTGAAGTGATAACATTATGCAGTTGCAGGTAGCCAGTGTTCACGTCACGGGAGTCAGAAAGAAGCTACCAAGACGGGCCCTGCTCTGTTTCTGTCCTAAAATTGTGTAGGCTATTTAACAGCCAGATTTTTTTTTTAAATACCCGTGGGAGGCCCTTTTATGATCCACACTACCTCTTACAAAATAGGCCTACTCCAACATCCATCTAGCTCTTGTGAAGTATGAACTTCTACAACACTGCCTACAGAGTACAATCGTCAGCAGTCAGTAACAGCATAATGTGACTTAATGGCCTGTGTGATTGGGATGTGGATTGCTCATTTATTATGAGTAGGCCTACAGTATAGGCTATGGTATGGCTATGGTATTCTTTCTGATATAACAAATACAACACATTGGGTTTGGCAAGAAATTTGGCAATACTACTTTCATACAAGTGATGGCACCAGGCTTGGAATTTCACCATTCTGGGGGCAAGGCCACTTGGCCTTCAGTTGGGCATATTTGGTGGGGGGCACAAAGGCCACATGTCAGGGCACCAAGGCCAAAGTTAACTATACAGTAGTAGGCTATAAAAATGATCAAAGTTGTATTTAGCCTATTCACTGCAGTAGACCTGCATCACTGTATGAAACATTACAAAAACATGAAACATGACATATTACATAGAACTGTAAATCATCTGATCATCTAATATTTACAGATATCTAGGCTATATATAACATTTATTTTATATTTGGCCTGTTATGAAATCATGTATTGAACAATTTAAGCACAGCTCAGCTTTAAGAAACTCAAATAGCCTAGATGCATGCTTAGCATTTTGTGATCATTAAGGCTACTTTCACAAACTCTTAGTCAGCTGTCCTCTGATTTACCAATATCTAGGCGATATTTGTAACATTTATTTTGTATTTGGCCCGTTATGAAATGATGTGGAACAATTTAAACACATTGTAAAACTTAAAGCCCAAATTTGGAGACATCCATGTCTCTTTACTGCAAATTCAGAACTGGATTACTCTGGAACGGCTAACTGTACATGGGACTGCTTTACACCTTTGTGTTCGGTAAGGTCTCCTGTTTATTCTGATATAGGGTTTGTCATGTGTTAAAAGAAGGGTTCGTAAAGTATTCCACCGAGATGAATGGGTAGGGAGATCACGGGATGCAAAACCTTCAGTAGAATGTATGATTAAATTGAATTATATTATTTACTTTTCTCGCGAACCGTTCAACACAGCAATTGTCGGCTAACATCGTTTAAAAGCTGAGAAAAAGCTCTTTCATGTGATACTTGTGATGTCTGTGTGATGAATAGGCTACTTCGCAAATAGTTCAACTGAGAATGGGTGAATTTGGACGCACTTTCTTTCTTGCGCTGTCACTTTCTCCACTGCGTAAAAGACTAAATTAATTTGCGCTGTGAATGCTAAGATTATTTTGACAGGCCACAGGCTAAATAAAAATCGCTATTAGTAGGACGCAAAGCAGAATATTGAAAGAAGGGGGCACCAAGGCCACCGTGGCCTGTAAACCTCTGATTTTCAAAGGGGCCTCACGGCCAACGCAAGGGGCTACGAAGGCCATGGCCGTCGTGGCCGCCGTGAAATTCCTACCCTGGATGGCACCCCTGCATGGAGACAGAAGATTGTCCGTTTTGCTTTTAAGTATTTCATCTGCAATGGGAAAAAATGGAACGACATGTAGGCTATGCTTACTTTAGTGCTGGACTCGACGTGGATCAATAGTGACTCGACTCGGACTTGACTCGGATGAGTAGTGGACTCGACTCAGACTTGACTTGGAATTTTGACTTGGACTTGACTCGGACTTGAACACTGGGGACTCGAACATGGACTCGGACTCGAGGCATAGTGACTTGACTACAACACTGCTTGATAGTATCACAGTAGACAGACAGAACTTCAAGATGGAGAATAGGCTCTGTGCACTACCATAGTGACAAACTTTCATTTTTTTCTTGAAGTTGGCAAACCAGTTTCCTGTTTGTTGTCATCAACGTGCACATAAGCTGGCATTTTTAGGTAAAGTAGAAAGTAAGTAGAAAATAGAAAGTAAGTTAATAGAAAGTAGAAAATAGAAAGGAAGTTAATGCCACAAACTTGGCCATAACCTGAAGCTGTTATGTTATGAAAGGCTAACCTACATTTCGAAGGGCACACTTACATCTATTGACAGTTTTTAGGCTATTTATTGAAAACTGACATGGAACTCTAGCCTAGAAATCTAGACACACCCTAGCGGCACTCTCCGTTGGCTTGCGAACTGGAAAAATTAAACTTCGATAGGGCCAATCACATCGTGTATAGAGTCGTTAGGCGGGCTTAACATAATGATTGATGGCAGAGTTGCAACGGTTCGGGGTGAATTCCCTGCTACTTGAAAACAAAGAAGATGGATGTTGCTGTTGACGAACAGCGTGACACGACTTAAGCTTTTTTTACGTTGGCAAAAGTTTGAACTAGCCAACTAGCTCCGCTGGTGGGAAAACGCATGGGACTCACGAGTTGTAGCGCTATCCTATTGTGTGCAGAGGGAATTTGAAAAACAATCGATTATCCCGCCCCTCGGATTGAGCACTGCGAATGGTGAGTCCCCAGACATACATTTTAATGGAACTCCACCCAACTACAAGAATGATCAGTAAGATTAATTTATGCACAGATTCAGTCTTGATTTACAATATGCCTATGGTGCCAATATGCCTAACTGGGTCGCAATGAACTGTCATTTTGAAAAAGTGGGTCCCCCTAAAAAAAAGTTTGGGAACCACTCCTGGAGTATCTGTGCCTCATCAGAGTCTCTGAACCACATCATCAACTGCACTTCCACAAGCACACATTGTGACAGTGCTGCCTACGCTCCTGCCCCAGTGCCCTAGCAGCACAGGTATCCAACAGAATGCATTTACTGGAATTAGTGGCGTAAGGCATGAGGCATGCTTGGGCTAAACACCCACAACACTGTTTGAATATCAACTGATTAAAATAAATACAATACATGGTGCACATATGTTAGGCAGATATCTGAATCAAATGACTTCCCAGAGAACAACATTTGACCTCCCTGTATGTCATAGTCCAAAAACAAACAAGAAAAACAAATACACTCTGAGCAAAAAAAAACAGCGCAAATGAGCCTGTAACGTCATGCACTGAAAGAGCACGCTAGGAACTAATTTACCTACCACAGCTTGGCAAAAACATATTAGGCTTTAGAGGAGAAGGAGATAAACTATTGTTTACATACTGTATTTATAGGTATATGGTGGATGGCTGTGTTTTGCAGGGATGCACATGTGTTTTGCAGAGCTATTTCTGAATAAGCATGCTATGAATGACTTGAGTGGGTGTATGGCAGACTTGTAGCTGAATATATGAATGACTTCAGAAAGGTGATCACCCACACATACAATATACAGTTTTTCAGACCAGCCCACGGAGATAACAGGCTCTATCTTGGCGATCAGAAACGCATGGTCAAAGGCGAAAAGCTTAAACACATTTAGGGATGTGTCTAGTTCACAATCGGGGTGGTTTTGTTATCAAACGTCGGGCGCATTTTTCAAAAGGGTTGTTCTTCTGTTTTTTATCCTTTCATCCTTTCAACCAATGAGAGTGACATCAGTCATTCCTTTAAACAGCAAGCAGCGCAACTTCAAACAGCGCATCGGTATTTTGCCAGTCAGCGGCGCATTTCAAGGAATCTGCACGCGGACCATGTATAGAACACAGGGATTCCACTAAACCTTGCTTTACTGAAACCTGTTTGTGACTGCATCCATCCTGCACTCGCCTATTATTTCAACTCAAAGGCAAAGTGAAACTATCATCACCGACCGTCCGTGGTTCTACACAGTTATTTACTTTCACTATTGATTGACAAGGGGTTACAATCGAAAACGTAGCCTGAAAAAAGCAACCCTTACCCGAATAAATCCTCAGGCTATTTATCCTGCAGAGAAGTTGTTTGGGACTGCTTGCATCTGTGACAGTCTTCAACTGTGCTTTACATGCGCCTTTCGCTATAGACCAGGCTTTTCTTGGTCAGTGGTGGAATGATTTTTAGAGGGTGTTAGACAGCGATTTTTGGATCATGCGCCAGACCACACCTTCTGCCACACCCATGGGCGCAAGGATTAATACAAGTGAAGCGCATGGTGCAAAATCTGCCACTGACTGGGTGTAATAAGAATAAGCTTTGCGTTGCGCTTTGAGTTGCGCTTTGCTCTGATCGCCAAAATAGAGCCCTATATACGTCACTCCTACCAACACATTCAGTCCTCTTCATACCTCACCAGTTTTGCGTTATGGAACTTCCAAACCAAGACACATTCATAACTATCAACCACATCACTGTCCAAATGATCAGCACTTCTCACAAAGTGGATACACCACCATCTCTGTCCTTGTGTAAAACTGCACATTGTTGTTTAGCTCCAGTAACAGCCTCATCCAAAAAGAGCATTGCCCATCCTTTTCCAATATCTTTCCCATCTTCCTCCATCATCACTTTGAGCTGTTCGCTTCTGCTTCATTCTCTCCTTTGCCTTCTCTATCTGCCCTACTTCTCTATGCTGCTCAAATTTGTTTCTCCCGTTCTCCTCTGCCTCTTCTTCTTCCAAGTTATAGACTTCCTTTCAATATTTATGAGTAGAGGTCTAGGGACAAGAGGAATGTCTTTTATTTGACTATTCATCTTTCTGAGAGAAATAGAGCTATTTCCAGCAACTGTGAGGAGGCGACAGACCACAGCTGACATTTAGGGTAAATCATGAACGCAGTTCTGAAAATGTACTGTAAAATGGTGCACAGGCATTTCCCCCTTACATTTGCCCCCTACAAGTACTAAAATCTGCTTGCATAAAAACATGACAAATACCATTACTTACGTTACACATACACTCTAAAAACAGTCCAGTAAATATCAATGCTCCTTCAGTGGGAGATAGAAAACCATCCTCTCTTCAGGACCTGAATTTCATTTAGACAAAAACTATCCCAATCAGATGACAATGTAATTGAAAATATGCATTGTGATGCAACAACTGCTATCCCATGCAGTTTGAGTTTGAACATATTAAAATCCAGCCATATATGATTGAAGATGTGAAAGAAACACCAGCTGCTACCCTTCTAACGATAACATTCTTGAAATAAAGATCTCCTCTATCTTTGCATCTGAGATGATGATTCTGTCAACAGCTTTGTAGTGCAGATAAAGGTGAACAAAATGGCATTTAGTTCTAAGTAGTGAAAATAAACTCCACCATGCTGTCTGGAGTTTAACAAGCCTTATCTTCTCAATCACTGTGTCCTTGGCAAAACAAAGTGCTATCTCTCTCTCACACACACAGACACAGACATACACACACATACAGACACAGACACACGCACACGCACACGCACACGCACACACACACAAACAGGCAAACAGACACACACACGCACACACACCCACACGCACACACACATACACACACACATGCATACGCAAAGATAAACTGCTGCGAAGATATGGACACCATATGCATCCATTCTTTTGGCAGTATTTTTACTAATGGTGATACCAGTGATTTAGAAAAACAAGTAAACATGTTTACTGTAAGGTTGCACAACTTGTCTGACTATCATAGTATCACATTGCAGGTATAATCCTATTTTGCATATCATAGGTCAAAGATATGATGCCTATAAATACCGTACCAGCAGTACACGTTTACTTTGTTCCATAATATACTGTAATAACCACACTACAATAAGTTCAAAATATTACTTTGGAAAAGTAATTTGCAGTAGATTGTTCGCACAGCTGTTCATTGGCCTATCCAAATAAAACTTCTTCAACACTCCAGTCACAGGGAATAGCAGTGAAGATCAGGTGACCATGGTGTTAAGAAGATACTAATGGCCCTCACTGCAATGGCTGCACCTGCTCACCTTAACTGTGAGGCAGAATGCCTTGCATTGAAATGAAGACAAATAGTGTTAAGATGGAACTATATTGCACAAACAGCCTAAGGAGGTTCGTAACATTCATCCATTTTGTGGTAAACAGGTGCCTGACTTGTTTGAAAGTACTTCAATTGAAATGAGCCACTCCACAATAAAACACTTTCCAACAGTATAACATTATAGTAAAATATTGGCCAGAACCACATCTCTAACTGCTGTCTTAATCCATGTGTCTACAAGTGTAGATATAATAGTAAACAGCCCATATATGACCTGGGCACTACACAAATGAGATAACAGGTTAGCAACTATGACGCAACGCACCCCAGATCGGGATTGAAAAGTTTTCCCTTTGCTTTGCTAGCAATTAGAACCATTTGGATTTAAGTTTGGCATTACAATAATTGGCAGACAGTTTTATCAAATGACACTTGCATGAGAGGTAACCGTGACCTCAGCATCATTACGGTGACCTAAGCATCATTACGTTCACATTACATTTACAGCAGGTTCATTCACATTATTCATAATATGCTAATTGGAGTAGTGTGTGATATACATCATCTTCAGTTTTTTTATTTATCTTAAGGGTAATTTCATTGTATCATTGCATTTCATACTGTATGTGACCGTCCAAACAAAAATAAGTTAATTTACCATCACATCAAAGAAAATGTATAAGATAAGTTAATTTACCATCACATAAAAAAAAATGTACAGTATAAATATTGCCTACAGCAACAGCATTAATTCACATTGCCTTTTAAAAAATCCTATATGTTCTGGGGATCAAATGTCCTCACTCACAAAAAACCTTCCAGCAGCAGGTTGATAGGGTTTATACATCATTTTCAAGTGTCATATTTCTCATTTCCAATTTTATGTGAAAACATTGCTCCAGATAATGCCAAATCTGCCCCTTTAAAAGACATTCCATATTTATCTTATGCCATATTTTAGCTTATGCGGAAAATATTTAATGGACTGTCATATAGAGCTTGGACAGTGTTTTTTCCATGTCTATAGGGCAGCTTAGCCTAAATACAGCTCACTGCCCTATGCCAGGGGAAATGAATAGAAAATGGCTAAGAAGTAACCGAGGCTGCCGCAGAGCTTTATAATTTATTACTGAACATATCAACATGAGCCCGGCACATTCACAAACACACATGCATGGACTCAGACCCACTCAGTCCCACACAGTGATATTTGCACTGGGTGTGTGTTGTTATCACAGCCTGTCACTCTGGGGTCTGCTATCTGAGGAGGAGTATAGCCCATGTCCTCAATCACACATTCCAGATCCCCCTACAGCCACAAGCAACAAACAGCTCAAAGGGAGAGGAGGGAGTGCATCCCTTTCAGCTCTGGCAGTGCCTTCTCTCAGAAAGTCCCCACTTTAAAGAGAGGGGAGTTGACTATTAGCTAGGAAGAGATAGCTGTCAGAGCTGTAATTTCTCTCTGATTATTTTCAGTGGATGGACATTCATCCTCCCTGTCTAATGAGCCTTTGTCAGGGTCTATTAGTGGAGTCACTGAGTGATAGCACAAAGGACTGAGCAACGATGACAGCATAGTCATTATATGGGTTTAGTGATGACACTGGCTCGGTGCCACAGTTCAGTTATGACATCACATTGTCAATTAGTGACTGAACTAGCAAAAGGATACGCAACACAATATAAGTAACACAGTCCACTGATGACATCAAAATAAAATGTGTACTTTGTAGAGATAGCACACTAGACACAAATGGGCTGGGTAACGAGGAATAGAAAAGACAATGGTGGGAAAAGATACAGTGGAGGAGAAGGTCACGACAGCTTTGTCAGCCATGGGGAGAGAACATGGACCTAAACATGAGCCTAAAGATAGTCTATGGTGAGACCACAGACATTTTAGAAACTGAAAGAAACAGAGCCCATTACACAGTAGCTTTGCAGCCATCTTGCAAACTTTACTAGGCTACCACATATATTAGTCAATACTTTTTTTGTTGTGAGCACATTAAGGAAAAAAACACTCATGGGACATTGCCATAGATTACTCATAACATGTTTAGGATAGACAGAAATTACATTTCATGTCATCATCATACTGTTTGAAAACACAAGGGCAACCTATGCTTAGTAAACAGGTTAGGTTTCTATAGGCCTAAAAAGAGTCTGGAGATCTGTCTGGTTTAAACTGAGAAAGCTGAGTACAAATGGTTCTCATCATTTCATTTCTTTTTTTTACTTTGCTCTTGCTCATTCTCATCATTTCATTTCTTTCTTTCCTTTGCTCTTGCTCATGTTGGTCAATAACAGGCGATAACTCTCCCTCCACCTCCTCTAGCTTCACTTCAGTCTTGTTGCTTTTTTGTTTTTGAAAATGCTTTTTATATAAACAGCCTTCAAGTCTTGCCTTATTAAATTAGCAAGCTAGATTCCACCAGATGCCAGCAATGCATCTTGTGCTCCCACAAAATTCATCTGCCAAGTACTGTGAAGTAGATCAATGGCTTGAATATACTAGTGTTTTTGATCAGTGATAGCATATAAATACAGACAGATAAATAGACCTCTAAGTGGTAATAACTTTTCTAAAACATTATACAATTTCAATAATCATTTTCACAGTGAAGAACAAAATCTCACCCTTTAATTTCTCCATTAGACAAACAAATACAGTTGCTGCAAGAAGTGTGGTTAGCTCTGGATGCATTCTCATCGATTAGAAAATTGGTGCACTTGAGAAATCTTTGGCACTGATGCCTAATGAAGTCAGGCCTACTTGAGTTCTGAAGCTGCCACTCATCAGGAGTGTGCTCCACATGGGCTCTGTGTAGGAGTATAAAAAGCCCCACAGATAAGCCTAAGCCTGGCCTGATAAAACACTAAAGAAAAACAGACCCATGTAGGAGAGAGAGAGAGGGGGGAGAGAGACAGAGAGAGAGAGAGGGGGAAGAGAGAGAGAGACAGAGAGAGAGAGATACAGAGAGAGAGGGGGAAGAGAGAGAGAGACAGAGAGAGGGAGAGGGGGGAGATATAGACAGAGAGAGAGAGAGGGAGAGGGAGAGAGAGGGGGAGAGAGAGAGATAGAGAGAGGGGGGAGACAGAGAGAGAGAGAGAGAGAGAGAGAGAGAGAGAGAGAGAGAGAGGGAAACCACATAAAGATATGCAGATATGTTTATGACATGAGTGGGAAAGGGAGAAGGAGGTCTTTTTTCAGAACTACAAAAAAAAATGATTGGCTTGGGGGTCCTGGGACTGTCTTGGTAATGTTATGATGTTGGAGTAAATTCTAAGGGGCTGGCCAAAGCCTGTGTGTTTCATTGGTCCCAGTCCGTATTCTCCTGAGAAGCTTGAAATAGTCACCTCTGACCCTCCAAGGAAGTTACTGTACCAAATGATGGAGACTAAGCACCAGTGACGTCAGTCTGTGAACAACTGTTTTCTCAGCTGAGGATTATAAGCACCAGGACACAAATCCTGCTGTCGTGCACACCAATGCATACCATTTCACATGTAGTAGATATCTATAGCTTATCTCAAGTCTGAAGTCTAGTTTTACTTCTCACTGCAACTTGCATATCAAATGAATGAACAGAAAACAATGATGGTCTCCAATAGAGGTGTTACAATGCCACGCTGCACCGTTGCACCATGGTTAAAAAATGACAATACAAACCGTGGAATGTCACAATGCACTGTGGCAAATCACGGTTTAAAAAATTACGAATGTGTTTTATAAAACATGTGATTCATCTGGGCTTAATATAGACAAGTTTTTGTGAAAACATTTAACTGAGCGTTGTGGCTTGGCAACTTGAAGACAAAATGTGGAGACACTGCATGTGATAACATTACATGTGATTAAACACTTTCTGATTTATTCTCATCTTTCCTTTTGTTTTTAGGAAAGGATTTTGGTAAAGCATATTTTAAAGATATTACTCAATTGAGATCCTAGTTTGAGATCATTTCAGTCTTGCTTTGATGAATAGGCTGTATAGTCAGTGTATCAAGCCCTGAGCACTTAATCGTGTATCGAACCAAATCTTGAGTTGACTGTACCGTTACACCCCTAGTCCCCAAGAACAACAACAACAAAAGACAGACGGCAAACCAGCAAACCAGAGAGCACAACCAACAGGGGCCAAATACCAGGGCAGGCCCCCTGGGGCAGTACAGCAGCATCATTAAACTGATCCCCCCCCCTCTCTCTCTCTCTCTCTCTCCCTCACTCTCTCTCAATGATATTTCTTAAGCCTTTCCATCATATAAAACTATTAGAATGCTTATTTATGATGAAAAGGATAGAATGAGTTTCAGCTTGTGCAAGTTTTCACTCAGCTGAGCTGTTTTCCAACTCGCACAGAGGATGCTCATATCAAAACAAGCCCTGTAGGCCTGTGGGGGAGCTAAGCTGGGAACGCCGGCCCTGTTCTCATGGGTTGGTCCTGATCATTCATTAGGGCACGCTTCTCTCAAGCCAATTGGGGAAGTCCTTTCTATCTATACCCGCAAATGAAAGCAAACAATAACTCACAGAGCCTTCACTGATTCTCATGTTTTCGCTGATGTAGGTCTGTTAGCACGTATCAAGAAAGAGATAGAGCACATGTGGGAGACAGACAGAGCAAGAGGGAAAGAAACTGAACTATGTGAACACTTGAGTGAGAAGCAGCGCTCTGATCCATATGGACCCTTTCAACAAGGTAAACAAAAACAATGCTTGAACATTCTATTTGGGCCCCAATCTACTTCCTCTGCATTAAGATAACATATGGAATGTTAAAAAGGAAGTCTTGTGGGGCCAACTATGATGCTGATAATGAAAATTCCATGAAAGGGTCTATAGAGGTGTGAAAGTGGGGCAGATCAATAGGATAGGCAGAATGGACAGGATTAACATGCAGCCATGGGAGCGGACAATCCCCTATGACTGAGTATCAGAAGAATTGATTACTGAGAGAAAAGTAAGGATGACATTCTAACCTGACACATGTTCAGAGACTATATGTAGTCAGAGAGAACTGAGACTAGCATCACATTTTCTGACCAGGGTTCACCTCAATGTTATTATTTTTCTTTTGGCAGTTTTACAAATTATGTTAATATAATATACATATAACTACCCCTGTCAACCCTGTGCTGAGGGCAGGCTGGACTGGCCATCTGGCATACCAGGCTTTTCCTGGTGGTCTGACAAATCTTGGGGCCGATAGAATGTCATTTAGGCTTCTTTTATTATTATTTGTACTAAAATTGGCAAGGAGAGTCAGTGACCTGTTGGTCCGTTTACATTGGGCCTACTGGCAAATAACAACTCTTATCAGGCCCCACCCCTCCCACTTTGGCTCACAGCCAAAATACGGTGAGTGCGTCAAAATGTATTAAAGTACATGTAGAAGTTGTTGAGTTAAAGTTGCTAATTGTGAAAACATAACTCAAATGTAGTAGCTTCAACAGTACCCGACATTGCAAGTAGCCTATAGCCACAGGTTGAACCTGGAGAGGTAAGCAAGCGTATTAGAGGGCAGTGGGACAGTGAGCAGCTGGGGGAGAGTGTACCTGTGGCAAGCATACAGTGCTTTCATGAATAACACAGTCTCACAGGGAGGGAGCAGGTCTGTGTGAAATGCCATACTGACAATGATAATGATTCACTAATTTCGACAAGATAATATAATGTGATCACTTACTCAGTCAATAACAACATAAGTTACACTATTTGCCATTATTTTTGTTGCTAGCATGGTTCCTTCACACGGTTATAATTCCAACTGACATGTGCATCTTGATTTTTTTTGTCATCATAGCTTTGACAAGGCTCACCATATCGTTGGCTATCATCCTGAAATTGGGCTATGGGTTCTCACGGTGAAGATTCACAAAAAAACTATGATGGAGACTACAGGTACAACACATCAAGTAATTTTCATGCACAAGGCCACAGAAAGCTTTAGGCTACGTAAGACTTTGAAAAACATCAAAGTGAAATGTGTTCATGTAGCTCTGACTAAAATACACCTGCAATGTAGGTAGTATATACATGTAGGGGAAGACATCATTTCCAGCAACACACAACAAAGGTGTCTTATGCTTATTTTGTGTAATGTTTAAGTTATCCTATGTGTAGTGGTAACTGTATGAATATAGATTACAGTCTAACTACAATCTAAGGAAGTGTGAGCTATTTCTTAAATGCAGGGAAACTGTGATTGGTCTCACAAAAATATAAATACTGTTTAATATGCTTAATAACTAACAACTAGGTTGTTAAGATACCTGTCTAATATGTCTACATGTCTAATATGTGGTAACATTTCTCCCTTGGCTCACAAAATAAGCAGAACCACACTCTTCCTAGTACATTCATTTTGGCCTGGTAGTGCCTGGTAGGCACAGACAAATGAGCCAAAAGTAGCAATTGCTGTGAAGAGAATTCAAATAGACCAATTATGTCCTCGCGCTGTATGTGCTTTAACTATTCAAACTCACCAAGGAAACACCTAAACCATTTGTTGTTCTTGCATCTCGGCCAAAAACTGTTAGCTTCCATTTATTTAAACAACCCTGACTCAATGTCTCAACATGACTCAACCAGCTGTTTTAGGAATGTTTAGTCACTAAATTGGCTGAGGGTGCTTTCTAATATCTCTAGTGAATCTCCAGACCTCTTGGCTGAACTGGTAAAGAATTGATTGTACAGATTAAGGAAAGTGTAAACACGTCCTAAATAAACACGGCCTAAGCTGCCTGGTGTTAATCAGGTAAATAATGTTTGATATTGGTCTGAATATTGGTCTACAGTATATGCCCCAACACAGCATCGTTTTGATTGTATAGCTATTTTTATGGTCAATCTGCACATTGTTCAGTGCATGGAATTGTACTAGCCATACAGAGGGGGTCACTACTGGGAAATTCAGATTTCAAACAACTGTAACTTCATGATACCAAGAAAAGGTGATAGAAGCTGTCTATAGAGATGGATATGTGATTGAACTACAAAATCACATATCACGAGGCTATTTTTCATATGACATCCACATCCACTTTTGCAACTTTCTCTCTCAGTGTGTGTGTGTGTGTGTGTGTGTGTGTGTGTGTTTTGTTGGGTAAATAAGAGTCCACTCTTATTCAGACCGGATCAATTTTCACTTCTTTTGTTTATTGAACTGACCAGGTCAGAAGCCAAATTACCTACCACCAAAAACACAGAGGCTGTTTAAAAGTCCACCTGTGCTTTTGAAACAATTTGTCTCTAGAGAAACTAGAGCATAAGGAGGTGGCCATCTTAAATTGTTCTTTTTAAAAAAGTAAAATGTGGAATCATGAGTTACAGTCACCACAATACCTTTCAGTTTGCCCAATCTACTCAAAAATCATTTCGCAACCTAAGCTCACAGTTTGTCAAACTGCCCTGTCTTAGTCATCTCCCATTCCCTAATTCAAATAAAATGCACAGAGTAGAAGGTGGAGAATAGCAACCAGCTTTGTAATACATTTCTAAGGCTGCAGGCTTGTAAAGCAATGTTTGAAACACTTGACAGACAGTATGAGGTCAGAGGGAACACATATTCCACACTTCCTGGGCCCTAAAACACTTACAGGCAGAGTGGCAATTGCAATAGATAAAAAAACAATAACTCTTTCACTGCAGAAAACACTTGGTCAAACCTGCCTGCATACAGTACATATTAGCTTGACCCATCAGGTAAAACTCAAATGGTTATAACTCTACAACACTACCACACAGCAGAGCACCATATAGAGGGCCTTGGTGCAGTCAAAGTAACCAATACAACATACATCCAAAACACATGCATAATAATGTCGCTATAGCCAATTCCAATTTGCCAAAAGGTTGAAGTATAGTGTTTAGTTATCTGGACTAAATTTGTAAACCTAATTGAAAACAGTTCTATGGACCTGACTTTCAAGAGACCTCTGTTTCAAACTCTGACATCAATGTCCATCAGACATTGAGTGTGGATTACTCTGTTAGTCCAGTGTTAAAATAAAATGGCACAAACAATATTTGTTAAATGGAACGAGTTTGGCGGAGCAACTCACAATAATTTACATATGAATTTAATATTAAAATTAGGGAGCATAAGGTCAATCTGTCTGAGATAACAGTGTAAGTAAACATCTCTTAACAAAGTTTCTAGATCCTTTCAAGTTCATAACAGTGAAATCATCCTCCTGCACTCCACAGTGGCCGTGTGTGTCAGCCTCAATAGCTTCAATAGGAGTCATGGAAACACATTTTTAAAAGCTAACCAAGATTCCCAACTAAATTCTGAGACTCTCTCTCTCTCTCTCTCTCTCTCTCTCTCTGAGGCAGCGGTGTGATGCAATTGGTAAGATTGTTTTCAAATATAGAATAATGACGGTAGGATCTTGCCATAATAAGAACAGTTACAATTCAATAGAACAATACATTTTATGTCCATGGTTGTCTCCATGTGCAAAATGTTGAGAAGTATTGACTTTTTTTTGTTAAGTCTCCACAGTAATTTGCCAGATACAGATGCTGTTGCTCCAAACCCTTTGAGACCTAGCTGCCCGGTCTGGGGTAATCCAACACAACCCAGTGGCACAAGAGGAGGATCAAAAGATAGATGGAGAGTGAGGGAGAGAAAGTGTGTGTGTGTGTGTGTGTGTGTGTGTACTGAAAAAGACGGAGAGGAGGTGTGAAAAAAGAGAAGAAAAGGATGTCCCACTTTCATAAGCCCTTGATGGATAGCCCTGTCGGTAGACTTTTGCTGAATCCAGAGATTCCCCCACATCTGTGTGAAGCTGTGGTTTAGGCAGTGAGAGCTAGACACACAGCAGCTAAGTCATATGTCTTTACTAACTGCTGTGGGACATCGGGCCCTGATGAAAACAAAGAAGCTGAAAATCCCTACACCAATTCCCATGGGGACCGTGGCAGCACAAAGGTACATTAGGCCCTGGGGGAAATTCATGACCTTACTTTCCATGCCTGCTCCCCCAAACAATACAGAGTGTATGTGCTGCTTAGATAATTGTATGCACAAAACCTTACTGACAAGGACTTGTAGTTCCTAAGCCCAACCAGAAAATAATGCACTTAATGAAAATTAGTATTTCCGAATGTACATGTACATAAAAAACAGACCCAGTCAGTTGCATCTGAATGTATTGACCTGGGTGGGGTTTCCCAAAAGCATAATAAGTAGTTAATAAAATCCCTCTTACTGTTGTCTTACGATTTTTGGGGCTTTCCCGAAAGAATTGTTTACAACTTAAGAATGTTGTGAAAACGCTCACAGATTTACGTGTGCTCCAAAGTAGTTGTATATGGAGCTTCATCGAATATCCATCACCATCAAGAAACCCAGCCCTAGTCCTCAGCAGAGCAGCCTGAGAAAACCAAAAGATTTGCAAAAACACTGTCACCATGGCCTTCTAATAACCAGTTCAGGAATATACAAATGTTTTTCACTGACAGGTATTAAACAAGCCTTTGGCATCACGATGTTTAGGTCTAAAATGTATTTAACCAATAATGCGTCTACCTGGTCCAACAGATGCCTATTGGCTGGCTGAGTGGCTGTGGCTGTGGATGTGATTTGCTAGCTGATGCTGGCTCCTCTATAAGAGCAATGGCAGTAAGATGGGTCCTAGAAGCCCAGGCCCTGGGGGGTTTACCCCTGCCAGTCGCGCTAGATGCTTTGCCAGTGTAGAGGGAAGTACTTACTTAAGACTTGCACCAAGTGCCCCTGAATCTATAATCCATTACATGGCAAAGAAATGGCTTGTGTCAGATGGACTGCATATTTCCCCCTGACTAAAATAAATAATCATCAGCAATGAGGAGCCGAAACGACTGTACAGAGCGAAAACTAATGACTGTAACCCAAAATACACAAAATCCTTTTTCACTGTAATGGGGGCACAGAGAATGAAGCCCATGCAGCACTGCACCAAATACATGCAAAGACTAACACTACAAGCATTGGTATTTGAAAGAGTTTTTCTTTTTGGATTTGGAAAATAGGTTTAGCTGCGATAAATGTAAAAGTAAATGTGTACAGTAAAAGTAGGCTAAATGCGGTGTGAGCATAGGTGGATGGGTTACAACAAGCCAAACAATCTAAATCCATGGTCTCTTGTTTAAAGAGATACAGTGTAAGACTACAGTATAACCCTGTGAGTTGAAACAACACAGTGTCCTTGTTATTTGAAATATTTAATAGGGACTCCGTCTGTACTATGGACACAAGGACAGTATTAAAATACTTTTCTACATTAGGTTCCTCAAACATGGCTTGGTTTACAGAATGCAGTGTTTCATCATTAAGGACTGTGTTTGTCTGGCAAATGTAATTACAACAAACTATCAGTGCTGAGTCTTATTTGCATATTTCCCTGGGTAGTCTGCTTCTTTAAGATTACTCTATCATCAGCAGTTCCTTCACTTCTGGATCCAACATCTCTCAATTTCCCATCTCTCTTGACCTGCATCATGTTCCTCATTGTCTACAGCAGCACAGTGTAGAGGCCCAAGGACACAGCTGGTGACTATGTGTGTATAACATACCTTCAAATATCTAACATATACTAATGTGATATAATCACACAACATAAACAGGTGCTGGTCGACTCTGTAAAGTGGAATGATACAGACAGTAAAGCACTCTAGTGCTTTCATACTAAATCAATGCACCGTGGAGGACATCTTGTGTTATCCAAAAATGTATAATCATGGACATCACATCCAAGGCACTGAAATAATATATTTTTATCTAAGCAAAACTGTGTGCATGTACTCACACAACTCAATGGAATTACATGAGATATGTGCAAAGTTTAATTCCTGAGCTCAGAAAGATTCTGGTGTAGAAACTGATGTCTGTGTTATTGGTGGTACTGACTCATGATACATAAACACACACCAGCACACACACTTTTCTTAACATACTCACACAGACGCTGTTGTGTCCACTTCTGGACACTTGACTGACATACTGTTTGTCAGATAGTGCCCTGGAGTTTGGCATATGCACCATAGTATTGTCTTAAACTGTCATCTTCCCATTATTCTTAAAGGTCACATTAGCACCTCACGACCCCTTTCCCCTTTCCTTTCCTTCTCTTAATATTTCACTTTGTATATTCACCATAGTCCATGGCAAGACCACAGAGACCATTTGCTACAAAATATCCTTTCTAATGTAAGAAAAACTGCTTGTTTTGTTGTTATTTATAATGTGGAATGCCAGTGTGGTGTATGGCCAGATCACATACTGTATCTGTTATAGACTCACTCATTGCATCCTGTTCCTTAACTCTTCATTTTCATCAGCTTTTTATGTCTTTATCTCCTACGTGTAGCTCAGGGAACCTTTTGAGTAAGTTTGCGCTCAGTCTTTCAAGGCACCTTTTTGTTGTTACTGATAGTCTGATAAGCACATTTTTGTTGTTACTGATAATACTGATTAAAGTTTAAACCCTTTAAGGGTTTAGGCCTTGTTGAGCTGATCTAACGGCTTAAAGCACCAAATGAAATATTGTCATTACATTAGCATTTAAATCTCATCCCTGGCACATGAATATCATATATCAATATCACTCTCATCAGACTTCTGTCCTCCTTTGTTTCCCAAACAAGTTATGGCATGTCCACTACAAGGTCACTGGTGGCCAGTCAGTTGTGAGCAAATACAGTCAGTGGGAGAGGATTCATGTCTGTTCACGCTAGCACTGAGTTCGAGTGAAACAGCGTGTGGATTTATGGGATTTTCTACGCTTCATTGGGTGGCACAGGCCAAAAGACAATGCATAAATGCCCTATACAAATGTCTTCACAGGCGCGTACATGTTGTTTGTTTTCCTCAGAAGCATAAGTGAATAAACACTTTAGATTCAAAATTATACAATAGTTTTGTGTTAGCCTGTACACTTGTGCCAACTAAACAAATATCAACCACATATTTCAGCTCCAGAATATGTGATCATTTTGAGTTCATCATAAATGTCAATATGTCAATATGAGGCTTGTCAAATTACCTTTCTTTAATAGCTTATGTTAAAAATAAATGAGTTGCCACAGGTCTTGATAACAAACAATGTTATTAAATGATTTTCCAAAAAAATCATCATTCCACCACCATATAGCTGATATAGACAAACAAAATTGCTCCTTTAATATTTAAGCACTTCTTTAATGAAGGATAGAAGTGCAGCACAAATTACTGTTATGTTACACACACACACACACACACACACACACACACACACACACACACACACACACACACACACACACACACACACACACAGTGTCTGGATGTAAACATCACTGTGAGGTTGAGCTATACACTCTCAAGTTATGGGATGTTCAGCACCATAAGTTATAATGCACTGCCAGATACCAGAAACTCTATGTTGATGACAGCTTTTTTTTGTTTTTGTTTGAGCATAGCGTCTGTTTATTAAAAATGTGCTGGGCAAAATCAACCTGTCTTGCCTTATACATACTAACCCTCACATTACAAAATATGACATGTATTAAATTGTCTATCTGCTTTTTAGTTAATGCAACATAACACTACAAAATGCAGGCTGTAGACAATGCATTGCTTATTTTCCTTACTGCCATGAATATAAATACAATTAATGAAACTATATTCAGAGTATTTTGTCTACCATTTACTGTACATAAGAACTGAAAGTAAACTAGAGCAAACAACAAGTGTGGTCTTTGAAGTTCTATGTTGGCAATCCGCCAAGTTCTGCAAGGATATCTGCACACTGTGACAGGTTGCCTCAATGTATAAACAGCAATACTGCATAGGTGGACTTTAAACGGTGGCTATACGTCAGAGTGATGTACACTGTGTGACAATAGCCATCGTTATACTTCTTGTAATGTTAAATGTTATACAATAATTAAAGCCCTTTTCACAATAGCACTATTAGGAACTGTAATAGTGTAATTAAAACAAATGGAGTGAGCTGAGAGCTCTCTGATTCCCGTCCATGTGAGTCCAGACCACACAGAGTCAGGCCAAACCCATAGACAGAAATGTGAGCCCGGTGTTACAGGGGTGTCTCAACACACTTGACAAATGGGAGACAAACTAAATCAAGTCAGCATAACCTTATCTGTTGTGTTTGTGCGGTCTCACTTCTAGTCTCTTGGGTGCAAACTTTAAGAATGAAAAGGGATCTTTTAAGAGCCAAGACATGCATCTCCCCAGTGAACTATAGAAGCCAAGTTGACTGATTGAGATCAGCATGACTGGCAGAATGGAGACAGGATATGATATAGGCTGACTGTAATGCCTTAATGATAGTCTATGAAGGAAACCATAGCAACAATAGGGGAGAAATGCCTAGGGTGAAAGAAAAAAATAAGTGAGAGGGAAAGGAAAATTGGAGATGAGAAGCAGCTTTGCTTAAAAAATGATCACCATGACAACCCTGGCTGGGGAAGGTAGGAGCAAGCATACCAAGAAAAAAAAATCTGCTAACTTGTCTACTGAGGAGGAGGCTGTAAGGAGAACAAGAAGGATTTTAAAGGTTCACTGGATATACTGCTAGAAACAGCCACATGCACACCCATCTCCAGGGCACAGACAACCCTTCCTGCTCAACACACAAAAACTACCATCTATTCTACACACACAGAAATAGTGAACGAAAACGAACAATCACAACCAATTTTATTGGTTGATACATAGAAGAAATTTGGAATCCTTTTGCTTGCGAACTGAACTATATTTCTGCACAAATCCACATGTCTTCGGTTC
This sequence comes from Alosa pseudoharengus, assembly GCF_046254945.1. Classification (NCBI taxonomy): domain Eukaryota; kingdom Metazoa; phylum Chordata; class Actinopteri; order Clupeiformes; family Clupeidae; genus Alosa; species Alosa pseudoharengus. The sequence goes on along the minus strand of NW_027468674.1, from coordinate 33,392,051 downwards.
CATTATGTACTGAGATGATATATTCACAGAGGGCCAGAGTTTCCAAAGACCAAAGCAGACAGAAAAGACCAGACAATAACAATCTCTCTTTTTATCTTAACAAAACCATTAACTTCACAGTGATCTAAATCAAAGGAGGATCAAAACCATAAATAAGATCTAATGAGTGCTTATACAGCCAAAGGTGTTTCATGGAATGTTTAAATAAGAAATGGGAGTTAATCAGGCTGCTTTCATGATGGAAATGTAATTCTTCAGCAGAAATAATATAAGGGAACTGAAATTTGCCTGCATGGTCACTTTCAAGTCCTGTAGCCTTATTGGTACTGTATGTCTCTACATCCAATATTCACACACACTGTGTGTCAGATTATCCAAGCCTTGGTCTACACAGTGTCTGCTCAATTATTCATGCATACTTCAACTTTAGAATGCAGACCATAATCTCACGTTACAGTTACTGCTCACTGGTGCTTGTTTTATCTTTGCCACCACCACAGCATTTTCTTATGTTTTCTTTCCCTCATTGTATGGCATATACACTCTGCAAAGGCTTACAGAAGTAAATGCTGCATGCTCCTCTTATAGATGCTTGACTTCTGTGCAAACCCTGACAATAATGATTAGAGAGTGAACACAATGTCATCTTAAAGCAACTAGAAGTTGGACTGATATTCCTTCTCAGGCTCTTCAGACATGCTTCTCATCATGATATCTAGGCTATTCCAGTTCCATTTATAATTCCTTTATAAGCGCCTTGGATGATACAATAAATCGAGACGAGACATTGTGCTAATTAAATCAATGATCACTAGGCTTATCCAGCAACTGTCAATTTGGTTATAAATAGAACAATCAATGGAAATGTTTCCTTCCCTCTCAGAAAACTCATCCTAATGACAATCTCTTATGTTACATATTTTATCATTTCGTTTCAAAGGGCCAAATGAAAGATCACTGGAAAACTGGTGGTTTTGTAGGGGATTAGGAAAACTTGAACCTAATCTTTTAGGGTATGTATAATAGTGTAATGATATTTTTTTGTTCCAAGCAATACTGTCAAGCACACCATTAATGAAAATCCCTTCGTAGGTACGAGAGCAAGATACTATCTAGGCATTCAGGATAGGCAGATTATAGTATCTACTGATCTATGTGCTATGACTATGTCTACAAAGCCCTTGCAGAGTAGATGAATGGGGAAACACATTGAGCGCCAGCACAATGACTGCAGTGTATAGGGGTTGCACACTATGCAAGACATTGATTGCTTTCATCTTTAATTCCTCTTCGCTGGTTTATCAGATGCCATCCCTGCTTGCACTTAAACTCACACTATAGACACTTCTCTAGCTGTACTCTGTACACACATATAGCAGGTTTGTTGAACATTCAATGTGTGATTGCATTTCACAGATGAACTGAGTGAGAAACATGCATGATAAATGCATAATAAAGCAGACCTGGAAATGCACCATGACAGCTGAATTTGTTTTAGCACGTATTTTTCACTATGACTCGAAGTACACTTGCTATAGAGAAATGCTACACTGAGGGAAGTTAGGACCTGGAGGAACCACATCAGTGTACTCCAACTTTCTTGTAAATGAAAAGCAGACTTCTACTTCTGTGTTTTTTTTCTCTCCTTTTCGTATTCCAAGAGGGAGGGAGTAGGCAGGATTGAAGGGGGTCTGGAACTGTTTTTGAAGCCACATCTTGTAGGAAATCCTGAACAGAAAATGTTTACGAGAGACATGAAATCCACAAGTGCTGCCCCTACCCTCCTCTCTGTGCTTACGACATATACACACAAACAAAGAGAGACACACATGTGGCAAATCTACATGCATCTACACAGAAAACAAATACAATGGACTCCAGATACGTAAACACACCACTCATTTTAGCACTTGGTGGAAAACCTGAAGCTTTCAGCCAGTCTGAAAACACTACAGGTTAATATCGGCGCACATAAAACTGTGAGGGTTTCAGAGGGGGGAGGGGGACTGAAAAATGAAACCATATAAAAATCAGAATGTGCTCTGTGGAAGCATCCATGCAGGGCTTAATAAGGGCCAGATCAGCAAGGCGAGTACACACATTTGCTGTGAAACTAGATCACATTTAGACTTCACAAAAGTATAAAAAAGTATATAGGCTTTTGGTTACAGTGCTGCATGTTACAAAATGTCTTAAACAGGCTTGCATTTCTCCCAGGAATCCTGTGACACTTGCAGGGCTTTTCCTAATCCTCAGCTAGTCAGTGAATTACCTATTCATATTTTGCTGTGTGTGAAACAGCATATGCTCGGAGATGTGAAAACTGTTTCCCTTCAACCTCTCCCATTTCTTCATCTAATGTTAAGATTTTCTCTTCATCAGCAACACGATTTCAACAGAAAACCCTTTCCTTAATGAGGTTTTATTGTCAGATTCAGTATACAAATAAAATCAATGTCACTGAAAGCAACGGTTTGAAATACTGCCACATCAACCTACTGACTGACACCGGACCCATAACCCTCACACCCCACCACAAGGCTCTCTGCATGTGTAGCTCGGAAGCCATTTCTTTAATTAAAGATGCCGCAGGGGACAACTCGGGACAAGGCTTGAACAGTAATTATTACTGCATGATGTCATTTTTCAATGACAACACAGAGAGGACACAATATGGCAGGTAGTGAGATACTTTAACGACCGAACGTCACTTAACACATTTCTCAAAACACAATAGCATGCCGAAGACACAAAACTCTAGCCCCTAACTTTACATTCACACTACTACAAGATCCCTTCGCCACTTTCCTGTGCTATTGGTGACAGTTCAGCAAAGGTATTTACCTCTTTAAGAGGCACTGAATATCTATTCTAAAAAAGACATGCACAAACTTCACTAGATTACCAAAGCTTTTACACTGTACCACAAACTAACTTGAGATGTACTGTTACACCTCATACACTTTGGGATTTTTTTTATCTTGAATTAGAGATCTGGCTCTTATCTCTCCCTCTCTCCCACATACTTCTTCCTCCCAGACACACTGTCCAGGGTGGGGAATACTGATTAGCAATTAGTATGGCATGTGTCTGTCCCTGACACATCTTAAAACCCTATTGAGAGAGAGAGAGAGAGAGAGAGAGAGAGAGAGAGAGAGAGAGAGAGAGAGAGAGAGAAGCAAAGGGGGGCAGGTGGGGAAGTAGGATAAGAGAGAAAGAGAACCGATAAGAGCCTTGGTCGCTTCTGGGGACCATCACTGCCACCTGGGACTTCAGGCAGTCAGACATGCCCTAAAATGGGGATTACCAACCAGCCCTGTGTGCATGAGAGGGCAAGCGAGAGGGCTGAGGGTTGTAGGCAAACAGATATGCTAGAAAGGGACCAAAAGATAATCTAAACATTCCTTTTCTCATGTGTTGCTGAACAATTTATTACTAATTTATAACTATCTCATATGGTGTGCCTAACAGGCATTAATGTGTCTGTATCTTTTCTCTCTATTCTTCCCTTTTGTCCTCATCTTCTTTCACACCTCATTCAAAAACAAAAACAAACCAAAGGACCCAGCACAACAGGAAGCTCTCTAATTTAGAGTCAACAGACTGGACAAGTAAAAACTGTGTCACATTACCGAGAGCAGGCTGGGAAGGTCTGTCTGGGAAATTGGCCAGGAGTGTGCTTTTGGACTGGGAGGTGAGTTTTGTGGTTGGAGGGGGTGAAAGTGACAATTACAAAAATTACAAAAAGGTTGAATGAACAATAAGGATGTAGTTCCTGTGCTAATATAGGTGGCAAATGAAGAAACGACAGAGTGGAGAGCGAGGGGAATTACGAACCGTGAGCGGTAAATTCTGAGGCAGTGATGGGTTTCATGTAGGGTGGTGGCTACATACATTCAATTGCCTCCTTCACCCTCCATCCTTCTCTCATCCTTCTGCTTCATGCCATTTCCCCTCAGCCCCAACCTCCTCCCGTACTCTAATGAGAAAAAGCTGGTAGGAAAATCCTGGCTTGATTCCTACATAAACTTACAGACATCTCACGGAACAGCCCAAAAAGAATGAGAGACGGCAAGAAAGGGAGAGTGGGGGTTGAGGGGGGGGGGGGCACAATTGAGGGAAAAAAGGACTGAAAGCAAGGGGAATGCCAAAAGAACAGTTGAATACTAAAAGAAAAATGGTAAAATATGTCAAAGATCTTTCAGTTATATAGAAACATAGTTTCCCTCCGATGTTTGAAAAGCCTCTGATCTTCTGTTTACCTTTGCTATACCCTCCCAAACACTGACAGCAAAAACACTGAAGCTGATGAAGTGGAACAATGACGAATAAAGAGTGCAGATGTATTGATTTAAAGTGCCAGTGATGAGCAAAAAGTCAAAAATAAACAGTTTGTGGCCTCCTACAAGCACACAAACACACACCCATCAACGTAACCCATGGCCAGTGAGAGTCACCACTGTGAATTTTACTGGATTCCAATTAATTTGTTAACTAGCTCACTCAAGTAATTATGAGAGGAATCCCGTTCTTGGGAAACAAGAAACGTAAATAACATTCCATGGGGCAATCTAAACAAACTCTCGTTTCCGTTGTCAACACATGTACACACACAAACACACATCATCTGTGACTTTGCATACAAAGACAAAACAATATGCACAGGCATCCTTTTAGCTGTTTATCAACTGCTATCTTTGTAACTGAAACTTCACCCCTCCAAACTTCACCCCTCCCTTCCTTGAAGCTACATGTTGATTGGCTGGAATTGTTGATGGTTCGGTATGAGCCACCGTGCTTGCTTCCTATTTACAGAACCAAGACTGTTTACAAACAGAGTTTTCAAACCAAAAGCATTGGACACACAACTAAAGGAATGTGAGGGTCAATTTGCTTAATTTAATAAAAAGAATATTAGTTTAGAATTGTGGACTGCACCATTAAGTAGCTGAACCAAAGAGTGCTAACTGGCATGGAGTCCATTGCTGGAAACCCATACAAATTTCATACTAGATTTTACCAACCCTCTGGGCTAGTGCACATCTTCTGAAGTAGATAGATAGATAGATACTTTATTGATCCCCAGGGGAAATTCAAGGTCTCAGCAGCATACAGACTCAGCAGCATACAAACACAAACACACATTCTTTAACAGCAGAAAGAATCAGCTACTTCAATCCATAGCCTAGAGCCCACAAGTCAGCAAGTCCACTAAGCTACTCTTTAGAGCACAATCACCTGCCCTAGTATCATGGCGGCAGCTGCATGATTTCAATGTAGAGTAGTTGGTGATGGCTAATTAGCAGGCTGATCCATCACCAAACTTAATTTGGTCATGTGCAGGGAAAGGTTGTGTTAAAACACCCAAGTCACAGCAGTGACAATACTCTTCCACATCCAGTCTTAAGTCATAATTAATTGCATGCTAAACAGGAGCTCCACCCCATTCAGGTCCCATTTGGATACAAATGACCACAGGCTGCTTCTTTTTGTTCTTTCATTAACAGCATTGTTAATTTACTATTGTTTTAACTAACAATATGTATGGTATAGCTGTGAGAACGGGTGATAAAGTAAGATGCTTTTCATTTACTAAAACGGCTAGTAATAATAGCTAGGGATTTAATCACTTACATTTAGTTATTTAGCTGACACTTTTTCCCAAAGCAACTTACAGAAAAGGGCACAATCAAGGTGCAGTGCGACAGGGACATATTAGTGCAGTATAATAAGTAGTATTGGCATAGAGTTGAATGACAGTTCTAGTACCGTTATGCCAAAAAAAAAGCAGTAGAGGGATAGCATAGTGGTAAATGCTAGGTTAAGCATGTCCAGTTGTTGGTAGTGTTAGGAGAAGATATTTAATGGTGTTCCATGAAAACAATTGTATATTCTCTCAAAACTGCTACAGATTTGGCTATGTTTAAAGATTGGCTAGTGTACAGCTGTATTCAGTGTAGCGAATAGGCATACTATATACAATTATACATCAATTAGGTCAAACTATTTTAAATTTCTGAATGGACGAGGGACAGTCAATGAGTCATGATGATTGGCGATATCTCAGGATATCCCCACTTGGCCATTTTACCACTATTAATCATTAAGCATTTTGCATTGATCCTGTTTCTCCTGTAGTCATGACGGTCACTGTCAACTGCTTCTAACACATTAACTGCTCTTTCTTCCAGTTGCTTTGTCTGCAACTCTGCATCAAAATGTGGAAAAATATTGCTCTTTATTGATATTTCATCTAGACTATTTAAACTTTGCAACCAATAAGCGATTCACCTGCCTGCCCAACCAACCGGGGTGGTTCGTACAATGGTCAGTTGCACCCCTACATTATATAGTACTTTATTTAAGGACAACATCCGACAACTACAGCCATTAGCTTTTGTTACAATATTCCCATTCTGTTTGAATGACTGGCATGGAGATACTTTAATGTGACAGGCCATTATAATGAGTCCATGGACATTCCTTTAATGCCTTGACACATATGAGAACTCCCTCAAAATATGGCATAAAGGAAATGGAAAAAAATCCCAAGAAATAATAGGATTATAAAATATTTAACACTACATAATGACTATTTCCTGCCTGGCAAGGCATAATTCACGATTTCATGCTGGGTCAGCTAAGTCTTTGTTTGTGGTCCGATTCTGGGACTGCTGATAGCCATATGACTATTCTTAACTGGTACATTGTTATGTTATTGTGGTCTCAAGAGGGAAAATTCATCTTCATGGACTAACAGCAGATGCCAAAGAAACTGTCAATTAGTCAGCTTGTGTATGAGTAACAATGTGTAACATGCTGAAAGTTGTCAAATCAAAACACATGATACGTGAGCTAAGATAAAATAGCTCCATGAGCAAGAGAGGTGTGTGGAAATGCCCTAATGAATATCACTTTTCATGTTCAGGTATGTCAGAACCAAAGAAAACGTCTATAGCTTTAGATGCTTTGCTCTCATTCTACTGACATAAAGATGCTGAATATCCAGTCAACCATAAACTCACGATAAAGACACAATATCAATCATTCTTCTCCCTCCTTACAAAAATGTAATTGGACACATTTAGCGGATAAAATTATTATATTTATGCTTCCAAACCACCCATCATTATAAACTACATGAAACCTTACAGTATACACCTAAAACAAACAAGTATCAATATTCATTTAGTATTAAACAGTATTGAGCAAAGTCCCATTGCATAAAACATTGACCTGATGGTTTGATGTCAATGGTGTGGAATAAATGACAGAAGCCACTAGTGCATTGTTGTTCGTCTATAAAGACAGTCAAAAATTGTAGGTCTACACTTTTCAGTCAAAAGTGTACATCCCAGGTCTGGGTCCACCCAGACAAACCTGTCAGCAAATTTGCTAAATTTGCTCTGCAGGTCTGTCTGGAAAGGATCGCAACTGACGCCTGTTTCCGAATCACCATAACCCAGGATCCAATTACAATCGCTTATCCGGAATGGGGCGGGCTTTAGATAATGACAGATAGAGCAGTGCATTCAACACAACCATTGGTTCCACTGATGGCGTCAGGGTTAAACAGATATGGACCTGTATTTTCTTTGTAATTTAGTAAACAACCGCATTGAACACCTTCATTTACAAGAAAGATGTGTTTGCTGCACTTCTGAAACAATTTGGTAAGAGTTTAATGCACCAATGTAAGTTTCATTTCACTGCTGGTTATGCCTCTGGAGGTCGTACCCTGCTAGGCTAGAACATCCCTGATTAAGGCAGTCAGAACTATTCTACCAACCACATTTACATTTGAATAAAACCATTCCCATTCCCAATGCATCAACACTCATGTCTACCATGTCCACCAGCAGACTAGAACATGTAGTGTCATTGATGCAAGGCACCACTCTAAAGGAGCAACCCCGGTGCTTTCCCAGCTATACAATTCCACAGTCTCAACAGTCTCAACATAGGCCAATATATTTTTCATATTTTTACTCAGTTGCACAGCAACAAGCAACTGTCATAGAATGTGGACTGTATGTCAAATAACATTCTGGTATTCCATAGGTTCCTTATAGAAAATAAAGGCTGTGTAAAAGCAGGACACTTATGCCACATAAGTCCTTAAATACTCGGCTCTGAGAAAAATCTTCAGCATACAAATGGGCTATGAAAGTTGGCATGCTACCAGCCATATCCATATAACATATAACTTGTGCAAAGTCAGATATGATATAGGACGGGAAAATATCCTGTCAGATGGGCCACCCCTCACCCGTCAGTCCTTCAGAACAGAGTGCTTCTCTGTAGGAACGTCTATCTGTAAAGCTTCTAAGCACCCCACTCACAACAGTTTTGTCTAGCTGCCATGCAACTGACCCGTCTTGCCAACAATCACTGCAAATCCATAATATCCAAACAATTAATATAGCCTGCTGGTATTTTGCAAAATAAGCATTCTTACAAAGGAGTATAAAATAGCATGTTACCATGGAAACAGGGGCTCTGTTAGCAGATGTTTTGTCATAAATCATAAATGCATTTTCAATCCTAGGCCTATAGGCCTACTGTAGGCCTACCTAATCAATGGTTTTGTCTTTTTAAACTATCCTTCCAAACAAATAAACAAAAAAAACATTGCATACAATGTTGCCATGCATAAATATGGCACGTTCAAAAGTTCATATAAGTTCATATACTGTAGACTCTTTGACTTAGAGATTGTGATTTTTATGGTTAGTTACCTTATGTGCACTGAAAACTTAGTTGACGATGAGCCTTGCCTGACTACATGAGTGTGTTGTAAGCCAGACCCATCAGGGGCTTAGAATCTAAAAACATCTTGAAAACATCAATCATCAGTATGTAGCTTTCTTTTTCTTTGTTATTGTTCTTATTTTCTAACAGAATCATAAATTCACTTGGGAGTTACAATTAGAGGAGTGAGTGTTGAGTCCTCTGTTGCAATTGCATTTGATAGACCTCAGTAAGACTGTTTTTATGGACAAGTGATAAATAAAGAAGCTGAGGACATGAATGAGCACCACAATGACTAACGGGATAATTCAGATGTTAGGCAATAAAAGGAAAGATGGAAGAAGAAGGGGGTCATGAGCCAGACACTCGTAACGTTTCACCAGTCACCAACAGCTGGAGAAGTGCCAGAGAGCCAACAAAATCAACACGGTTTACATCAGTCTTAGTTACTGCAATTACCTAACCCAGTTATTACAATTAGCCACTCAGAAGGCAGAAGTCCACTACTGTCATTTTTCAAGATTTACTAAAATTTTCAATAAACTTAGTAACTTAGTTAAATTATCTGGCTACTATCCCTATACCCTGGTCAGCACTTAACATTAGTATCAGGATGTGGCGCTTCTGAAAATAGCATTTGGCAGACTGAGCAGATTTTTGTGACTATATAAATGATAAGGATGTTAAGGCAATTTCACTCTGATTTGTAAATATCTTTTTTGTTAATCTGCATAGATAGTGACACTATAGCATTTCTAATTCTACCATATAAGTACATAAGACATAAATACACATAGGGCCTTTTATGTTGGCCACATGTAAAGCACTTTTTTGTTAGTTTACTTGATTATTAAATAGCTTAAACCATTTCTAAAAAATAAAAATGCTTTCCCTCTGATGTCAATTATTATACAATAACTATATATCTTACATTTCAGAAAATATATATTGGCTTCCCAGACACATGATAAACCTGTGTTCAAAAGACAAGCGGCTGAATGTAAAGCCTTGGTTTTATGTACCCTACTACTTCTGGTAGTTCTGATTTGGATTCTAAGTGTGGACAAATGCAAAAGAAAGATGAATACCAATAATTCACTTTGATGTGATACCCTATCAAATGAATTAATGATGTATAATCTTTGCTGTATGGATGCAGGAGGTTTCATGACTTCTGTGATGACAAACAGCCAATGCCATAAAGAGAGAAGGGTAAAGATGTAAGGCACTTTTCCAGAACGGGGTAAAAGCTTGATGTCTGGAGAAAATTCTCAGACTTTCTGTGTCTTTGAGGCTGGACTGGGGCCATGACTCGGAAGGCCTCAGTTTCACCCTGAAGTTATAGCAGAGCCAAAGGAATATGATGCACCAAATCATGAGTAATCTAAAGAGACTCATAGCATTAGCCCACATTACCTGACAACAAAAATAAAAGTATTTAGCACTTAATAAAATGTTTCCACAAGAATTGCATTGTGTTTCTTGCATTGAAATTGTGACTTTTAATTAAGACTGCACTATTGTTTACTACATTTACTGTACTTGTTTGCCAATGTTTCCAGTGCCAAAGCACTGACAGGGGGCCCCCAGAGAGCCCCCCCAATAATACTATATATTATCGGAGGGCCCAGAATTATTGTCTGTCATAGGGCCCAAATTATTTAGTAGAGCCCCTGTCTCATGTCAGAACTAAAACTGAAACTTTTCACTGGTACAGAAAGGTCTTAAGTGGTCTTGGTGAAAAACGCATGTAGAGTCGTCCTAGCTACTCATGTGGGCTATTTAGCTAAATTCCAGTTGAATCTAACAATGTCAGAAGACGTGTGTCATTGTAGAGATATCGAAAGATCCTCTAAAATCATCACAGAGCATTTTGGCTTGTTATTGTGCAGTTTATTCAGTATTTGCAAATCACTGACCTTTCTGTAATGGCCATTGAGATACTGTGAATGTCACAAACAGTCCCTACATGTTCCAGCAAAAGACTCTCTACTAATGAGTGTGAGTGTACCAACAACAGCCTTAAAGGAACACGGCAACTTTTTGGGAAATTAGCTTATTTGTCGTCTACCCCAGAGTTGCAAACAGGAAGTTACAAATGAAACGCCCCCTGAAGTATCCCGCCTCGTCAGCTCGTTCAAACCCTGAGTACCCCGAATCTGAACTTCCAACATGTCTGCGTCATTAACAGTAAGTGAGAGTCGTATGCACTCTTCATTAGCAGTTCTGTCCATCTGTGTCTCATTAAATCAGTCGTAGAAGAGACAATAATGTCCAACCTCTATCTGTGCTACAGTATGTGGCTACATTTGTTTGTGTAAAATACTGTGTAATGCTTTGGTACAAACTGATATTGCTATATCTGGTATCAATCACTAACAGACCATTGCTAACAAACGGTAGCATTTTGTTCTAACTCCTAGTTGACAAATGGAGTGCAACCAACTTGGGTTTTTACACAGATATGACATAATTCCGAATTCCTAGCTGTTTTATGGGACAACAGGAAAGCAGCGTTAGATAAGAGGATGCACCCCTTCTCTTCTCTGTGTGTGCTGCAACCCAGTCTGACACCAGAATTCACTGGAAGTGGGAGACACCAGTCAGCCTATAGTTCCTTTTTAGCTTCAGTATCGCTAGTTATGGGTTAACTATGAAATAACTTTTCACACTTATTCAGTGCCATGCATCACCTCAGATGAGGGCATAAACTGATAAAGACTAGATAAATTATTAGGTAAAGAACTTCGTAATCGTTATTATCATTCTCCAGTAAATCCACTTAACCCTGACAGGTCTCTCATTCAAATACCTAATATTATTCACATAACTCTGAATTTGACGTTTTGATACAGCAAGTCTACTAAAAATCAAGTCAAATTAGCTGAAGCCATCTCTGAGAACCATTGAATTCCTCACAAATAAGTTTGGCGAGGTGCAGATTGTGCTCTGGTCTATTTCTTTCATGCCATAACCTATCTCTTCTAGGGCAGGCTAAGCAAATTCCCCTTAAATAAGTTCCTAGGTGAATATTTTTATACTTATGTCTGCATTTTGATGTACAAACATGACAAAGAATCAATGAAGAGGTTTTTGAATGACATAATTTTGACTATGGAAACTTCACACCAGGGATTATACGGATTTACAGAGAAAAAATGGAATGGAATATAAGATTTGATCTAACAATGACATTCTATTTTCACGAACAGGAGATTCTTAGGGACATTTGCTACTACGAAAATGAATAGATTTACCAGATTTACCTATTGTCCAATAGATCATGCTAAGGGTAATATAGTAGGGGAGGGAGGAGAGAATAATGTATTATCAAAGACCATACGTGAGTGTGTGTGTGTAAGGGTGGGGGGGGGGGGTGGCTGGGATGTGTGTCTGTTTCACTGGGCAGCTATTCAGCCCCACAAGACTCATTATATTTCCCTTAGAAAAAAAAAACAAAGAATCTGCACCCAGACATCACAACCAGCTCCAGCCAATTCGGTGCTCCAAAACGGCATTCTTTCCTTAAGGGAAGCTGAAGCTGGTCCAACGTGTCTCCATAACAGTCAAAAAGGTCCATTACTAATGCTGATTTTCCACTACACTTTTGAACTCCACCAACCCATAACCATGGGTAACCAAGATCGGTACCTGTAAAGAGGGTGCAGTCCCGACATGTTTCCATTGCATAGAAACAGTATAGAATGCCAGAATTTTTTTTTTAGCAGTTGCTAGTATATTGAAACTGTGACATGAGATACCACCTCGCCCTATCCTTTTGTTTTGCACATTCAGGTTTAAGGATAGGAGTGTTCTGATTCATTTGGGGTTAGAGGAATGGGGTGAAGTGTTAGGGCTACATGGTCCTAAAGGTTTGAAGGATTGATGCAGATGCAAAAATGAGGATTGGGATTAGGTTCTTGTATGCACAATGAAAAGGTTTATCACACACTTTTTAAAAAATGTCTGTCTGCTGTCTGCATAAGTGGTAAGTATGTACTAAGTGAAACAGATTTGGAACTAAACAAACAGAACCACCATGGTACTACTCACTATCAGTACCAATGAGAGGTCAGCTTGGAGATCACAAACTGTCCATACATGACAACACAACCACCACAGTTCATCACAGCGTAGTAAAGTATGGCACAGCTAACTTTTGGACAACATTACCATATAAGGGAGAATGGGAGAAAAGCGCTTCTGCCTATTTACCCCGTCACTAAAGCCTTCTGTTGTCAAGTCTGAACAACAAATGATTTCTGGGCTTGGACCATTTGATCCTCAGGATCACTTTGATTTCCATTATGACCAACAAAAAAAAAATTGTATAATTAACATACAGGTAACGTATTGCTACTAATGCTTGCCCATTTTCCAAATTATTTATGGCTGCCATGCAACACTGTTAGTACACAACCACCATATTGACAACTACAAAATGGAATCACAAATGTGGAAGGTGGATTCCAACCAGATAAAAATGAAGAATCTGTCCGAACCATAAAGGCAAGCCATAGCACAGGTTCCATTATTATCTATCATCACCCATTGCCAAATTGCCAGGCTATCTGCATTATCTGAGAGATGTATCAAACTAGATAACTAGAACAACTAGTAGAGGAAGTCACCTGCCACTGGAATGATTCTCATGAGAGCAGTCCTATTTACAGCCAGCAATACAGCATGGTGGCACTCAGACTGGTGGCAAATCCTACTGACACCTAATCACATAACTTGATATTATGTTATATTATCCAGTCCTTTCTTTCACCATCCATCCCAGAATTCTGATCTGTTGGTGATAATACTGATTTGCATAATGCATGTGTGGGGCAGGAGAGATTAAAATGAATGTAGATGTTTTTGCTATGACACACTCAGCCAACAAGGACACTCAGAATAAAATGATAACAAATTATTATTTCTGTGCAAAAAAATAATAATAGGGGAATATCTTGATATAGCATAATATTTCCCAAAGTTAGTGCATCACCTCAGACATTCCTTAACTCAGACATTCCTTAACATACACCTGCAAAACTTCATTATAACTCTTTATGATATTTTTGGCTGTGTTCAGTTTCATGAAGCTGCTACTGCATTTGACATCAGTTTGGATTGCAACCTTCCCATTGTTTATTTATGTAGACATGTGCCCCTGGAACGTATGTCCTCTGTTGAGATATGTGCGTAATGGCACGCATCCTTACCACCCCAATCTAAGGACGGTTGAAACGTCAACATATCAAAACAAAGGATATGGATTACAGACCATTTTTAGGCACCAACTCCTTGGGCGGGTGGTTTGGTTCAGGTAGAAAAACACGACAGGCGCCAGTAATGGATAGGGCAGAGCTTCTCCACCGCTGGCTGATGCTTCTTCCACGCCGGTGCCACTGTCTTTCACATCGGTCTCCACCACCTCATTGCTGCGGTCCCAACCACCGGACAGGTCATTGAGTCGAATAAAGGTCCGGGGTAGAGAGGACGCAACCTCCGTCTCCCTTTCCCCATGGTCCTCGGAGAGATTTCCTCCATCTTCTTCCATCATTCACCCCCTTCAAAAATCATGATAAAACCATTAATAGAAACAAAACACTCACCTTTGATCTATGCGCTTTAAGAAGACTTCTCCCTATTAAATGGTTGGCTGAAAATGGTTGTCTACGTTACTGACTGACGACTGAACTTAACTCGATGTTTTTAGGCTACATGAACACACAAGCTTGCGTGTCAACTTAGAAGAAATTAAACACACCTAGATAATAAAGATTCCTTATCATGCGTGCATGCACGTGCATTATAGTTACAGACGGATTTCATGATATTTTCCTCTCTTAACGCACAAACGGACAACACTCTATGACACTGTACCCCTTCCGACAGGGGGGTTACCTCAAGAAAAATCATCAATTCTTTAGATAACAAATGTGAATACTGTCCAAGCTATGTAAATCACCTGAGAAAAAAGGGACTTTGCTATCCCCGTCGGAAGGTTTCAATAGGAGGAATTAAACAAGTGGCAGCCACTACACGCGCTGCAGTTTTTTTCAAATATTGAAATTTGAGGTGGAAGCGTTACGAATTGTATAACTCAAATAGCCATAATTACCTGTTATCAACTGTATGGATGCGTCCAAAGGGAACTCAGTCATCGCATGACCATTGCTCTAGACAAAGTGCACCCAAAACAGTGTAGAAAGGAGGAAGCGATGAAGTAGAGCTCCCGGGGTTGACTTTCCAGGTTGTTCTTACAGTAAAAGCAGTTTCAGGCACACTGCGCGCCACACATGCTCCTCAAGTCTAAATTCACAGGCTCCCGTCTGGTTTTAAATAAACACAACCGAAATCAAATTCTTTCCATCCACAATTAAACGACGACGAAAATCTAAAAATTCCAACGAATTTCATCAAACTTATTCGGTACTTTATTTGTATAACGACATTAGGCTTCTGCTTTTCTCGGGAATCGCGAAGAGGCTAATTTCTTTCACTGTAGTCAGCGATGTAGCCGCTGCAAGACGAGCTCCGAGAAAGTATTATTTTCCGTCTTAGTAAGCTAACAGCTTTCCAAAAATGTTTGGTTGCAACTCATCTATTGCACCAAGAATGACATTTCTATATGAAGGTGTTCTCCATAATTTCAAACCACCACGTCCTTTCTCGCACAGTCGTTGAGGCTGTCTTTAGTATGCATCCATGCATCCAAACGAATTCACAGCTGGATTCAGTCTCAACTTCCAGTCCCAACCCAGTTTAACGCCCAGAACCGAATCTAAGTGATCATTGGTCAGCTCACACGCCAGTTTTGACTCAACACCTTAGAGGGGGCGGGAAAACAGCTGGAATATTATCCAATGACAGCCCCTGGGTAGCTTGGAATTGTTGAGATCAAGCCCAAACCAATAAAATATTAGACTATATAGCCTATTTATAACGTTGTGGCTGCTATTCAGTTGGTTCTGTCGCGGTTAAACATATTTATCCCCCAATAGTTTACATTTCCAACATTTATTATCTGCATTAAAACAAAAGGGTTTAATTTTTATCTTCTAACACAGCAACCCTTAGAAGTTTCACACAAGCCTATAGGCTACTGCACGTCTCACATCAGCAGATTGCAAAAACCTTGAGTCTTTCCTCATAACCACAATTAGTTTGGGGACAAATTTGCTAAGTGATATAATTATGGCTATCTCTTAGGTTAACTGTTGGACTGATCAAGATGGCTTGCTTTATACTATCTCAACTCGTTCTGCTGTCCAATTTGAATTACTTTCAATAAATAGGAGTCAGTGAAAACATGAACTCTGCAGAGAATACCATGAAATATCTTTTAATTCATCATTGTGAAGTTACTGCAAATAAGTAAATGGGCATGCCCTGCACGCACGCACGCATGCACGCACACACACACACACACACACACACACACACACACACACACACACACACACACACACACACGGGCCATATCATGTCGATATTTAAATACTGGTAGCCTAGAAGTTCTCCACATAAAATGAATTATAATATCACAAAATTAATGATATGGTTGATGGCATGGCAATGGTTACATATGCCCTGCAAGGTCGGCAGCTCACATGTAAAACAAGGAGTAGCATGACGGATTGCGGAGTTCAAGCTGGCAAAATATTGTAATAGAGTTACACACAATACACACACACTACTCTCAAATAATTTCATAGTCATAATTTTGTAGTTTGTGCTGAATCGCATAATTGAATTAACTATTGAAAGTTATGAAATATTTATGCACAGTTCTCTGAGTCAAAGCACTTCATTGTCACCTTTGGAACACAGCAACAAGCCATGCATTATTCGCTAAACCCTTTATACCAATCTATTCAGAGCACTTAAGCAGACAACACCCAAAACTTGCTTTGCCTCCAGCACAGTGAATTTCACTGCACACTTTATTATCACTCACAATGGTGGATTGACTAGGACTACACGCTCCTCTTGGATTTGTTCAGTTGGTTTCCATTCCTGGGCTATAGTAAAATTTTTAACTTGGCCTAATCATTATTATTATTATTATTATTATTATTATTATTATTATTTCCTTCTTTTAACTTAAAAGTCCTGAATCACTTCCTCGTTGTGCCCATATTGGGAAGCCCTAGGACCTCAGGCACTAATCTTCTTGCCAGCAGCTGAGTGCTCTATGCTACCCTCAGTCTAACGCACACTACTGGACCAAGAGACACACAGGTCCCTGCCCAATGGGCGTGCTAGGTGCTCCCCTCATTCCTCTCCTGTGAGTTTCGTCGTTTTCTCTAGCCTTGCACTTGATGGCATGGTAGATGTTACCAGCTACCTCCGGAAAAGGTGAGTTCTGCATCCGTGCCTCTGATGACGAGCGTGTCCTAATGCTGGAAAGAAGGTTCAGAAGGGGGAGGTTTCAAAGTCATGGAAGATGACTGGCGTGGATCTGCTGGTGCAACAGTAGCCAGCTGGTACATAGCTTTTCAGTATGTAGTGTAAACCTCCCTTCTGACTCCATAGGCTGCTTTAAGACTAGGCTTCTTTTTTTAAGCTGCCAGCATCCATTTTACATTATAATCTTATAGAGTAAACCATGTTTTTACGGAGCCCCCCTGGAGACAGGGTGGGCAATATTTTTAGACCGCACTTTTGCGTTCCCACGCAATACTTTTTGCGTTCCCTCACAATAGTTTTTGCGTTCCCTCGCAATACTTTTGCGTTCCATCGCAATACCTTTTTGAGTTCCTCAGGATCATTTTTGTTCTGTTGCTTTGCAGTTTCAACTTGGGCTCCATACATTTCAGTCCCCATTCACGCAGCGCTGTCAGCACGTTAGTTCATGGTCAGTGTCATATCAGAGCGCACAGTGAGTGAGTGGGATCTAGTGGGGGGAGAGGTGGGGAGAGGGTAGGCTAACTCAATGCACACACACACACACACACAGCAGACGACAACATGGATTCACGAGAGAACGGGATCCGTGAGAGGAGAAATAGTTGCTGCAACTTGCACAGCTGTGAGGCTCCTTATGAACTGGCATAACTATAGTTGCCAGCCTCACACAGTAACATTAAAGTGAGGATTTTAAAGTATCGTTTGTCCAATTCGACATGGGATGTGGCACGGCTCACTGAGGAAGCAGCAGCATAGAGTTATTGTGAGGGAACACAAATTATTGCGAGGGAACTCAAAAGTTATTGCGAGGGAATGCAAAAAGTATTGCGAGGGAACGCAAAAGTTATTGTGAGGGAACGCAAAAGTATTGCGAGGGAACGCAAAAGTATTTCATGGGAACGCAAAAGTGCGGTCTAAAATATTTATCAACGTGACCTAAAAATATTTACCAATGTGACCCTTCCCGGGCTCCGTATGTTTTCAAAAGAATCCTCAGTTCCTGTCACCAGCATTTTTCTCTGCAGCTCAGAGCGTCTTTTTGAAGTTGAAAAAAGTTCAACTTCTCAGAAAAAGTGTCCTAGGCTTCAAGCGCTTTTTTGACAACTGACTAATTAAGCTGAGTAATGAAACGTTTGTAACCAGCAGAAACGTCTTTATTGCAATCGCTTGAAAAACGAACATATTAGCGATCATTCTCTCTTGATTAGCACACATTGTTATGGCAGCAAAAGACTCCCTCAACTGCTTTTTGCTGCCAGTGTTTTTTTGACTCAAAAAAGTGCCCTGGCCAACATTTCTTGTCAAAAACGAAGCCTAGTCTGATCCAGAGCACCTTTTTAGTGTGAAGAGTTGAGAGGAAGCTGAGCCTGCTGGTGTGAGAGAATGCTTCGATATTATCTACTAGATGGCATACCATACTGAGATGCAGTTGGTGAGAATGCGCTCACTGTTACAGTGCTATAAGTCCACAAGTGTCCTGGAATACAGGTGAGCTCTCTTGAGGCCCTGCAGAAAGTAAAGGAGCTGTTGTGTCTTCTTGATCAGGGTTGAGGACTTTAGGAACAAGGTAAGATTGTTAGAGATATGGACACCAGGAAATTTGAAGCTAGACATACGCTATACTAGCCTGGTCGTTACCATCCTACTTACTTTCGCCCTAAATTTGATTTAGGTCTCGCACGTAGTCTGGCCCAACCCACATTATACGGCTCGCGTGTAGCCGAGCCATTCAGCGAACAGTTGAGTGATGACGCGGAACTTGCCTGCCGAGTTGCTTGTAGTCCAGCGAAGCTTGTAGTTCAACAGCAAAGCAACAATGGCGACGGAGGAAGAGACGCTAGAAGCTATCCACGAAGTTGCCTCAACTCTCGAGGGCATCACGCAATTAAACAAGAGGCTTGTCTTGTCAATTTTATAAATGGCAAGGACGTCGTAGCTCTCCTTCCAACTGGCTTTGGGAAAAGTTTGATTTATCAGATGGTGATAACTAAACCTAAATGCACAAGTGTACTACATGCATCAGTACTTATCATGTTTTCAAATAAAAGTTGCTGCTCGTAATTCTCCCCCCTACTCTCAAATTACCTTTACAAAATCAATGCAGCAATGTTAGGCCTACTTAAAAAGTCAAAGTCAAAGTCTGCTTTATTGTCAATTTCTTCACATGCCAAGACATACAAAGAGATCGAAATTACGTTTCTCACTATCCCACGGTGGAGACAAGACATATTTTACCAATTAAGTCCACAGACAAACATAACATTCAAGTAAACAATAAAAAGTAAATAAGAAGGCACATACAATGAAGAAATAAGAGCAGCAAAATTGGGTTGAAATTGTGCAATTGTGCATAGACAGTCAATATAATAGTGCAAAGTCAGAGTAGAGGCGGCGCTGAGCTTTCTTCGCCAGTGATGCAGTGTTGGTGGTCCAGGAGAGGTCTTCACTCATGTGCACCCCCAGGAATTTGGTGCTGCTCACTCTCTCCACCACAGCACCGTCGATGGTCAGTGGCAGGTGTTGGGTGTGACCTCTGGAAGTCAACAACAATCTCCTCGGTCTTGCTGACGTTCAGCAGGAGGTTGTTGTCCCTGCACCACGTGATCAGAAGGTCGACCTCCAACCTGTATTGAGTCTCGTCGCCCTTGGTGACGAGACCCACCAGAGTTGTGTCGTCAGCAAATTTCACTATGTGATTGTTGCTGTAGGTTGCAGTGCAGTCATGCGTCAGCAGGGTGAAGAGCAGCGGACTGAGCACGCAGCCTTGGGGGGCCCCAAGGATTGTCAGTGGTGTATCAATTGTCAGTGGTGTAAAATAGAGTTAATGCCCAGTTCGCTTTCACTGTAAGACAATTTGGTGTTGAATGTCATAGTGTGTTGACTTTCTAGTTCCCAGCTTTCTCCTAAGCTGTAATTGGTTAGCACGTTATGAATAAATTACCTTTCCCGTAGAACGTTTGCTAAAGCGATCAGGAACTTGATCCTCCACCTGCATCATCACAAACCATCATAAGATCAGGGTGTATCTCATCCCCTCTGGAAAAATGTGATCATTGAGTTTTAGTTCAAGAGTTATTTCAGACTTGTGTCTGGGGGTTTTATCTAAAAGGGGGAGGGGTCCCGGTAGAGATTGTTGAGATGTAGCTGTAACATAAACAAGGAAGTATCGGAATGCCCCCTATTACCACCAGTCCCGGGTTTCCGTCCTCTTACGTGTATGTGTCACTTACTATTAATTTCTATACAAACCAAGACGGCGGATTCCTAAAGAAACGCAAGCACCCACATCTAAATTAGCTATGTACCAAAGAGCTGTACACAGTCTTGTAAGGCAAGACTGGTACGAAGGTGCAAATCCGCTTGGAGCTCCAGTGGAATTTTGAATTGCAACGAGAATTATCGGGCTAACCGTTGATGTGCCGTGAGAAAGGTTGGGAATAGACGACCCACCAGGCCAGCACTAACCTCCGAGCGCGGTAAACAAACAGATATTTCAGGCAGTAAAAGCCCCGGTAAGAACCAAACCAGATTTTGTTCTACACACCTATGGCTATTAAAAAATGTAAGGTTCATTTATCAAATGCTATTTTGAAGTATTAAAAAACATTGTTCTTTAGAATTTTCGAACGAAATGGGTGATAATTGGAGGTGTTACGATACAGAGCTAAGCAACATGCATAAAATGTCTCGGTGTCTGTCATTTCTTTATGTGCAAACACGTTAATACAAATTGCCAAGGTTACTGTTGTAACCCTGGTTCTCTAAAGGACAGAACGAGACATCACCTCGATGGGATATCGCCTCTAGGGTGTACCTACCTACTGAACTCTTTTCAACCAATGCTTTATACCTTTAAAGCTGTGTGCTTGCATTACAGCGTGCACGCTGGCATATGAATGCCCACAAGAGTGTCACTCGTTCTCTTTCACACTTCAAGCGAAACGTTGCATCCAGTGTGCAAGAGACCATGTTAAGTGACGTCTCGTTCTCTCCTTCAGAGAACCAGGGTTATGACAGTAACCTAGATGTTCTCTTTCAGTCGATCAGTCGATCATTTGATCACTCAACGTCACCTCAATAGGAGAATACCACAATGCGTCGCTGTACACGGTGTGTATGTCCTATACAATACGCGACACAGGTGGAACGCCCCACTCAGGGGTGCGTTTCCCAAAAGCATAGTTGCTACCTACGATGCATCTTCAGTGGTAGCATCACTGCCAAATCTGAGGTGGCAATATTTGAGTCAAACGTTACAGATACGTTAACGATACAGAAATACGGTGTTGATAATCGGTCGTATTTTGGTCACATTTTCCTTTTTAGGTCACATTATACCTACTTTTAGAGCTAACAAATATGCTCTGATTTTTTTAATTTTCCAAAATTAAAAATGTGATATGTGACAATATGAAGCTTAAGTGTTTGAGATGTTACTCAAATCTACAGACTCACATTTGGCACTATCAAGGTAGTTGGTGTCATAATTAGCAACTATGCTTTTGGGAAACGGACCCCAGGCCGGCTCAATCAGAAATGTGACAGTTTCGGTGTGACAGTGGTTCAGGCCGAACTGTATTCAACTGATAAGACGGAGCAAGTAACAGGCGTGCTTGTGACATTCAAATTATAAAAGCGGGCAAAGGTATATCCACCAGCTTGCTGATTGACAGATGTCCTGAATGGACACACCTTTCCAAACCACCCAGGAAGCAGTGATGCTCCTTGTGGAGTGAGCTCGCAGACCCTCTGGGTTCTGGGTATTGGCTGCTTCATAAGCTAGACAAATAGCATCGACTAACCATGTGCCAGTCTCTGCTTTGATAAGGCATGCCCTAAGCCTTGAGCGCCATAGCAAATAAAGAGTGGTTTTGTCTTACGTAAAAGGCGCTCAACATAATATCTCAGTGCTCGCACGTGGCACAGAAACAAACAACAGAAGCCTCTGGCATCATCTGTCGGTCAGAGGACTCCAGGGCAGGCGGTTCTATAATCTGGGATTTAGCGACTTTTAGGTCAACGCTGGCCATAGGTTCGAATGGCTTAGCAGACAGGGCTCACAGTACGAAAGAAAGTTCTCCCAGGACTGATACAGAGCGGCCGCAAGTGCCTAGCCCCCTTGACAAATCGGGCTGCCAGCCGGTGAGCACCAGGTGTCACACCGGACCAGACTATGGGCCCGTCCCATTTCTCTCCCCTTAAAACTTCCACTTGGTTTTGAATGCCCTTGACAGTAAAGTCCCGAGGGAAGTGGGGGTGAAGTAGCCTGACGTAGTCATACTTAATTCTAGTCAGAATATGAGTCTGATACAGCTCCATTAGGACGTAATTATGGGGCGTGTTTCAACCAATACAGGGGGGGAATGCCTCTGCACTCAACTGGATAGACCTAACCAAATTGGATAGACCTAACCAATCAGAGCAACGAAATAGCTTACCGTGAGATGTAGGAAGAAAACACACGGACCATCCTTCTTCTCCACAAATGCCTTAACATTGTTTTCTGGTCTTTTGTAAAAGTTAGTGCTGTCAATAACTCCTAGCCTACAACACTCATTAGCGAAATCGAAGAGATACGTTGTAGGGTAGGCTATTAGGAAAAAACTGATAGCCTATATCCCCTTCGTTTTTTAAAAATAATTCTGTTGAACACTGATATGCTACAAACATGTTAAACAGCTGGGAAAGGCTGTCGCAAATCCCTCGAACAGGTGGTCAATCAGAGATTTCAAACGAATGAGGGAACATGTTGCAATGCAACAGCGCTGTTTTCCCTTGATGAAAGTGAAACCACGAGTTTTCCCACATCTCAACTTTGGCCAAAGTTTTCAGAAATAATAGTTTTCAGTGATAAAACCTCATTAAATAATATGCATTTTCCATATCGGGTCTTAAAAGCCATGTATCCTTCTAGCCACAGCGTTTTTGTTTCAAACATAAGCCTAATCTAAGCGTGCTCAGATGACGTGATAGACCAGGCGCTGTTGCTCACCTGTCCATCATTGTAAAGCCCGATTTGATTGGTCCACCCGATCTAGGGCGAGCATACTTGCTCCACAATGGAGCAATGCCAGACCGAACTTCCCGACCTCAAATGTTGTGGGAATGAAATGGGGCACCACTATATGCAAATTAGCATAGCGAACGTGCTCACTTAAGTCACGCGCAGCGTCGATGTGTTCTACCGGTAGTAGCCCACTACTATTTTCATTCAGGAAAATGCAGGTTCCAGTGGTCGTGTTGACTGTTGTGTGGGCTGTATTTATCTACGTCTGGTTAATCAACATTCCTGTCGATCTTTCGATCTTTTTTGCATCAAACTAACATATTCCAACATATTTCAAAATTTTAATATGCTTATTTTTGCGAAAATATATGAGCAATACAATTGTTCCTTTCCAGCGGTGTCAGCCATCTTTGTTGAAAAATTTGGCCGGCTCGCTGAGCTCGCACGGTATCCATTGTTTGCAAAGTGCACTCCCCCTTCCCCCTAAAGTAATGGGACACGCATGTGCATGTGCAAAAACTAGGGTTAGGGCAAAAATCTAGGGGAAGGGGAGGTATTGGGATGGGCCCTACAGTATATGACAGGAGGAAGGTCAGTATCACCTCTATCAAACATGTTGATGGGTCATGGTTGTGCGCTCCACACCAGGAGGCAAAAATACACCATTTCAGAGTACATAGAGACATAGTAGAGGGAGCTCTGGAACTCTGTATAGTTTCAACGACTGAGGCAGGTAAGCCTAGAGTCAGGAGATGTTCCTGTTCAGTGGCCAGGCCACCAGCTGCCAGTGTGTGGATGTTGAGTGCCATACTGTCCCGTTTGCCTGTGTAAATCTGCGCGGGGTAGGATCCAACCGTTCCCTGTTTAACAGTAAAATCAAATCTGCAAACCACAGTTGCATTGGGCACCGGGGGGCTACCAGGGTTACTGAGTGTTTCTCCATCCAAATCCTGTTCAGCACAGCCTGGAGGAGAGTGACTGAGGGAAATGCGTAGAGCAGCGACTGGGGCCATGGGCGTGCCATCACATCCGCCCCTAGCGGAGGGTTGTCCCTCACAGCTGGCAATGAGCGATGGGTTTGGATTGCACATTTTCAGGTGCAGCTTACCTCCATTCACCACCACCAGGGACAGTGCCACATACCATTCTCCATCCTTACTTAAACATTGTGGACCATCTTTGGACTACCTTCTTGTAGGTGAGCCCAAACATCTCTGATTCTGAGGGGATCAGTACGGATGGTTGGCAAGGTAGTCTGGCTATAACTTGAAAGGGAATGGTAGGTCCTTCAGCTGTTACCCTCTGCCAGATGGGAAAAGCTTGCTCCACCACCACCCCTTTCTGTGGAACATGAACACCCCCTACAGCGAAATCAACCACAGCATTGCCAACATATGGTATGCAAGCCATTGGCTGCCATCAGAGTCAGCCATCGGGAGTCTTTAGCACAATTCATATCAAGATCACCAAAATATCTTCTAAAGAAGGCTTTACTCATCAATGTGATTTGTGAGCCGGTGTCCAGTACATAGGGTATAGTCTTTGTGTAAGTCTCCACTTCAACATGAGGACACTCTCCAACAGTTTAGGACTAGATGGCCACACCAGTGGAGGAGGCAACAGCCGCTAAAAACTCAATGTCGGCCAGTACTGTAGGATATGCCCCACTCCACCACAATCCTTGCAGATTGGTCTATCTTATGCATCCCATTGGAAAGGTCCACTTCCTGGTGAGGCCCAGCGAGGCCGTGGCCTTACAGCTGGGTGAGTGGTGGGTGGCTGAGATGGAACAGCAGGTCACTGTGGGTGAATTGATTGGGCGGACAATAGAGGGGTGGGAGAGATCTGTATACGGAGTTCTTCAACAATGGAAGCACTCAAGCTGTTCGCCTGCTCCCACATTTCTTGTCGTCTCTCTGCTCGAAGATTCCTTTTGAGCTGGTTCAGGCCAGATTTGAGAGTGCCGGTTGTGGGATGGCAGTTGTGGGAGTCACAGCCTGTCTGACCCAAGCGTAATCGTCACCGCGTTGCTTGTCTTTCTCAGAAATTTTAGAAAAAACACACGTAACAGATGGAGCTACTGAAAAAGGCTGCCACACAAGGCTGTAACATCATATGCCTCTCCGAGACATGGCTAACCCTGACGATGACGGACCACGCTAGCCAGCCAGCGGAACACTTTTCTGTTTACCGAATGGATAGAACAGAAGTCCGGGAAGTCTAGAGGGGGTGGGCTGTGTCTAATGACCAACAACTGGTGTGACTGCAGGAATGTAGTCCCACTCACACACTCCTGCTCACCAAACCTGGAGCTCCTGATTATCGAATGCCGCCCGTTCTACCTCCCCCGTGAGTTTACATCCATTATTCTCAGTGCCGTTTATATTCCACCACAAGCGGACATGGTCACTGCCCTGTATAAGCTACATGTGGCACTTGCTAGCTACCAAACTATCCACCTGATGCAGCCCTCATCGTGGCCGGGGACTTTAACCATTACATACAACACATTACATACACCACCAGAGGAGAGAGAACTTTAGACCACTCACCATTCAAGATTGGCATGGTTTTATTTCAGTTAGCCTATTAGCTGGTTTGATTTGCATTGAACTCAATGAGCATAAAAATAAAACCATGCCAATCTCTAGGTATGGTGAAGGGTATGTGATGATGTGGGGCTATTTTAATTCCAAAGGCCAAGGGAACTTTATCAGGATGCATAGTATCCTGGATCCATGAAATAACTGGCCTCTAAAAAAAAAAATCTGCCTGCCTCTATGGGAATTTAACCATGGGTGCCAATACGTATGACCCCTGTATTTTAAGGAAGAACATTTATTTATTTATGATACATTATTCATTCACAAAAAAAAATGGTGTCCTTAAAGGTTGGATATTTCCTCATTTTTTTACTTTTTACTATGTGGTTTATGTGAGTATTTCTATGTGAGTTATTGTAAATTTTGTCTCTAACTGTGCACAACTCGACAGATACCTAAGCATTTCACTACTGGTTATACCTGTATAATTGAATATGTGACAAATAAACTTGAAACACTCTCGTCGGCGCCTGTGCATCTCCCTACATTGTTGGTGGCCCATAAACAATGTGCCAATGCCTCTGTACATACAGCAGCAAAAGACCAGCAACACCAGCTAAAATGACCAGCTTGTGGCGGTACACCAAGCAAAACCAGCTGAATTACCATCATAAACTGGGTATACAGATCAGATTGCAGGATTATGGGAGCCAATCAGATTGCAGGATTCCCACAGCCAATCAGAGTGCAGGATTCTGGAAGCCATTTAGATTGCAGGATTCTGGGAGTCAATCAGATTGCAGGATTCCAACAGGCAATCAGATTGCAGGATTCTGGGAGCCAATCAGATTGCAGGATTTCAACAGGCAATCAGATTGCAGGATTCCAACAGGCAATCAGATTGCAGGATTCTGGGAGCCAATCAGATTGCAGGATTCTGGGAGCCAATCCGATTGCAGGATTATACAGACAGCCTTTCATTATGTGGAATGGGGGAATGTGTAATGGCTACTACTAATTAAGAAGACCTTTATCTCTCTGAACAGATTCGTTTGTAGAAGTACAGTATTTTGAGTATTAAACATTTGCAGGGGTGTGAGGATATCTGGATAGCCTAAATCAGTAAATCAGAGATTTACGACTATATTGCCCACCTGTTTTAATGCATTTTTCATTTAAAAACATGGGAAGTGTCCTTTTTTCACTTGAGCCCCTGCCCTTCCAAATGTCTGTGCATCTCCCTGCCTTTCAGTCAGTATACCAGAACCAGTAGTCTGTCATGGGTGGCAGATTTCAACAGTGAATGTCATGGCTTTCTTGACAACTTGACTGAAATCCTCATGAGGCACAACTTCATTCCACAGAATATGGATGGAGCTGGGGTTAGCTTGGATAGGATAGAAAGAAATGGAAAAGCTAAAATCATCTGGGAGGGAAACCTAAGCAACTCTGGGCTGTTCTATATAAGTATAAGTATATATACTCTTTTGATCCCGTGAGGGAAATTTGGTCTCTGCATTTATCCCAATCCATGAATTAGTGAAACACATTCAGCAGCACAACACACAGTGAAGTGAAACACACTAATCCTGACGCAGTGAGCTGCCTGCTACAGCGGCGCTTGGGGAGCAGTGAGGGGTTAGGTGCCTTGCTCAGGGCACTTCAGCCATGGATGTGGGCATGGGAGAGCAGTGCTCAACCACTTCCCCCGCTCACATTTTTCCTACTGGTCGTGGATCGAACCGGCAACCCTTCGGTTACAAGCCCAAACCCAGTAGGCCACGGCTGTTCTGTTTCTGCAACAAGTAACAGTATTCCACTATATAATCTTCCCCAGTGTAAATTACCAAGAGCATTTCCTTCAACATGGGCTAACAGTGCGTGTAGAACCAGCCAAGAAAAGGGAAATGGCTAATGAAGAAGGAACACTTTGAGCTTTTGAAGTAATTGTACTTTTCAGAAAAAGTGCTCCAAAAAGACTCCCTCTGAGATTCTCCTGGATAACCATGTTCACACTTGTCAGTGGACGGAGCAGTGGTGCTATCATTCTCATCTCATTGCTTACATAACATCAGGGACCTACCTACCAGACCTCCTCCAGAGACAGCAGTTATTGTTTTGCTGTTGCAGTTTTGTTATAATTTGCTTTTAAAGGTAAATTAATTAAAATGTTATTTTTAACTTCATTGTAGAACATTTTGTTTCATAAACATTTTTTCCAGTAAAAAAAGGAAGTTAGGAATCAGGGAAGTTGGCCAGTTGGTTGAATAGGTAGATGTTACAAGGTGAATACTGTAAACTCTTCTTCTTTAACTGAGGTATTGCACAGTATAGCCTACAGTCGAGGCTTACTTGAATGGGTATTTTTTTTTTTACAGCTGGTCTATTTTGCGCTGCTTGTGAAAGCAGTGATTTTGTCAGGTGTGTACCTGCACATATTGGGCCTTTTGGCTCTCATTTGTGCAGCCACAGCTGAGCCTCTTTATGAGACCATGGCATTCCTGTCACCAGGAAAATAGAACTGGGTGCAAAGGTCCGAATACACACCATGCAGCTCTGCTGCTCACTTTATTTACTGATGAAAGTGGCACCATGAACTTTCTTCAGTCCAGCAACTAACAAGGGATGAATCCTTCTTTGAGGTATACCCATTTATCAAATCAGAAAAGACAGGAAACTTTGACAGTGTGTCATGTTATCTGACAACTGGAACATATCAGATAATGGTCAAAAAAAGAATGGCTTTGTTGTAAGGATTTACTTTATAAAGTCTTTCTATGGCTTTGCTTTGATTTGCTTTCATTTTTTGATCATTTAAAACTTATACTGTTAAAAGAGCCTGAATTGTACACTTGCAAAAGTAGATCTAAATATTGTCATTGAAGCTGGTCAAATAACTGGGGATACCATGACATTTGCCACAGACTAAATTTCAGCAAGACCTGTGGAAAATTATCTTTAAATGTTAAAAAATCGAATTTATTATTTTTGGAGGTAAAAGGTTATACCCTATTTTTACAGTCTATGGTTATACCCTAAAGATTTATGTAAAATCAAAATTGAGTCTATGGAGATGCCTAGAGTGACATCTGCTAGATTCTTCGGAATTATTGTGGAAAAAATGGAAAGATCAAGCAGACTGGGTTAGCAAAAAAGTGAATAAATCAATTGGGATAATTAAGAGGGTTAGTAATCTTGTCTCCAGAAATTGCCTCCTCACTCTTTACTATAGCTTGATTTATCCTTATCTATCCTACTGTAATATAGTTTGGGCAACATTTCCTATTACCCTTCAGCTTCACAGAATTCTGGTCCTTCAGAAGCGCTTTGCTAGAATTGCAACACGATCTGAATTTTATGCTGCATCTACTCCATTAATCAAAGAACTATTTATGATATCAATATATTTCAAATCTGTGTTTTTATTTATGGGATATATTTAAGAAAAGGAAATATTCCTGAGCACTTCATGTGTTATTTTAAAGCAAATGCTCAGATTCATTCTTATGCAGCTAGGCAAACTGCAGATCTACACCCTCCTCACAAACTAGTCAAGCCCAATTCTCTATACGCTACAGGGGTGCTAAACTATGGAATAACTTTTCCCATCTAGCATTGAAATGTTATAGGCTACTATACAAGGTTTTAAAAGATGTTTAAAGGTTCATTTAATTACTGGCTTATACTGTAGCTGGTTACAAATAGTACTTTTACTGTTGTTTACATCAGTGTTTTTTAACCACTGTGCCGGGGCACACTAGTGTACCGTGAGAGATCATCAGGTGTGCCACAGAAAATTACAGTACCCAAATGTCACTCACTGGTCCAGAAAAGCAACTGTTGCATCAAAGAATTTATAACCACATGCTCTCATTGTATGATTGCACTATTTGTGGTATGCAGGCATTGTACAACGGGGGCCCCATAACGGGTATTCACAGAATCATCACATATCCAGTTCATAACAACAATTAAATTAGATATAGTCACCAACAAATGAAACAGAGGGCGCTTGTTTTATTGAGCAGGTCTTGCATAGAAGCCATAATAAGGCCATATCTGTGTATTATTTGAAATTTTAGGCTATGGTATGTTTATTTTTTCTTCACACAGGATGTTAGTGTGCCGTGGGACATTTTAAGTGTCAAAATTGTGCCGTGGCACAAAAAAGGTTGAAAAACACTGGTTTACATACATGCTCTTTTTTCTTCTTTCATGCCTTAAATGTGCTCTATTTTAAGAAAGTTTACATGATGTATTTTTTGTTTGTTTGTTCAAACTTAATGCAGTGGTTTTATTTTAAGGTGGAGGCTTCATATAAGCCTGTTTGGGCTTTCTGCCTCTCCCTGCACTGTTTTTAATAATAATTTCTCTGTATATGAGATCTTTTAAAATGTGCTTAATAAATAAAGACTAAATGCATACGGATAAATAGAAATAGATTTATACTATTGATGTAGATGTCATCAGCAAAATCATATCAGTCAGTCAGATATACATAAAATAAGTCTACCCTTGTTTCTTGTTTTTGACTGCAAACTACAATATAGGTAAAATTGCATAGCATAGGGCCTAGCATATGCATAGCATAGGACCTCTGACATGCCGAAGTCTATAGTGTGTATAATAGTGTGGCTTTGAAGTAATTAATTTACAGAGAACCTGATTATCTTGATAATGGCATTTACTCAATTTCAACAGTGATACTCTGTATAAGAGTATCTATATAATTGGTATACTCCTAACCCTAATAATCCCATAATGCATATAAAAACTCTAATTTCTAAAGGTGAACACATGTTAACAAATTAATATGTGTATGTATAACTGCTCAGCAAGGTCTGTATTAAGCATCATTGCATATTGCACAGGTCTTTATTATAATGTTGTATTCTTAAAGGAACACAATGCTGTTCTTTTCCTTTAAAATAACAGCTTCAAACTCACTCTGATGATACACTGACATCTATTACGGAGAATGTAGTCTCTGACATTGGCATTGTGCACCCTGAATGCTTGATATTGCACTTGTTTATGTTTGTGTAACATTGATTATCAGGAAGGATTGTGATCTTAGTCAGTTTATGACTGACTGGGTACCGTGCTATATCGAGTTAAAATATTGACACCAAGGGGTATTGATATCAATTCTTTGCCATTGTATTCCATTAATCAATACGTCATTATTCAGTGACTTATTCTTCCTTAATAAGATCTAAGGTATACTGGTATGTAGTATGGATCAAAATAAGAGTTTATAGACTGAAAGCACGGTCACTGAATATTTGACCTATGCTGACAGAATAGTAGATTAAGACCAAGTACTTCCTTATAAAAGGTTAACCTAAAATAAATCACTTATTCAGTAAGAATAAGAAATTGTTGAACCTAATAACCTAATTAATGGTTCACATGTGTTCCCTAAACTAAAGTGTTCCAATTCCAAGTGCTGCTACTCAGTGTGAACATACAGTACAGTGTGAACTTACTTGTCCCCACTGACATAGTTTGTTTAACCCTAAGAATACGTCCAGGGCAGATGGTTGTGGACATTTTTTTTTTTTTTTATAACCAGACACATCATTTTAATGCAAAGTTGAAAATAGGACACTTGAACCACCAAAATGAAATAAGAAAAAAATAATTCCCCAGGCTACATTCCATGGCTTTTTTTTTTATTTATTTTTTTATTGCAAACACCATTGACATTACAGAAAATGCAACACTACAACGACATGCACAAGAATACTACATCAGACAGACAGATGTACATTACACAAACACCTACTGTAACTTAACAAGACATCAAATGAACATGGCTTATTAACACAACATAACATTAATAACAGAAAGGCTAAGGATGATTTGCGTCCAGGATGATCACAGATATGATTATCAGGGATGAAATTGATGACCGGAATGACAAGAAGGGGGGATGGGGGGGGGGGGTGCGGATGGTAGCTCTGAGAGTGTGAATGAGGTGGTGTTGGGATGGGGGTGTGGGTGGGGGGGTAAGGGGTAGTGAGTGTGTGAGGATGTATGTGTGTAAGTGTGTGTGTGTGCATATGTGTAAGATTGGTTTGCTGTTGGGCCAGGAGGAGAGTAGCTGGAACACAGAGAGGGAGGGTTTCAGAGGAGAGGGGTTGTAATTATTATGTTAAAGATGAGTGTAATAATAAGAATAACTGACTGCCTGACTGATTCACAACCTGGGCACCCATTAACGGCCACAGTTCCACCCAGCCCCGGCAGTTATGGCGATGAGCTGATAGAGGGGAGGACCTGCATGCCACCCATCCCCCCAGGCCCCCAGCATATGCACACGTCCCCCACTACAACGACCAACCACACCTCGCCCCCAGAACTCCACCCAACACGCCACTCTTGACCTAAATATGTATGTGAATGGCTAGGTTGAGAGCTCTATCTAGTGTGTAGCATTAAAAGAAGTGGGCATGCATGGTGAATATCTGTCAGGATTTCCCCATGCACACCACACTTACCCTGTGTAAGATGTATGCCTCCTCTGTAATGTGTGCATTAAAATAAGTGAGGCATGCAGATAGACACCTGATGAGGTATCTACCTGCACTCCACCCTTACCCTAGCCTGTTTTGTAGTTTTGTTTGTGTTTTATGAATGTCACCTAACATGTAGTGCAATTAAAAGAGAGTAAGCGTGCGGTGTGCTTCCAGGACAAGGCATGTGCATGAGCGTATGAGGGGGGTGCACTACGGGGGCCCAGGGCCAATGGATAACCCACAGGACCCAACCAATGGCAAACCCACACAGCGACCCACCAGGACTGAGTCTCCCAAGCCATCCAATGGGGCCCCGGCAGAATGACAATGAGAGAGGCAGAGAGTGAAATTAGAAAAGTTATCAGATATGTAAATAACAGGGGGAGGGGAAGAAGGGGATTCTATTTATTTGCTATTAATAATAATAATAATAATAATAATAATAATAATAATAGTTCCAGCTACCATCCCCTGCCCAGTGTTCGAGGATAAGTGTATCTGTTGATGAAGTGTGTTGGTGTGGAGATGGATCTCAGGCAAAGAGGGTCAGGACTGTAGGTAGGTGATAAAGGGGTACCAAGGAGAGGTTGTAAGGATGGATGTTTTTTGATTGACTGGCTGCAGAAAGGGAGATCTGAGATTTTAATTTCTTTACAGATTGTTTGTTCTAGGTCTAACCAGGTGTTGTCTGAGGGGGTGGGGTGTAGCCATTTGTAAATTAAGTGGAGCTGATTGGCCAGGGCATAGTGCTGGAAGTGTGGGGCCTCTAGTCCTCCCAGTGCTTTTGGTTTTTGGAGAGTGGTGAGTTTGATCCTTGGGGGAACTAGACAAGGGTGCCCACTCTCCCCCTCACTATTTACAATCTTCATTGAACCCCTAGCAGCTGCCATCCGTCAGAACCCCCTCATCAAAGGTGTCCAGACTCAACACAAAATCAGCCTTTATGCCGACGACATTCTTCTCTTTCTTCAAGACCCCACAACATCAGTAAAAGAAACCATCAAACTAATTGACACATTCTCTAAAATTTTTGAATACTCAATCAATTGGAATAAATTAATTACAAACAGCTGGGATGTGACGGCCAACTCTTTACCTATTCCACTCTGCAACTATATCACTTACTTAGGGATAAAAGTCTCCCCCAGGCTGTCAGACTTATTTAGCCTAAATTCCCCTCTACTCACTTCAATAGATGATGACCTTCAACGCTGGAAGAACCTCCCATTATCCATCATGGGCAGAATCTCAGTAATCAAAATGACAATACTGCCCAAAATAAACGATTTACTCTCTATGATTCCAACCCAGCCCACCCCACTCTGGTTTAAGTCTCTCGATTCATTAATCACTAAATTCTACTGGAAAGATAAGACCCCAAGGACATTTTTTATATCAATATTCTCTCCTGGTTCTGACAAAGTTGTAATGCCTTCTGTTTGTATATGCCCTGAAATGTCAACAAATGTCAACAAATGTCAAGGTCACCAAACAGCACATGCTCTGCTGCTGGGAAGGCCTGCTCTGACCAAGCAGTGTGATTCTGGACTGGACTTGGGTAAGATGTCCACTAATCATTCAAATGTTTGATTGAAATGGTTATGGTTACATATTTAGCAAACGCTTTTGTTCAAAGCGACTTACAGAGAATGAACAATATAATAGTTTAAAATGGACAGCTTTTTTAATAACAATAACATCAATTACAATATCAAATATCAATAATGAAAATAAACAAAAGCATAAATATACAAACCATAACTCTAAGAGAATTAATATGAAAAATAAATTTATGCTGGCTGAAAAAGATGCTGGGAAAACTTTCATTCTGTCTTCATATGCGATGAGATGAGAATTTTGAATATCAGACTATCAAATGCTAAATGGACATGCATGTATTTGAATATGTATGGATATCCATAGCTGCAGGGGCGTAGCAAGCGTGGGGGAAGTGGGTGTTATAACGTACCCACTTTTGCTGGAACACAGTTCTATCCCCCACACTTTTTGTCAGATTAAAACGAAAGTAAAATATGGAAATAAACGCTCACGTAAAGAGTTGGAACCATATGTGTAATAAGGGCGGTCTCTGATAACGCGCACACACAGAGACACACAAATAGGTCTGTTGATTTGATTGAACGGTCATCCAGCTAATCACATCAAGATAGCGTCAGTGAAGAACCAGAGCCGCTCTGATCAAATTCTAAGGGCCCTATCATGACATTCTAAAGCGCATCGTCACTCGTCAAAAGTTTATTCAAATTTAGTAGGATGTCCAGTTCACATTGGGAGGGGTTTCGTTATCAAACGTGGAGCGCATGGCGCAACAAGGTGTTCCTAGGTTTTTTAATCAGTCATATGGGTGTTTTTCGGGCGTAACATCATTTATACCAATGATAATGACATCTGTCATTCCCTTTAACGGTGCAAAGCGCGATATGTCAAATAAATTCATTGGTATTTTGCCATTTAACCTTGAAGGAGGCTGCTTGCGTATAGAATAGTCATTCCTAAACCATGCTTTACTAAAACCTAGCATAGCCTTCACGCATTTGCACTCATCTATTATTTGAACTCATTGGCAAAGTGAAACTAACTTCACCAAGGTGTCAGTCAACAACAAGAGTTATATGCAGTTACTTTCACTATTGACTGACAATGGGTTACCATCAAAAACATAGGCTGGAAAAAGCAACACATACCCTAATATTGCTCAAATGACTGAATAAAACAACATTTATCCTGCAGAGGAGTTTATAGCTTATATCTCGTGACAGTGCGTCTTCAGCTGTGCTCCATACATGTCTCTCGCCTCTCCCCTAATCACTTTTAACTGTCATTACCAATTTGCAAATGATGGTGAATAACTACTCATCATGAACAGTACAGTATTTCGTAATATCTTTATTCTAATTATGTTTCCCATTGTAATCGTGCAATTTGTAATGTTTTGCATGGACGTGCGCTGGTGTGCACTCATGAATGATAGAAGGATGGTGCGTGCACGTGCCAATATGACTGTTGACAATGCACTCTTAAAATAACATATAAACAACTCATAGACTTCTGACCAGGTGTACAATAGCGATTTTTAGACAATGCGCCAGGCCCCTCCCTAGGTTGTTAATTGCCACACCCCTGGGCGCATTATTTAAAAAATAAACGTGCAAAATACCGAATTAAACTTTGCGTGGGTGGAAAACGAGTTTTACGCAATGCGCCAGTGTGCAAAATAGAGCCCTAAGTGTGCGTCTTTCAAGGCTGTGCTGCTGCTTGGCCTTGGGTCTGTATTATAACGTCTGCAGTGATCAGATTTGAGGTAGAATTGAAATGATAATTGTTACCACATTATGCTAAACCAAACTCTCGCACCAAGGCACTTGTTGTTTCTGCAGAAAGGCCCTTGGCTACTACTCTCAGAGCATTATGCTTTCTCTGCAGCTTTTCTCAAACTATGGGCCCCCTCAACAATTAGCCTACTGCACGTAGCCACGAAACTAAGTTATGCACGGTGCTTCACACGTCTGATCATTTGCAGCAAGTTTGAATGGTATGGAACCGCGGACTGAAAGAAAAATAAACTAGGCTAAAAGTTTCCCCAATCAGAAATAGCCTACTTATTAATTTGGTCTCATCAACTATATAGACATAGGCCAGTCAGCACACATACGTCTCCAAGACACTTGGAAAAAACAGCTTCATTACATCGCGTTCCATTTAGAACGTCTTATTTGATTTTACAAACGGCGGCGTCAAGACACATTTGAGTTCTACATCTGAGAACTAAGATTTCCAGCATGTAAAACTCAAATAGAACGCTTATGAGCGCTCATGCAATGTGTGCGTCCCTGCAGCAAGTGAAAGGTAACGTGGGCTAGAAGCAACAATAGTTTAAACAATAACATGGCTTCCTGTAACTATCACTGGAAACAGCATAGAAACTGCTAATCATAATCTTTAAATTGACATTAATTAAGCTGCATGCAACACAATTTATTTATATTCCCTTTACATATGTTTGGGTAGACTTCAAACGTTTTTGAATTTGAGCTTACAGTTCTGTCACTATTCTGTGTCCTTTACATTTATTTAATAGGTATTAGTGATAACTCGAAATTAGGCTGTTGTCTGTTAGGCAATTTATTGTAGCCTGCTAACCTATGCACAAAACATAGTTTCTGAATTGATTTCTTCATTTATAACATGAAATGAATAAAAAAAACAGGTAGATAATGTAGGCCTACGTGTCACATGAGCCACACAGATGAGGTAGAGTAGAGTAGAGTAGAGTGAGTGAGTGAGTGAGTGAGTGAGAGAGGTAGAGTAGAGTAGAGAGGTAGAGTAGAGTAGAGTAGAGAGGTAGAGTAGAGTAGAGAGGTAGAGTAGAGTAGAGTAGAGCTTAGATCGGGCCCAAAAAATCAAGCCCGACCCTACCCGAGCCCGTGCACATTGTGCCCGAGCCCGACCCGGCCCGACACATTAACTGTAATTATGAGCCCGAGCCCGATTTAAACCCGACATTTTTTAAATACGTTGGCCATTATAACTGACGTTCTCAACTACAATTCCGAGCTGTTTGAGCTACAGAAATCAGTTTAGAATTATATTAATGAATAATGCAATAATGAAGAATGTAGGCTAAACTATCTTTGTTTATTCAGAATGGAATGGATTGCAAATAAATCAGAATGAAGAAACGTAAGGCACTTACAACATAAAAAAAGTATGTCCCTGCAGCAAAACTCAAGGCATTTCTCTGTGAGGGCTTGCCTCGCTCTCAGGTGTATGCTTGGAGAAGTGACAAAAGAGGACATTGAAGGCTGGCTATCATTATTTCTGCCATGGCAAGCCTGCTTCATGTTCATCTTAAACAAGTATTTTTGCTGTCATAGGTGAACATCGTGCGCACTTAATGCACGCAACAAAGCATACCTGACAAATGCATAGCCTACCTCCGACTTTTCTCCAAACTTGCTCGGAGTTATTTCTCCTGTTTTCATTTTTTTTCTTTACATCTTCAAGCTTCACGTTGCACTTAAACTACACAATACAGCACAGCAGGCCCGGTGTGATGCGTGCGAGTGGAGAAGCTGCGCATGATACGTGTTGCGCAGATGACATTACAAATGACATTTTGTAACTCTGAGCCTAACTTGTATAACTTTGTATACACTTGTTACTTAGGCCTACTTTGTTAAATATATAATATTTCTGAGTCTGACTATGGCATAGCTTTAGCTCCCTACCCAAGTAGGCTAATGATTTAAAAAAAAAATGCTTGATCAAGGACCCGGCCCGGCCCGAGGATAGTGGCTGGAAATATCGGCCCGACCCGGCCCGCGGCTCGGGCAGAGAATCTAAACTCTAGAGTAGAGAGGTAGAGTAGAGTAGAGAGGTAGAGTAGAGTAGAGTAGAGAGGTAGAGTAGAGTAGAGAGGTAGAGTAGAGTAGAGTAGAGTGAGTGACTAAAAGAAAAAGCACGACGAGCATTTTATGTAATAAAAAGACATTTTCATCAAATAGATATACCAATTAAAATCTGGTCCAAAATATTTGACACAGTCATTTTGCCAATTGCACTTTATGGAAGTGAAATATGGGGTCCACTCAGTAAGCACGACTACTCTAGATGGGACAAACACCCAATAGAAGCCCTGCATGCTGAATTCTGTAGAAATTTGTTACATATCCAAAGAAAAGTACCCACAAATGCAAGCAGGGCAGAATTAGGCCGATTTCCACTATTGATTAATATCCAAAAACGATCACTAAAATTCTGGATTCATCTAAAATTAAGCCCTCAAAATTCACTACATTTTAAAGCACTTAAATCCCAAGAGCTCAGCCCTAAGCCCAGTCCCCTATGTCAGTTGGTCTCGGATTTAACTAACCCAATAACCCCTAACCCACAAATTGTCCAGACCAGCACTGCTTCCCAACAACCAATCAGAATCAACCAAATTAACAAGAACAACAAGAATTCTTATTTGGAACACTGGAAGAAAGAAACAAAATTACAACACAAACTAGAATGTTACATTGGCATACGAAAAGACTATCAATTGGCAGAGTATCTCCACACTGTCAGAGATACGAAGCAGAGACAGATCCTCACCAAGTACAGGCTGAGTGACCACAGTCTAGCCATAGAGAAAGGCAGGCACAAGAAACCATGGCTGCCCAAAGAGCAAAGGACATGTGGTCACTGTATGACAGGGGAGGTAGAGTCAGAGGTGCACTTTCTGCTACACTGTGACAAATATCGGTCCCAAAGAGACAAATATTTCACCATTTTGAACAACATCATTCCCAACTTCACAAAACTGGAGGAACTGAAAAGACTTGCTGTAGTTTTGGGTGAGGACACCAGCACATGCATACTGGCAGCCAGTTATGTGTCCTCACTCCATAACCTGAGAGAAGGCATTACTTAAGATAACCACCCCACTACCTCCACCCTTCAACATAACACTGCTCCCCAGCCCCAGTCTGTTACACCATGTCTCCTGTTTGTTTTTGTTTTGTCCTGTCTTGGTTTTCCTATGCACGTGTACAGACAATGGTCTTGTATGGTTGTGACGTGCTGTGTGTGTGTGTGTGTGTGTGTGTGTATATGTGTGTGTGTGTGTGTGTGATGAAGTGTAACAATGTTTGTAATGTTAGTACATGTTTATATCATTTTGTATTTGTATTTTCTTTAACTATTATTATTCCTGTGAACGCTTTGGCAATGCATCATATGGTTTGTCGTGCCAACAAAGCATATTTGAATTTGAGTGAGTGAGTGAGAGAGGTAGAGAGGTAGAGTAGAGTAGAGAGGTAGAGTAGAGAGGTAGAGTAGAGTAGAGAGGTAGAGTAGAGTGAGTGAGTGAGAGAGGTAGAGTAGAGAGGTATAGAGTAGAGAGGTAGAGTAGAGTAGAGTAGAGAGGTAAAGTAGAGAGGTAGAGTAGAGTAGAAAGGTAGAGTAGAGTAGAGTAGAGAGGTAGAGTAGAGAGGTAGAGTAGAGTAGAGAGGTAGAGTAGAGAGGTCTGTAGAGTAGAGAGGTAGAGTAGAGAGGTAGAGTAGAGTAGAGTGAGTGAGTGAGAGAGGTAGAGTAGAGTAGAGTGAGTGAGTGAGTGAGGTAGAGTAGAGAGGTAGAGTAGAGTAGAGAGGTAGAGTAGAGTAGAGTGGGTGAGTGAGTGAGGTAGAGTAGAGAGGTAGAGTAGAGTAGAAAGGTAGAGTAGAGTAGAGTAGAGTAGAGTAGAGTAGAGTAGAGTAGAGTAGAGTAAGTGAGTGAGTGACGCCACTCTTGACCTAAATATGTATGTGAATGGCTAGGTTGAGAGCTCTATCTAGTGTGTAGCATTAAAAGAAGTGGGCATGCATGGTGAATATCTGTCAGGATTTCCCCATGCACACCACACTTACCCTGTGTAAGATGTATGCCTCCTCTGTAATGTGTGCATTAAAATAAGTGAGGCATGCAGATAGACACCTGATGAGGTATCTACCTGCACCCCACCCTTACCCTAGCCTGTTTTGTAGTTTTGTTTGTGTTTTATGAATGTCACCTAATATGTAGTGCAATTAAAAAAGATTAAGCGTGCTGTGTGCTTCCAGGACAAGGCATGTGCATGAGCATATGAGGGGGGTGCACAACGGGGGCCCAGGGCCAATGGATAACCCACAGGACCCAACCAATGCCAAACCCACACAGCGACCCACCAGGACCGAGTCTCCCAAGCCATCCAATGGGGCCCCGGCAGAATGACAATGAGAGAGGCAGAGAGAGTGAAATTAGAAAAGTTAGAGTAGAGTAGAGAGGTAGAGTAGAGAGGTAGAGTAGAGTAGAGAGGTAGAGTAGAGAGGTAGAGTAGAGTGAGTGAGTGAGTGAGTGAGTGAGTGAGTGAGAGAGGTAGAGTAGAGAGGTAGAGTAGAGTAGAGAGGTAGAGTAGAGAGGTAGAGTAGAAAGGTAGAGTAGAGTAGAGTGAGTGAGTGAGTGAGAGAGAGGTAGAGTAGAGAGGTAGAGTAGAGTAGAGTAGAGAGGTAGAGTAGAGAGGTAGAGTAGAGTAGAGTAGAGTAGAGTAGAGTAGAGTGAGTAAGTGAGTGAGTGAGAGAGGTAGAGTAGAGTACACACACACACACACACACACACACACACACACACACACACACACACACACACACACACACACACACAGCACGTCACAACCATACAAGACCATTGTCTGTACACGTGCATAGGAAAACCAAGACAGGACAAAACAAAAACAAACAGGAGACATGGTGTAACAGACTGGGGCTGGGGAGCAGTGTTATGTTGAAGGGTGGAGGTAGTGGGGTGGTTATCTTAAGTAATGCCTTCTCTCAGGTTATGGAGTGAGGACACATAACTGGCTGCCAGTATGCATGTGCTGGTGTCCTCACCCAAAACTACAGCAAGTTTTTTTCTTTTCCTCCAGTTTTGTGAAGTTGGGAATGATGTTGATCAAAATGGTGAAATATTTGTCTCTTTGGGACCGATATTTGTCACAGTGTAGCAGAAAGTGCACCTCTGACTCTACCTCCCCTGTCATACAGTGACCACATGTCCTTTGCTCTTTGGACAGCCATGACTTCTTGTGCCTGCCTTTCTCTATGGCTAGACTGTGGTAACTCAGCCTGTACTTGGTGAGGATCTGTCTCTGCTTTGTATCTCTGACAGTGTGGAGACAGTGTTGTAATTTTGTTTCACCAGGACCGAGTCTCCCAAGCCATCCAATGGGGCCCCGGCAGAATGACAATGAGAGAGGCAGAGAGAGTGAAATTAGAAAAGTTAGAGTAGAGTAGAGAGGTAGAGTAGAGAGGTAGAGTAGAGTAGAGTGGTAGAGTAGAGTAGAGAGGTAGAGTAGAGTGAGTGAGTGAGAGAGGTAGAGTAGTGTAGAGAGGTAGAGTAGAGTACAGTGAGTGAGTGAGTGAGTGAGGTAGAGTAGAGTAGAGTAGAGAGGTAGAGTAGAGAGGTAGAGTAGAGTAGAGAAGTAGAGTAGAGTAGAGTGAGTGAGAGAGGTAGAGTAGAGTAGAGAGGTAGAGTAGAGTAGAGTAGAGAGGTAGAGTAGAGTAGAGTAGAGTAGAGTGGTAGAGTAGAGTAGAGTGAGTGAGTGAGAGAGAGGTAGAGTAGAATAGAGTGGTAGAGTAGAGTAAAGTAGAGAGGTAGAGTAGAGTAGAGAGTAGAGTGAGTGAGAGAGGTAGAGTAGAGAGGTAGAGTAGAGAGGTAGAGTAGAGTAGAGTGAGAGAGGTAGAGTAGAGTAGAGAGGTAGAGTAGAGTAGAGTAGAGTGGTAGAGTAGAGTAGAGTGAGTGAGTGAGAGAGAGGTAGAGTAGAATAGAGTGGTAGAGTAGAGTAGAGTAGAGAGGTAGAGTAGAGAGTTAGAGTAGAGAGGTAGAGTAGAGTAGAGTAGAGAGGTAGAGTAGAGAGGTAGAGTGAGTGAGTGAGTGAGTGAGTGAGAGGTAGAGTAGAGTAGAGTAGAGCGGTAGAGTAGAGTAGAGAGGTAGAGAGGTAGAGTAGAGAGGTAGAGTGAGTGAGAGAGAGAGGGTTGTAGAGGAGATAGAGATAGAGAGAAAGAGATAGAGAGATAGATAGATAGATAATTTATTGATCCCCAGGGGAAATTCAAGAAATTCAAAAGCAACCTGCCCAGCTGCCAGACCCAAAGTAACTTGGCTAAAGCTGTGGAAGAGACATTTAGTTAACAATAAATGGCAAAGTAGTTGGGCTGGGGAATGCCTGTGACTGCTACAGTATCCATTTTAAAACAGGATGACACAGTATCTCTGCCTGGCTGTCCCTGCCACATCAAAAAATGATCTGGAGGTTAGCTAATTAAGTCCCAAAGGATGAACAGCAGACCTGGAATTAGAACAGTGCACTCTGAGCAGGTGCTTTTGATGAAACAAAATAAATAAATAAATAAATGAATGAATAAGTAACAGTGTACGAATAAATACCCCAGTTGCACAAGTTGCAGTTTAGAAGATGGAAGTTTTCAAATGGAAAAGGTTTTCTGTTTATTTTCTATGGCAAACTGTTTGGGAGCCTAGCTAAATCAACCTTTACCTCCAAAGCTCAGTTTGCTGTTGTATTAAAGTTTGTAAATGAATTACACTGGATTCTGAATGCTGGAGTCTGGGTTATTTTCCATGGTACTGTTCAGGGTCCACCAAACAGTGGGGAGTAGCTCAGTTGATGAAGTCCAAAAGAATTTTGTTTTGAAATTCACAAGAATGGCAGGGCTCCAATACATCAACATTAATTACAGACAAATCTAAATCACCTCAAATTTAACCAATTTG
Organism: Alosa pseudoharengus; assembly: GCF_046254945.1. Taxonomy (NCBI): domain Eukaryota; kingdom Metazoa; phylum Chordata; class Actinopteri; order Clupeiformes; family Clupeidae; genus Alosa; species Alosa pseudoharengus. The sequence goes on along the minus strand of NW_027468674.1, from coordinate 33,349,515 downwards.
GCCTTCTGCATTTTCATCTGCACCTATTACGCCACATCACATATGGCATGTAGTGTCAGAATTGAGGGCCTCCCATAATAACCTCAAGTGTTACATCCTCTGTGCTGGTTTACACCTAATATCTGCAACTTATTCACCCACATTACAATGATACTTGCTGTATGCAAATGCATCAGAAATCAGTGCAACAATATTTGTATGCACTGGACATGGACTCTGTTATTCATCTCACCTATGGCTCCTATCAGTGTGCAGCTTTGAGGAAAGTCCCTGTATTCACGAGTGCCCCAGAGGCTGTTGGATCCTCTTTTGCGTGTTGACGATAACAATTACCGTTTTCTTTTCAAATATCATAATTATCACGGTTGATTACTGCGGTGTGGAAACCGTGTGTTTAATCCTTGCCAGCTTCATCCGAGCCTGCTTTTGACATACAGTAGACCTGGTACAATGAAACAAAATTGGTACCCTACGGATTCTGTTGTCTAATTCAGGGGTTCCCAAACTTTTCAACCCGCGACCCCCAAAATAACCGTGCCAGAGACTGGCGACCCCCACTATCCCTGGATGTGACTCAAAAAATAAAATAAAATGTGCGCACCGGCCATACGCACTAGGCTTATCCAAACACGGGCTTAACGACAACACAAAAGAACAGAGCAGCCTGTTATGATTTTACATAATTATAGAACTTTACTATATGATAAAAGCAGAATACCTTAGTCAAAAAATAATATCCATGAGTGCACATTATTGCTGTCATGTGCAAACTTAACTTTGAAACATTACTTTAATTTCTATTTTAAAGCAACACCAAGCACTTTTCCTGTCGCACGCACGCTTGTTTATCCAGCACTGGCTTTGGAAATAACGATGTCTACAGACAAGGTAGAGTACGTTGCATGATTTTATGAAAGTATAATGTATTGCGACATCAGAAGCAGGTCAAATTTGTAGTTTCTTATGTCTCATTCCATCGAACTACAGATCCGCTAGCCGATCTGGCAAACTTGCATAGTGCGGTTATAGCCGATAGAGGGTCGCGAAGAGAATGCATAAGTGCCGTTCACCCTGCTACGAGTTGATGATTTTGGAAACAATATTTTAATGTACAAAAAATTCTTTGGTGTTGCTGTAACAGAAGAATATCTCAGTCAGGGTAATATCCACAAACTGTTGTAAACATATGTACATTGTTGCTGCGCAAATTTACATTTTGGCAACTAGGCCTACGTTTCAGCGTTAATCTCATCTAATGAGATTGATGCGCGCTATGCGCAGAACACAGTCCATTCTTGGTTTAATTGTGGAGAGACGGCCACACGGAGATCATCCTCCACATTTAGACGCGATCTGTATTTGTTTTTAATATATGTCAGTGCAAAGAACGGCGTCAGTACGTCCATCGCGGCCTTGGATAGCTGTGGATATTCCCTCTCGACTGAAATCCAGAACTCAGCAAGCGTCTTGGAATTAAAATCTATCTTTAAAGTGCGGTCACATGAAAGCTCAACCAGTGCGTCCTCCATGCCGGCTGACAGATGACTTGCGGTGGTTACAGTGAATGGTGATCTTATCCAGTTATAATTTTTCAGAATTTTATTTTTTCCAAATTTATTTGATTTATGGAAATCATTTCGCGACCCACCCCTCGCCGTCCCGCGACCCCCACTTTGGGAACCCCTGGTCTAATTGATGGTTTTAACTATGATTCGGATTTGGCTACACCTGACTTTAAAAGGCAGAACATTTTCACCGCAAAATGTGCACTGTACCCTGCGTCTTTTTATCTTTGCGCCCACATTAAATCCATTCCACTCACGTTATCAATAGAATACAGTAGCCTAAAGTTTTATTTCGAACGCTTACTTTGATCTCACTCATTGGATCCAAATAACAGAAATAGCAAACTCCAAGTTATGGTAGGGTAAGTTCAGCTATAAGCACATAGTCAATTAAACACGACCAAGAAAAAAGTGAAAGGGACACTTTTTGAAACTATTTCAGCTTGTGTAGGCCTATCAGTGCTTTCTGAACATATTGAACACACCGTGGTAATACCGAAAACCGTGATAATTTTGGTCACTATAACCGTGAGGTTAAATGTTCATACCGTTACATCCCTAGTTGTGTGCTTGTAATCTGAGATTATTAAAGTAATGTGCACAAATTGGTTACCACTCGAATGTGGAACCACCCAGAAGCTTTGCTTCGATCTTCGGTGATCTGCACATGTAAGGCCAAATTTATTAAAATGTAATTTTTAATAAGGCAACAACCATTGTTTCAAAGTGCCCGACAGCCCGTCTACAGCAAGAGTAACCTGCATTGCTTAGACAAGCATGTTTCCCGCTCTGGAGTCACAACCTTAGACATGGGAGGTGGGCCCGCTAGCAAGGAGGCTGAAACCCATGGGTGCTAGTGTCTGGTGTCTGGTCTGATGGGTGCTAGTGGTCTGATTTCTTAAGGTGTGGGGAATCAGGTTTACTCACTGTGCTCGCTGGCTACCCTTACACTATAGGGTCATCTCACATGGGTGCGTCCTATTAGTGGGTAAATAGGATGCACCTCCATATACTAAATATACTGGGTAATGCATCATGAGCAGGGCACAAAAGTAAAATAGTTCAGATGATTGCTGCAAGCAGGTCAGACAGACAGACAGCAGCTGCATCTTGCAGTGGGGTCTACAGTAGGAGGAGAAGAGGAGAGCAGAGCAGAGCAAGTGAGAGAAGTGAGTGAACAGAGCTAGGTATAGTAGGTTACCTTACATGCCTTTGCTGGATGTAAGTGTTGATGTTTGAGGTTATGATGAGGAGCAATGCTATCACAGTCATCAGCGTTGGCTGACAATGATTCTGTTATATGGGAGAGAGCAGACACAGGTTAGTCAACAGAGCACATTTTAGTCATACACAAGCTGATTTTCTCAATGTATGAAATGAAAGAGATACTGTAGCTTGTCCATGCAGAGGTGAATGTGACAGGGGTGACACTGACAGGGGTCACTGTGTTCTAAAAGTATACACCCATGAAAAAGTGAGCTTGCATCAGATGAGTACAGAACTTCCTCATAATAAACATCAGCACTCTGTATAAAATAGACAATGATTTTTATGTTTATTCTTCTGTCTTCTGCATCACATCCTCTTTGTCCTCTACACCACCATCTTTCCTTTGTCTTCCATCCCGTGGTGAGTGCACTCTTTGTTTTGTTCAGCACATTTGTTGTTCCTCCACGACCACTTCCTCTGTTAATCTCCCAGCCTCTCATCTTTCCCTGCTGCCCACGACTACTCATCACAGAGGGCTGGTGGGCTGCTACAGCTGGAGGCTGCTAAGCCTCTCTAGTGACCTTATTACAGAGGGAGTGGGAACAGGTAGCAAAGCAGACATGCAGACCTTTACTGTATACTGTAATGACCTCCTGGGGGACCAGGCATATCCCAGAGCTTCAGATCCCTGAGGAAAACCATGGATGAGACAGGGCACGAGGACCAAGTTCTTCTTCAACAGACATGAGGTCTGGTACAACTATGTTCAAAAAGCAACTTAATGTAAGTCTGAATACTATGACAAAGCAGGAGCCACTGCCATGAAACATTAGGAAACGTTTTACTATTATTGTTATTATTATTATCAAGTTATATCACTGCTTGGTTGAATTTCCTATTGTGAGGCACTCTTTAGAACATCAATTAACTGTGAGATATTTGCAAAACTCAGTGAGAACAAATATATGGACAACTGAAGTGAATTAAAAAATAAAACAGAATATTTGGCCATTTAGTCTAAAGGATATGAGCCAGCTGGTAGTTTGCACTCCAATCCAGCTGTCATCAACTTCAGTGTAACACTTAAATATATATTTCTATAGATTTTTAATGAACAAACAAGAGGAAATTACGTGGTTGCGATGTCGAGTATCAACACAATGCAAGTGTGGCAACAGTCAAGCAGAATAATGGACTCCACAGCATTTGGGTATCAAAAGTTAATGCACGTTCAAGGTGGTAATGTTATACCTCGAGGTACATTAACTTCTGGCATCCAAACGCCATGTTGGCTTTATACCACAAAATATAAAAAACACAAATAACTGAAGGTAACTACTCAAGATAACTTTATTTTACCTGAAGTGTGCCATACATTGTATTTCACATTTTACTTCATTCAAGATCAAGTGGATTCACTATCCATTTCTAATTTTCACAGTCTAAGTCTTGCACAGACCTTTTGATTCAGCTGACCAACCAGCCCCAGCTGGTCCCATGTGGCTTAGGTCCTCAGTGGTTTCGGACTATAAGGTGACTGAGACAAATGTTACTCCAAATTAATGAGTTAAGGTTAATCGGCTCTACCATACCTTACTGTAATGCCTGGCACTAACGAGTTCTTCACCCATTGTCTCCAGTGTCAACTCAACTTCCTCTGTAAAACAATCCAAGAGTAAGTATCTCTCATGATAGCTACGCTGGTTATATTTAAATTAGATGACTGACCTCTCCCTAAATGACCCAAAAGGGCCTTCTGACAGCATTAGTGGGTACTTAAGTTTGTGCGTATCGGAGTGCATATGTGACGGTGGGCATCATTCCAGCAACAGCCTGCGTAGTTCCTCTGGGCAGGTGACAGGCAGGGCGCAGGTAAAGTTCTGGCAGACAAAGGCTGTAGCTTTGCCCTCAAGTGGACACAGTGAAGAGAGGACGGGCAGTCGCTGGTACAGAAACCCATCGGTGTCACTATCTGTCACTAACAGGACCTGTGTTGACAGAAAAGGGACAAAGAAAGGAATAGTTAGAAGAGGACAGTGAGGAAAGTGGATTTGAAGACAGGACGGGATATGCCAAGAATCAGAGAGACCCAGAGAAAGAGAATCACTGCAACAGGGCTAGTTGAACACAATTAAACACTAGAGTGTGTCTTGGGGAATAAGTGGTGCAGAACTTCAATGGTGACACAAGCCAGTACACACTACACTACCACACAGTGGACCTGCAAAGCCATCAATGTCCATTGAAGTTAAAAGCTGATGTTCCTCTGCAAAATAAATGACATTGAGCATTTTATTACATTATCCCCTTTCAGGGGGAAATTAACCATCAACCTGATGCAATAAATCCCACGTAGTCTATGTCACACTATGAGAAATCCTGGTGATCCACACACTAGCAAGTTGATTATGGAGAGTACCAAAGGAATCATCAAGAGGCTTTTTACAGGTGTTTTGTCATTCATGTTTCATTACTGATGGGAACCCTCACATTTTAAATGCAATGCTAAAAGTGACAGGTCAGGATAACTGTTCATGTGTCAGAATAGCTCATTGATTGTGACAGGACAAGACTGTGGACTTCTGCATCACTGCATGACTTGTGTCACCTGAGGCTACATTCTCCCAGATGTGAGGACGTCACTGTGTTCTACTTCGAGAGCGCCAGCATACAGACAACCATGGCCAGCAGGCTAGCTGAGGTCAGAATGGTGAGGTCTCTCCTCTCTAGTCTCAAAGGACCTAATAGGATAAAAAACATGCTGCTTCAATCACAGCAGTAGCTGGATTCCCCCTTTCCCCACTGTCAAGCTCACACTCGCTGTGTGTTGTCACTTCTCTATACAACAAACCATTTCACCTCAAAATTCCCATGAGTCGGTCTGTCTCTCGCTCACTCTCTCGCGCGCACACAGACACACACCTCCACATCTGCGCCCTGCTCAGCCTATCACACTTTCACACATGAATGTAAGCAGACATACAGGTAAGCAGACATACAGACAACTCCCCAAAACAAACACACACACAAAATTAGATTAGTTCAGGGAATTTTTAGAGACTCACTCACTCACTGAACTCAAGAAAAACTTCCAGTGGTGAGCATTAGGTTGTCAGCATACTCAGGTGGCACACAGAGTCATTATTCACTCAATTATCTGGGTTGACTTTATTTGGGTCTGAGTGAAGAATGGGACATGTCAACATCATTGTGTTCCATAGCTATATTAATGATGGTTACATATGTAACCAGATCCTATGAGTCAGAGGCGGTGCTTTAAGCACAAAGTAACATAATTGACACAAGAAGCCTACATGTTGAATGGTCAAGCACAATCGTCAACATAGCCAAGGCAGCAGAAGCACCATTTAAAAAGAAATAAATAAAAATAATAATCATTATATAAATCATTCTATTTATACTTGTTTAACACAACAACTGTACAAGGAGGCTGCAGAGGCTTAGTACTATCAGATAAGAAGTCATTCCTGATACCATGATCTTCTAATCTGTCAATAAACAATAATAGCCCTTCCTCTTTTCCTCTTTATTATTATTATTATTATTATTATTATCTCCTTGAATAAAAAACGGTTGAAGATGATGAAATAGCAATGCTATGAGTGCGTAGGCTAACATTACATTTTCCACTGTGGGGTAGGCTAACAGGTTAGGTGCATGCTCCCTGCAGCTTATTTCAGGAGCCTTTGCAATGCTACCGTTAAAATCCACAAATCCACTTAAAACAGCAACAATCAACCACCAACAAGCTTCCTCTTTTTATGTATGGAGGTTTACTAAAGGAGATCTTCGCAGACATAACTTAATTTTCCAACAGGGACAGGCATGGGTGGGGCAGCGTAGGAGTCGCTCTGCACACACACAAGGAAAATCTTTTGTAAATGAACGTCACACCATTTCCGTGAGACATACAAAAACATAGATGACAAACTCTCATGTGAAGTCAACCTCTGCCTTGTTCCTCTAGATATTTAGAACAAAATCTTCAGAACATTCTAACTGGTGTCTTTTGGGGATATAGTTGGCCCTCTTGGACCAAATGCATATTATACTGTAGTCTGGGGGGGGGGAGGTGTATACATGATACTAAAATTAGTTGTTAAAACATACCACATAAACATAACAAATTGCTGCGTAATGTTGCTTTAAATAAGACAAATATGTACCGGTACACAGTAGTTGTGCTACCTTGTCATGCTCCATGGTGCATTTGTAAGTGATTGGATACAGGGCCCAGTTCAAAAGCTTTACAAACAGGCCCAGGGGTGACTTATTATGAGGAGACAATGCAGGCAAGAGCAATATAGAGGGTAATCCTGTACTGTGTTGAATTGTCTGCATCCATCCTTTGTATTTCCTTTCCTTTATCTTGTCTCTATGGTCTTATTAGGGATTCACAGTTATGGGTTTCGTACTTTATACAACTCAGACATTTTTTCCTGGATGTTAACCTCGGCATTTCTCAGTCAGAAATGACTTCACCGGGAAGCATTCCACACACTTCAAACACCATTTCTGACTATTTTACCATCAAAAAAAAAAAAAGCCACAAAAAGCTCACTTGGTTAAACCACATGCTCACAATACCATCATTTAAGAACCTATCTGTTACATCAATAAGACTAGGCAGAGCTTCACAAAGAGAATCCTACCATGCTCCTGTAGTCACTGACTCATACCTACAAACACAACTGTAGGGGTCTGCAGTTATTTTCTAAATGAAGATATTTCTAGATTTTAGGGATCACAGGCTGTAAAACAAACTAATAAATATGCATGCGACCAAACCAAAACCAAATTCTTACACAGCTCATTGCCTACAGTTAAACTAAGTGCCTATTACATAGAAACAGATGATACTGTAATTAGATGTAAATCAGAAAACATTTGGTTGTCTCTGTGTTTAATGTATCATGGAGAGTAGATACGGTCTCTCACCCCTCTTACTTTTATACACATTTTCACCAAATATTTTCAGAAAAAAGTGTTCAAAATACATCAAAAGGGGTGCACAATGCACTCCCTAATGTATCATGATTTCACACACAGACCACTATATCAACATGACACTGTATGAAGGAGGGAATTCTCACAATCCATTTGGCTCATGCATCATATAGAACTCTGAACTGAGGCTTTTTATTAGTGCATTCTAATTTAGGATTTTTCTACATGTTGGTACACAAAGACATACAGAAATATTTCAGACTTTACCATCTCATATGCTGCTGTTCTGTCTAATAAGGAAGAGAATCAGCTACAGCAGAAAATAAAGCTAAAAACGAATGCACTGTTACAAAGATGGAAACTCCTCATGAAATAAAATTGGGATGTTATTATTTCTATGGATATGCATAGAAATAATAACATCCCAATTTATGAGTCTCTAAAGGGAATTTCCTTTATAGAATGTAATATGGTGAAAATGACCACCATAGTCCAGTGGTCAACACCTCTCTAATGCTGCTACCTATTTGTAAGTAGAGCTGCAAGGGCAAAATTAAAATATTATCAAATGCAAAATATATATTATTCTTATTAGTAGCAATATTAGTGGAAGATGTAGGTTGTGCGTGATTTACAATATATCTATACTTAACACATGCATATTTTAATTATCATAATAGCACATATATATTTCATAAGTTAAATGTTACATTTCTAGTGGTTGATTATCTTCAGTACTGAGACTGCATTAACCATAGCTGTCTTTGGGTTTTGGAAGTCAGTGTGCAACTAAGTTTCAGTACATGCCATTTTAACATGACAAAACATCTCGTAAATGTCAGGAAAGATCCAACACATCCTTGTTATCTGTGTCATGTGTTGTACATTTGAAAACATGTTCTATTTCAATCACCAAAAACATCAAATATAAAAGCCTGTGCAGACTGAATACCAATCCGCTGTGACTTTGAAAAGGTGAATTTCCACAATTTTCCATAATCTGATCACTACCAGACTCATGCAGTGCTCATTTTCCATTGTACTGAAACATGCTGCACTGAAACAAATACAAGTGAGAAAACTGCTTTTACTGTCCAGGTATAATAAGATAATCATTATTCAGCAAATTCAGAGTGAAGATTTGTGATCTCCCACCATATTAAATACTCTTTCCAATCAAGACTGCAATACTGGCTGGCTCTTTCAATCATAGTAAAGGAAATTAAACATTTTCATTTCAGCTGTCTGAGAAGCAAACATATTTCCTGCCTTCTTTCCCTACTCAATACAAATTTTTGCTGTCCCTTTTCATGGATTTGCCGTTTTTTCACCAAACCATGAGACACGACAGTTCACATTTCCCTGCGACAAGGAATATGTATACCACCTCATCAGGATCTACATTTGTTTCCTAAAAGAATAAAATTCAACATTTATGTCTTTAATTTATGCTTTTAAAAGATGAATATGCATGGGCAAAGAGCTGCTGGTCCTTGGGTAGATACTAACTAGACAGCTATTAAGTGTTTTTTCCCTACAAAAATCCCTATGGTCATCATGCAAAATCCCAAAACAGCATGAACTAGATTCCCATAAGGTTTCTAATTCAACAGACCTCTAGGGAAGAGCTATGTGCTTTGTGGCTTTCCCTTTCACTTGATATACTATTGTGTATCATTCCGGCATTACAGATGGGAAGGAGAAGTGTGAGGTTTCCTGCATAACTGCAAGAGAGGATGGACATCAAATAAGGCTAAATTAGCTAGTAGTTTGGCGCTTACATGAACATGTTTAGTCTAAATGAGGCTTGTATTACAATGGGTGAGAGTGTTGTTTAATCTGCATACTGATATTCTCTAGTAAAAAAGGATGGAATAAGGGGAAAACAGTTGAAAAATGGTTGAGTAGTCCCCTATGCATAATGAATGTAAAAGGCCATTTTCCCTTACACTATTACCTTTTGATACTACAACAAGGGATATAAATGTTAGATAGTTATTTAATGAGCCATTAAATGGAGTATCTGAAACCTTTTGTGTTAATAGCATACCCAAGACCGTAGTGAATCCCTCAAGTGAACAAACACAGTTTGAATGCAGCTGAATAAAAAGTAGATGTATTTTGGAACTACTGTCGAGGGCTCGCATAGTGTTATCCAGTCATCAATTTGTATTGACAACAATCTCTCTCATGCTGAGGTTAATCATTTGGTATTCTTTTAGAAAAACACATCCAACCAAGCCTATACTTAAGAGGGAAAATGCACAAAAATAAGCATAAGTGTATTATATATAGTATAAAAATCTGCCTTTGGTGCTTCCCTACCTTCTAGCTGCAGTGTATATCCTTAGCAATATATTAGATATAGCATATTGGGTCTTGAAATATTCACAGGAATCCAAAGAAATTAAATAATCATGTTATTTTATCCAATATTAGTGCAGATGTATAGTCCATCTTATACACACCAATTTAATTGAACTATAAATTGCAAAGATTTATATTTTTGTGTAATTATTGCATATTTAGTGTAGTCATTCCATATCAGAACCCCTGAAGTACAATTCAAATACAATCATGAAACCTCAAAGTGTTACCTTTCATTTGAGACCAAGATTATGCTTCTACACAAAGGGGTTCATAGGCAGTAAGCATTTGATTGTCAGTATGCATTTTGGATAACCAAAAGTCCTATGGGGAGTTTCCATAAGGCATTTTGCAAAACGCATGAGCATACAGTACCTAGGCAAATCATGGTCTAAAGTACTCATATTTCATTCTATATTGATCTACTTTTGCACACAGCTTCACAAGACCTGGTGTTAGGGCTCAGTTGTGTTTCTAAGTCATATCAAGTGACCTAGAGGGCTGAAATGTGGTCAGTTCAGAGATGCTTGTTATCCGACAGAAAGAAAAAACAATATTCTAACCTCTGAAGAAACTACAATGTCTCAGCTTTCCAAAGAGGTCAAGCATTTGATTATAGGCTAGACAAGGTGGGAACAGTGGCCTCTGAAGCAGGCGCTGTGCAATTTCAGGCAAAATCCTGAAATTGGTATTGAGGATGAAGCTGTTAATTCCGTATATCGGGACACCTCTCTATAACTACAACTATAACTATATTTTTATCTTGATCAGCTGAGTACAGTACACATTTCACTCCATACCACAATTTTAGTCAAATGAATAAATCTTATGGATATGTATCCACAGTATGTGAATGAATTATACAAATCCAAATGTCAAAGATGCAAACAAGTATTAGAATGCTGCTGTTGGTGGCATCCAAGGCCTTCCTGTGCATTCTTACCATCAAAACTGAAAAGATTTCAGGAAAGACTTACTTTATGAGGCAGGAACAGGGTGTGGACACAGGCAATCAGGTTGGCGGTGTCCTCTGCTTCAGGCTGGCCACAGATAACGATCTGTTGAGAGAAAAAAGGAGTGGGTGAGGGTTGGAAAAAGGGGAGAGAGCGCGAAAGGGAACGAGAGGGGCAGTAGAGGGGGTCAAGGCTGCCTGTGTTCTGTGCTAATGAGGTGAGCAGGTGTGCTTTGGAAGCATCTGGCCTCCGTCTGGACCTTCAGCTTGTTATTCCCTCCTCCTACACTTGCGCCACCTCTGCAAGTGAACACTGATGTGTCATGACAGGATTTTTTTTCTCCTGTTATTCCCCGTTATTAACTTCACACAAGGTCTGGGGTGAAAAGGGAAATAAAGTTTGGAAAAGTAGTATTCTCATCGCTGAAACTTAATTTGAACTTCTGTCAGCTGCCACCCACTCAAGTCTCCATTCCATTTCCTGACATATGAATTGAAGTTCGACTCCGCTTCTCATGCTTATTTGGAATAATTGTACATCTCATTCAAAACTACAAATTACACAGGTAACATTCACAAATAATTGGCCATATTCAGTATAGACTTTCAGCTACATTAAAATAGTGAGACAAGATACAAATCAATCAACTCAATTTCTAAAGGAGAGAGCCTTGAGGCAAAAGACAAATACCTGCTTCAGGGAGTAGTGCAGAGCCATGAGGCCCCGCACCATTTCTGGCAGGGCAATAGGCACTCTCACCAGCCTATCAGAGAAGGCTGCCAACAGTTTCTGGCAGCGCTCCATCCACTCCTGCTTGCCCGTGAGGTGAGAGAGGCGGAGCAGATTCCGAGCTGACACAGAGTTGGCGCTGGGCTCTGCTCCATCCTGATCTGAAAACAGCACAGAACATTCTCAAACAGAGTAACTGATTTTACAAACTACTACAAAGATTGATTACACCAACATTTCTCACTGGTGCAGGAGTAAGCTCCCCACATTTAAGCAGTTTACGGGCTGGCTTGAAATCAACATGTTGTTTCTGAAACAGGCTTAAGTGATGGGAGACAGTGGCTTTATCTACTGTCCAGTGAGAGATGGCACGGAGTGTTGTGTACCTGCTGACCTCATATTATATGAATAGTAGGAGGTGTGGGAGATCCTTAGGCAACTAAGCAAACATACAGGGAAAAATTGCTGGTTGTTTGAGTTTTCACATGAAAGATTCTGTATTGATCCACATTTATTACAAGAGTGCAAAAGGACTTTGGCCTAGTCTGGATGCCAGCTGAACTTAGCCCTGCCCACAACATTTGAGGTCGGGAAGTTCAGTCTGGACTTGTTCCATTGTAGAGCAACTATGCCCGAACCAGAGCTGTTTGGACCAATCAAATTGGGGTTTGTACGATGATGGACAAATGAGCAACAGTGCCTCGTCTATCACATCATCTGAGCATGCTTAGGTTGATTGTGTTTGCAACAAAAACTCTGTGGCTAGAAGATCGACAGATGGCTTCTAAGACCCCATAGGAAAAAAAACAACGTCAGGCTAACTTTGCTCATAATGCAGCTGAAATGTAACAGAAAACTAGAAAATCCGTGGCACAAAATTTTAAGAGCATTCATAAATTTCACATGGCACTAATTAGGGCAGCAGAATCCCAGCAGCCTTGCATCATTGTCAACCATGTCTCAGGTGAAAGCCAATTATAATTCAACATGTTAATGTGGTTATACATATTTTAGACTCACATCAGCAACAAGTCTGCTTTGGTGTCAGAACCATAGTGCTCCATCAAACAGACCAAAACACAGCCTACCTTTACAAAACTGTTAGCACCCATACTTACATATTAGCTCTGCCACAACTATTATTTGATGTGTATCCCTATTTAAAATGTATTTTATTGCTATTATAATAAGTTTTATCATTCTGTTTATGTTGATTTATAATTTGTTATTTGGTTTAGAATTGGTAAGTTGGAGTTGGTTAAGTAACTATGTAAACCTTGACGCAGAAGGTACCTCTAGTACAGCAAACCTACACCCAAAACCTGCCTACCTATTTTAAAGCCCTTTTATGTCTGCATGGGACTTCATCATCATAACAACCCCCTTTCATGTTAGATACCTGTAAAAAGACTTTCATTTCTGGACCAGCAGGCACATATCACATCAGACTGGGGGGAACAAACTCCGAACAAGAGTCAGTTAGTGTAAAACATTCCACAAAACTGATCATGTCGATTTCATTTTCATATGTTCTTGCTAGTATAGATTTTCACAAATCCCACTTTAAATTAACCAATTTATCAAAGGATGATGACCACCTGCATTACTGTATATGCAGTGACATATAACATATAAACATTACTGTCACACTCACACACGGCAAAAACAAACCTCAAGGAGATTTCATTCCAGGCTGGGTACACATTGTAGAAAGTCCACATATTTATACACATTCCCAGTAAGCCGTTTATCTCTTTCTTGTGGATGCCATGTTGTGAAAGCATGGCAGATGGAGGTTAAACACTACCGGCTCCAGGGACAGGGTGTAAAATCAGGGATGGCGTGGCACTGTGGAGGTGATTTGTCTTTTCGTGACAGGACAGAGGCTGGCCTCTGGTCTCTGCCTCTGTGTGGTAGCAGCAGTACAGCCCCTGATGTCTACACTCTCATGCCCAGCTCCACTAGAATGTCACAGTCACTTTCCCAGGATGAAAAATCCTTCGTATGTCTATCTTACTTAGTCAAACACGCTTGCAATGGTTTGCTTCTATATTCTCACCCCCCACATATCAATCCTGTGCCACTTTTATGGTGCCATCTGGCTTAGAGGTCAGTTCAATTTGTTGTGATTGCGTGAGTTTCAGCAGCACACCTGAACCAGGGAAACGCTATAATACCAACCCTGGCTTTCTAGACATGACTCGAGATGATTGCCACATTTCTTTCAGGTACTTTTCATGACTGTAAAATACATTTAAAAAAATTCTGAAAGTTGAATCTGGTGTAAAGGTGGTAACAGTTTGATAAAGAGCCGTTCACAAAAGAAATGAGAACTATAAAGTTAACTGTATATATAACAATATTAGCATCAATATTGTAATAGTTAATATGTGTGGACGTCATCATGCATATCAGCTAGAGTGATACTATTTTGTCATTGTCGTTATACTTATGCCATAACACTTTACTTGGATAGTCCATAGGGTGACCACCGACCAGATTCTGAAAAGTGAGGACAAATGGGGCTAAATGAGGACACCCCAAAATTCTAATAGGCCTTTTCGTGTGGGGGTTGGGCTGACAGTAAAAACATCAGCATGGGCTTTGTACACACCGTTAACAGCAGTAAACGGTTTGATAGTGATCAGAGGGGGAAATACATAATGGCTTGAACACATTGCATGGTGTTTTTAAGTTTTGCATGCCTTTTAGGTACCTAGCTCACTAAATTTAATCCGACATAGCAACAGAAGTGCTACTTTGAGATTTGAGAAAAATAACAAAGAAAAATGTTGATACACATAATCTGTCTGCTTGCTATTTTTCTCTGTCATTCATTTGTCTCCTGCTATAACAATGAAGAGCTTAGATGGGCTTTATTGGGAAAAAGGCTAGTCATTTGATCGCAAAAAAAAAAAATCAAACACAATTGTGACATCCGGGAAGGACAGGTCTATAGGAGACCATCCAAGTAAGGTGGTTTATGTGCAGTTTATGACAGCTGCTATGAATGTTATGAACTCACCCGTCAAGTAAAGTGTTGCCAATATTTCTGTTCAAATCCATATTTTTTCAGCCCTAGATATTTATTTAGTTTTATAGCCTGAAAAGCACAATATATGGGAAGCAATGTTTGGGGATTGATATTGTGAAAAGTATCATTCATAGCCAGCCCAGACTTTGTAGGATGGAAGACAAACATGTTCTCAGAATGACAACCCTTAAAAATGTGTATGCCATTCTCACTGATTTTCTATAAGGCCTATTTTCAGTCATGTTCAAAGGACTAAAATGGTATGTGGGATAGCTAATAGGCAGATACAAATCTATGTGGAAGTAGCTCAATGTATGAGCTTTAGTTGCCAATGTTGCACTATAGATAAATAGATAAGTCAAAATTATTGTTTTACCAATAATAAATTGATATTGAATACAAAATCAATTCAGCGTATTAATCCATGAATGAAACATGGTACAACATTGGCACATTGCACACTAAATGATTACACTGAGCTATTCCCACATACATTTCTGTGTTCCTCTAACTACTCCACATACCATTTCAGTCCTATGAAATTAACCAAAAATGCAATCACACCTAGTTTGATCCTCAGTATCATAGTGTGCATTTATTGTGGAGACCTCAAATATTGGCACAGCATTAACAAACTTGCCTGTAAAGTTCCCGGGAATTGACCTAGCGAGACCTGGCAAGACTGCCACTGATCGTGCGTTTTCATGAGTTTTCGATCGTCATCTATTTCAGTTCTATTCATCACAGAGTATCTAAAATCGCACCTAAGGTGTGTTAGAGTGTCTATTTTCGTAATAAAAAAAAGCTAAAAACACAATATTGAGTTTTTGGCACTCAAAGCATGGGAACAAAAAACACAATATTGCGTTTTTGGCACTCAAAGTGTTAAATCAATGGGCATGCAGTACAAACTTTTAATGGTCAACTCAACATGTTTGTCTTTCATCCTACACAGTTTGGGCAGGAATAACACTTTGTCCAAATATGGCTTCCAAGATAAGGCATTTTTGAGAGTGTGAGAACGATGAATAATCAAGGATGAAAAATGCATAAAATATAGAAAAACGCAAAGGTCTTAGTTTTGGGACCTAAACATTATGTCGACGGTTCTGCAACCATTCTGCCTGATTTGAGACAGAATAACCCAAATACTAAGGGCAACTTGAAGAGGAGATTTACCCTGCTTGAGTCTTAGAAGCACAGTGGGGTCACTTGGGTCACTGCAAAAGTAACCGCTGCCTTGGTCATCCCAGAACAGTTGGTCCTGCTTCTGCTGGAGTTCTTCTGCCCATTTGAGCCATTCCACTGCCTGTGTGGCCTCGAAGAGGTCCAGCAGTCCAGCCACCACATATGCATAGTCATCAAGGAAGCCTGCAATTGGCGAATCTCTGGTAGGAAAAATGGTGTGAGTATAGTGTCAGTGATTTTTTCACTGTTTATTTATTTATTCATTCATTTTAATATTTACCATTTTCTTTATCTGCATAAACAAAATGTTCTTTTAGCACATTAAATTAACTGCATCAAGTTAAATAATCTAAATACTGTTTTGACCATATAAAGTCACAAGTCTGCCAGTAATAAGTGATAGCATCGCTACAAAGTTGGGTCAGAACTCTTTTCAACATATTACTAATCACTGACTCATGGGAACATGAAGAGACCTCTTCAGGGACCCCTTCATCCTAAGATTCCCCTCCCCTGGTTTGCAGTGCCCCTGAGGCCAGCTGAGTGTGGTGGGACTGATGGTGACAGAGCTACAGATAGGGGAGTGTTGGGGGCAGGCTAATGGAGGACAGGGTGGCAAGGTCAGAAGACCTGAAGCGATGACCTCAACAATCACTTCTCCCACTCCATCTTTTTGGAAGTTGACGGCCCGTTGGAGCCTTGAAAGCTGGGCAGCAGGGAGACCTGTTACGCTGGTCTCATGTCATCTGCAATAGGTGTTGCAGTCATTTAAATATCAGTATAGATGAGAAACAAGGCTTCTATCAGAGCGTTTGTTCCTTTGTTGAGATCATTCGTTGTTTATAATGTAATGTGAGTATTGGCTTGTGATATTAAAATAGGGTTAATCTTGGTTACCCACATGTTACTGAATTTATTATTCAAGACAAGGAAGACAAACTGCATACGTGTATGTCACCACTTTAGCCCTGAGGCCTCAGTATAATTAGGATGGTGATTTACACACGCAGAAAAAAAAGATAATTATCTTTGCATATGGGAAAAAGCTATGGTAAGCGTTCTCATAGAACTGCTGCTGGTGCAAACGGGGTCAACAAATGAGAGGGGCTCTCAAAAATGAGGCCACGCTGACTATGGGCAATACTTTGTGGGGCTGCATGCTACAACCACTAATTACTGTTGTACAAGTGGTACAAGCCAGGCTCAACACCTGAAAGTCTGACGTAAGCTTACAGCACGGTAACAAACTAGAAGCATGTTAAACATAAATCATAAGTCAACAGTATTCTCTGCATTCTATGTCATATCAATGGGATTGGGTGTTACCAAGAATGTGAAATTGTGTCTGTGCTGTACATGTTGCTATGCAACCAAATTAGTGCCAGTGGATTAAACTGTCAAATGAATAAATGTCTTGTTGGTTTGATATTTCTATGACTCCTAATGGTCAGTGCAGAAATCACCAACCCTGAACATTACAGAGCAAGAGCTGATTGTGAAAATGAAGTAGGTGTGCTACTTTCCCTGGGCCTACAGCAGAATGTGCAGAAATGAGAGTTGGAACATTTTTAGAGCAAGGTAGGCTGTACATCGTGTGATAAATGGCTAAGGGAGCCAGGTAATTTTTCATCAACAGTTGTCGCACTTGTTAGCAAACCACCTCTGTGGAGAGTATTCCCTGGCTGATTTTTGTCTTACTAAGCACTTGTTTTTGCAGTGTCTATTCACTGCAAGTAGTGTGGAACCTGTGAGAATTTCTTTGAAAAAAGTGAAGCGGCAGCTATGACGGGAGTGACAAAAACACATGACAAATTGTCACTTATTTCTCTGGAAAGTTTTCACCAACCACATCAAAACACTCAAAGCTGTCAAACCTATAATAAAACAACGCAAAGGTAAAAAAAAACAACTCAAAGCTACATGAAGTTCTACTGAATTGAACAAACTTAATTAGATTCTTTTGAAAACCTAGGTAACACTTCCTTTGAACCTTGCACAAAAAAATATCATAAACATGTTCTAGCGGATATGATATCATATATCATAAATCATCATGACGTCATGTTCCTTGGCCGTGTCAGTGTCATGTCACTGCCATTAGTAATTGTCATGGCATTTCCATGTCAATAATAGGCTCTCACATGCTGTCATACCATCACATATTCTGAGAGCTATCTTACCGATAACGGTACCATGATGCCTGTACTGTTATATAGGGCACTGACTGCCATGACAACTCATGGTGAAATGGCATAAGTGTTTTGTGCCACTGTCATCCTAAACCTCTCGATGAGCCTATGTGCATTTATGTTCAACTGGACTGTTCACTACTATGATAATAAAACCAATTTTACCCTAACCCGCCAGCCATGCCAACATTTACACATATCATAACCTTAATACACATTGTAAAAGCACCAGACACTATGCAAAATAAACTAACAAAATCACTCAACAGTAACATTCAAAGATGTTGTGAAACCTACTGTACTATTTCATTAAGAGTCCCTCTTAAGGACTTCAGCATATTCAGGCAAGTGAAAGGTTTATTTCTGAGGCTGCATACTAACATTAAAGAGACTTCTAAGAAAGATAATGCTGCAGGCTTACATCTGCTCCACCTCCATCTCCTGGCCACGGTAACACGAGTGCAAAATCCTTCGGTCCCCCTCGTCCCAGAGGTGCTTCTGCAGAAAGCGAGCTGCCTCTTCAGCTCTCTTCAGCAAGGCCTTATCTCCCAGTACTGCTCCCGCACATGCAAAGCCAGACAACATCAAACCTGTAGTGAAGTAGAGAAATTAGTATTACCATTCTTCTTCTTCTTCTTCTTCTTATTATTATTATTATTATTATTATCAGTAGTAGTAGTAGTAGTAGTAGTAGCAGTAGTCATTGTCACATACAATTACAAGCCTCAGATGTGTCCTTAAATATGTTCACAAAGAACACCTCTCAAAGAAATTAGTATATTACCTTACACATTACAAATAATTACACATATACAGTATAAAAGTATATTATCAGGGACATACATTTAAAAATGCTTTTAAAATATGACTCATTTTTCACCATCGTTTTTAGGAGCATAGTCCCTAACTAGACTTGAATCATGGGTCTTGGGTTGCCATGAGTCATGCCATGGGATGCTTAAACATTGGTTATATTATTTACTTTTTTAGCAGTAGTGTCCACCTTTGGCCTTGTAGCTGACTAATAACAACTTTACTTTGTATATGTCTATCACACTAAAGCTACTTACAAGCAATGCTGTGCCTCAATCACAGACTTCCACAGGAAAGACATAACATGATAGGCACCCTTTAATTAAAGGCTTTTCCACCAGTATAACCAATGTCAGTGTCTTGCATGTCTTGCACTTGGCACTCCAGATAAATGATGCACGGCAACAGTGTCATTTATTATTGTAGAACTTTAAAACCGCTGACTCATTACTTAGTCAAACTTTTCGATATCTCCCTACACCACAAGCAGCCAGAAAGGGAAGGGAAGTAACTTTACAGGTAGAGATATCAAATAGGAATTTGGAAAGGATAATGGAGGAGGTATGCGCAAAAAGACTGATTAAACAATGCCTC
This sequence comes from Alosa pseudoharengus, assembly GCF_046254945.1. Classification (NCBI taxonomy): domain Eukaryota; kingdom Metazoa; phylum Chordata; class Actinopteri; order Clupeiformes; family Clupeidae; genus Alosa; species Alosa pseudoharengus. The sequence continues at coordinate 33,329,906 of NW_027468674.1, read as the reverse complement.
TGTCATTTAATTCAAGCTTTTAATTCATTAGTCACCATTGTCCCCCAAGGCATTATTCATCCAATCTTTCAAATGGCTCTAAGATACTCCTGAAGGCTTTGAAAAAGGCTGAGAGGAACCTGAAATTAATGTTTTCCTCCAAGATAACTATTTCATAGGTGAATAAAACACCAAGTAATAGAAATAACTATTCTTAATCTCTGTTCGCAGGAAGGATTTTGTTACAGTAATTTCCTGCCTGTGTATTAGCCGCATTGTGTATTTTTTTGTCTTTTTATGCCTTTAATGACAGGACAGTGAAGAATGACAGAAAGTGAGTGGGAGAGAGAGAGAGTAGGGGTGGTATCCGGAAAGGACCACGGGGCGGGAATCGAACCCAGGTCGCCGGCGTATGGTGCAGGTGCCCTAGCCAGTCGTGCCACGGCCGGGGCCCGCAGGACAGTGTTTTATGCAAGTTAAAAAACAAACAAACATATTAATACTTAACATAATACATAATTAACTACCCCCGTGTATTAAACTCATAGCTGAAAAAAATTTGCAAAATCAATGTATAAACCGCGGCTAATAGTTGGGAAATTACAGTACATGATACTGTTCACTATGTCCTAATAGGATCTGAGCGAGCGAGCGACCGTCTATGAATGTCTGTCTACACTGAATCCATTAAATATGCCCTTCTATTGCACCATATTTCATTCATCCAAAATAGCAGAGCAATGAGAGCAACAGAAAGAAAATAGAAACGGGTCGTCCGACAAAAGTCTCAAAACGTTGTGTTGCATCGCTCTGCTCGCATCGCTTGCAGTTTGGACACTCCAATTGAAAACAATGTAACTAAACAGATTTTTTCACTAATGTTTGCTCTCATCGCATCCTGTCTGGACATGCTGTTAGGCTGTGAATGATATGTCTTCTTCTTTCCCCAGTGTTGTCAAAGGACTTTTTGTAAATAAATAAAATGGTATTACTTTTTTACTTGAAATCTGTAACTGATAAACAATAATAAAATGGTATTACTTTTTTACTTGAAATCCGTGACTAATTAACATTGACATTAGCTTGGCTTGGCAAAACCCTGACCTGTCATTTGCCATCATTGTCCATGTCAATTTCTGTGTCACGTTACCATCAATGGTAATTGTCACTCGCTTAGAATTTTAGATGCCATAACAGCTTACTGTAACAGGCTGCTGTTTGGTAGCATAGCATTACACTGATAATTAGTTTTAACGGATGATCAATACATTTTGGAGGCAAAGCCGAGTCCTAACCATTACATTACCTTCACATTTGTTATCCTGACATGGTACAGTCCTGTGAGAATTCCCAAAAAGCGCATCAGCTCTAAATGGGCAGTCATTTCAAATTAGCCCTCTGGCATCCGTCCATGCCCTGAGGGTTGAGATCATATGGAGCCATAAGCTCGTACCATTCCATGAGGCCAGCATTTTAGAGTCCAGGTGGGGTGGGGGTCGTGCTCTTCTCACTTCAGCCAGCTTGCTCCTGCTGCTGGCCAGGATCTCATTAACCATCTCCACATCCAGGCCAAACTGAGCTGCTGTGAGCTCCTCAGAGTAGCGGACAATGAGCACATTCTGGCCCAGGAGCTCCCCGTGTGGATCCTACCCTCAGAGTCAACACAAAGTCTGCTGTTAAGCATCTCTTCATAATGCATACATCCGCATCTGAGAGTCAATACAAAGTCTGCTATTAAACATCTCTTCATAATGCATACATCCGCATCTGAGAGTCAACACAAAGTCTGCTGTTAAGCATCTCTTCATAATGCATACATCCGCATCTGAGAGTCAATACAAAGTCTGCTGTTAAACATCTCTTCATAATGCATACATCCGCATCTGAGAGTCAATACAAAGTCTGCTATTAAACATCTCTTCATAATGCATACATCCGCATCTGGAAATTAGGCATTCAAGATACTCCTTTGTGGTTGTGTTGTGCCTGAATATTGTCTAATGTCTACCCATTAATGTCTTGGAGAATACACACACACACACACACACACACACACACACACACACACACACACACACACACACACACACACACACACACACACACACCTGCTCAGGCTCCACGTTGCCTTGCTCTTTGACGCCATAGTGGTGCATGAAGATATCTGCCTTGGTGGCTCCACCAGTGGCACCTTCTACGATCTCAGACAGCAGCTGTCTAATCTCTGCAGCAGTCCACACGCAGAAAGCCCCCTCTTTCTTCTCACTGGATTCAGGTGTGGGCAGAGAATCCGCATCCTCTGCACTGTAGAAGCCCCCAGACTGCAGAGATTAGCATAAAGAGGAATATAGGATCTGTCACTGGGATCCCCTAAAACACTATTTGGAGGCTTACATTATTAATCCAGAATGAACAAATGTCATTTAAAATTATCATAAAACAGATGACTCATGACATTTCATGTCAACAACAGTCTAAAAACAGAAGATATAAAATGTATGGCACTTGAAATCACAAGCTCCCATGCTGGCATACTAGCTAGGCAAAGGCAGACTGTAGACTGCAGTGCTGAAAAGACAGCTGTTTAAGATGCTTTCACTAGTTCACATTCCTGAATTTGCATTAAGACATAAAAGCATAATACATAAAAGCATAATAGAAAAGCATGTTTGGCGAGGTCTCTGGCCATGGTCCTGAAGGGCTTCGCGGAATCGTGCCGGAGTCGACTGCGCAGGCAGGAGTCGGGCAGGATTCCGCCATACACCCCAAAAATTGCATTTGAAGATGAAGGACCCTATGGCAAGAACCACGCTGCAAATTCAATGGGAGTGCGCGAGGTGCGCTTTCCTCAGATCAGAGATAGGCGTCGGAGGACCACCGGCCGAGAGTTTTGAGGGCTTGATCGGACAGACCGTTATTTGCCGCAGTGGTGGCTGCACCAATTCCAGTGTTTCCTCTATGTTGATTTGGTAGTGGCGGCCCCGCACGGTTTAATTTTCTTCCCCCACGGTATCAGAAATGGGGCAGACGCACAATAGTCGCAGTTGCCTTTCAAAATTCATTGTGCAGACCTGTTGTAGATTCTCCAAATATACAGCTCAATCACAACTGAAAACTAGATGTACCGCAGAGCGGTACAAAATATGACCGCCGCCCAGTCCAGCACATTTTTTCCACAAAAATAAATCACGCTGAAAGGCCTATATGATTCTAACTGTCTCACTAAATTGCATTAGCCACACTCAATTCTCACTGGTATCTGCTAGACAACAAGTACCAAAACATAATTAGTTCATAGATTCCACATGTAAAATTAATTTTATACAACCCCACCCCCATCTTGCCTGTTCATAATTCTGAGAAATTCTTGAATTGTGTGCATGTGTGCGTGTACACGTTTATGTTTATGTGTGTGTGTGTGTGTGTGTGTGTGTGTGTGTGTGTGTGCGTGCTTGTGTGTTTGCCTGTGTATGTGTGTTTGTGCATGTGCATGCATGCATACATATGTCTACTGTGTGAGTATGTGTCATACGTATGATTACTGTGAATGTATGTGTGTGCGTGTGTATCTGTTTATGCACATGTGTGCACATGAAATGGGTTAACATGACCCCTGGAGGCAAACATACGGAAAAAATTGGTCATCCTAGGTCCTACGGTTCTCAAGATATTCACAGAAAACTGTGTCTGCCCTACCCTCCTTTCGGGGGGTCCAGTACAGCGGGGGGGCTACAGATCAAAACGAAAAACGATGGTTCCATGCTATCCATGTGGAGTTACATGCCCATCAAGTTTCGTGTACTCCGGTCTTTCAGTGTCCCGGGAATCCTTGTTGGTGTACGGTCACTAAATGTACACATAAATTATTTTATTGTAAGGCTCCCCATGAACGAAAGTTCACAAAACTTGGCATGCATTATGACATGGAGGGTGTCATAATGATCCTACACTTTCAATTTCGTGCAGTTTTGACCATGTCAGCCAGAGATATTGTGATGAAATCACCTAATTCTTTGCTTTTTAATTTTTAACTAGGTGGCGCTATACATGAAATAAGTGGTAATGAGATGGGTTGACATGGCCCCTTGAGATCAACATACAAAAAAAAGGTGGACCTCCTAGGCCCTACGGTTCTCGAGATATTCACAGAAAACTGTCTCCGGCCACCTACAGGCCAGTTGGTGTATAGAAACATAAATTAATTTATTGTGTGGCCCCCCATGAACGGAATTCCACAAAACTTGGCGTGCATTCAGAGGGTGTCATAATGATCCTACTCTTCCAATTTCGTGCAGTTTTGACTATGTTAGGTCACAGATACCTGCGATTACAACACCTCATTTTTACTTTTTTGTGTTTAACTAGGTGGCGCTATACATGAAATGAGTGGTTATGGAATGGGTTGACATGGCCCCTTGAGATCAACATACAAAAAAAAATGGTCCTCCTAAACCTTACGGTTCTCGAGATTCACAGAAAACTGTGTCTGCCCTACCCTCCTTTCGGGGGGTGCAGTCCAGCGGGGGGGCTACAGATCAAAACGAAAAACGATGGTTCCATGCTATCCATATGGGGTTACATGCCCACCAAGTTTCGTCTACCCCGGTCTTTCAGTGTCCCGGGAATCATTGACGGAAATTTGGACATGCGAAAAAGAAAAAAAAAAAGAAAAAAAATCTGACTAAACCTATATGACCGCCGCTTCGCTGCGCGGCGGTCATAATAATGCCTCATTGTGTGTGAATAGAGGTGAATACATATAACTGTTTGTGTTGCAGCAAAGTGGGGGGGGGGGGGGGGTCGGACAGGCCTGCCCCCACTGCTTAAAAAAATCCTAGAGGAAACACTGAATTCTAAAAGAATGAGTTGAGTAACGGTCTGCTGGGATTCCGACTTGCGTTAGAACAGCTTGAGCTGCATTTGAAACCAGAAGCAAGTGACGGCGCGTCCGTCGTCTGTAGCAAAGTGGGGATCTAAAGGGGATGCGATAGAGGAACGACTTGAATTAAGACAGCCAGGGGTGCCTGTCGTCTATGGCAGAAGGATGATTAGAATCTAATGATGATGCAAATGCCAATCTATGAGTTGACATTCAAAACAGCAAACTTGTTTGGCAAGATCTCTAACCAGGGTGGAAAAGTGCTTAGCCGCAGTGGTGGCTGTACCAATCCTGAAATAATGGGAAGCTTGAGAGATAACTTAACATGCATGCACTTGCACACATAACATGCACTTAACATGACATGCAGGGCAATGAGCTTGCAGTTGCAGAGCTCGGGGTCAGTCCAGGGGAGTACAGCTTGCAGTTGCAGAGCTCGGGGTCAGTGCAGGGGAGTACAGCTTGCAGTTGCAGAGCTCGGGGTCAGTGCAGGGGAGTACAGCTTGCAGTTGCAGAGCTCGGGGTCAGTGCAGGGGAGTACAGCTTGCAGTAGCAGAGCTCGGGGTCAGTGCAGGGGAGTACAGCTTGCAGTAGCAGAGCTCGGGATCAGTGCAGGGGGAATAGAGGACTGATGTAGTTGCTGATGCTCATGGCATGTGATTCGGAGATTTGTGAGTGATTCATAAGGTTAACATTCCAAATTACGATCTACAATTCTGCTGTTTGGCAAGATCCCTAGCCAAGGTCATGGAGTGCTTTGCAGGGATCTTGCAGGAGTGTACTGCACTGGCAGGAATCAAGCAGGATCCATGTCATGTGATCACCCCAAAAAATGCAAACCAATTGAAAAGACCCTGGCTAGGACCATGTAGGCTATAGATAAGGTGATATGAAAGGTATGTAAGGCGCCTAGAGTATTTGAGAAAGTGCTCGGGTAGACCGTTATTTGCCTGAATGAAACCTAAACGGTCTGTGCCAATACCAATATGCGTTGGTAGATATCCGAGTTGCCCTTAAAACCAATGAGGGTTACATGTGCAAAAATGTCAAATATATGCTATAAGGAGAACTTAGACATTACATAGCGTACACATGGTCTGAATATAAGGATAGTTACTGAAAGGTGATAAATGGGTGTTACAGGTTTCTACTTTGCTGTATTAAGTTTGAAGAGAACACTGAGCTACCTAGCATTATGGTAGCCGATCTAGAGAATAAATATGAACCTGTAGCAAACACTTTAATACAGGCAGTTTGCATTCAAGAGCATGAGAAGAAATTTAGAGAATGAGAGCAAGCGGCTAGGCTGGAGTAGGTTAGGCATTGACATGAAGATTAGTACAAGTGAAGAGCCTGAAGAGCCATCTTGAAGCAAGGCCGTAGTCATGATGTCAACATTGGGGGGGACCAAATCTGTGGTGGGGTCTGAGGGACCCCCAAACAGAATTTCAATACATTTCCTACCATGCAAAAATATTATTAAAAATCACAAAGAAGTCGTTAGGTCAGTCAATTAGGTTATTCCAAACTTTTGACGGACATAGGCATGGCATGGATGGATGGATTATGAACCCCTGGACACAGATGCCCCCCCCCCCCCCCTTCTGGTGAGTTTTGTGAAAAGAGAAGGGTGGAGAAGAAGCAACCTCACTGGTTCATCCCTGGAACCGTGACTCCATTTATGTTCAAAATGTATACTTTAAAAGAAATTACAAACTAGAGTATCTTGTGATAACCTCTATATTACACAGAATGTGGTTCTTTGACTTATTACTTACACCTGAAGATTTTTTTAAACTAAGGCTTAGACTCATAGGTTTGGAGCCTAATAAGATTTTGTCTTTTAATTTAGATTTTATTATGCTGGCGGCTAATCACACAATTTTAACATAGTTTGAAAGGGACCGGAGTCAGGAATAGGCTACTAAGACAGGCCCCTCTTCTGTCTGACCCACCGTTACCCAGACATCCCAAGTCTCCCGGAAGTTCCGGGAGTCTCCCGCATATTGATAACGGCTCCCTGATGCCCGCAAATTAGATAAAATCTCCCGGAATCTAGAGCGAGCGAGCAAGAGCGCGCACACGAGACCGAAACTTCAAATCGTGTGTGCATCTGAGTGTAGCGCGCACACAACGGGGATGGAGAGAGAGAGGTAGTGCGTGTGTGGCTGTTCAAGACGAAGAGCATCCTGATTGGCCAGTTTCATGTTCAGTTCAGTAGGAACAGGAGCGTCATGGCAGAGGCAGAGTGCCCCCCAAAAAGGACCCATTTCACATCAGACTACACGAAAGTGTACCCTTGTCTTATAAGAGTTCAAAATAACAATAGTCTTGCATGCTGCACTGTTTGTAGGCTAACAGTGACTTTGGCAGGTTAAATGATTGCAAAAGACATGCTGAGGTGAGTTTAACAAGTGTCATTTCATCTGCATATTATTCCAGACTAGCCTACTGGCTATTTGCCAAGGCTACATAAAGACCAAACTACCAAAATCTACATATTTTATTATCACAATTTCTAATAGGCCTTCCGTATTTGGTGTGCTGAGTAGAGACAATTAATTAACAAACATAGGCTATTCATCACTATTTCAGTATCTAAGAAGGCTAAAGTAATTTTTTATTGATATTTATTTTATTTTTTATTTATTTACTTATTTTTTTACTTTTTTTTTTTTTTTTTGGGGGGGGGGGGGGGGGGTCCCCCCCTGAAATGGCTTTTTGCAGCTTGGGATGTCTGGTTACCCCTGTATGCATTATAGACTGGCTTCTGACAGAAACTACGTTTTGTGCCAACATGTAGAAACACTAGGCCTACTACAGCCTTTAATTGGTGAATGGAGGTGCAAAAATGTTTTCTTTGGTTATTGTCCGCGATTCACATTAACTGTAGGCTATCACGTAGGCCTATTGTAAACGTCGCCACATTTGATCGTTTTGCCTGCATGGATGCCCGATTGAGTGCGCATCTAAATAATATGCAAGATGCAACAATCATTTGTAAGAGGCCTATAAACGGTAATTTCTGGCATTACTACTAGCATATGAATGCATTATTTATGTTGAAAGACGTGAAAGAAATGACACAGGCTTGCACAAATTCATCATTTAAAATAAAACTTTTCACTTTCGCTATCATTGCGAGAATAGGCTACAATATGGAAAATGTTCCCTTTCAGTCTGATCGGCTCCAAACATGTATGGGATTTCCTTAACATGTGCTACACCTTTTCAAGAAGTTTTGTGAAAATTGTACCAGTAGCTTTTGCGATATTGTTAACAGCCCTACCTCCGTAGGGTGCAGTAAATGGAAGCTTTTGATAGCGCACTCCATTAACTAAAAACGGAAAATCACCAGGACAAACCACTCAGGGTGTAGGCTACTCTGGAACCATAGGTCACTAATTTGTGCGTTATTTACGTTTGATTACATTTCAGATACAGTTCGTGTTGGTTTCCTGTAGGCCTATATAGCGCTTTATTCTTTCTTTATTTTTCTATGTCCGAATATTGGGGGGGACATTTTGGTCATATTTGAATATTGGGGGGGGGACACGTCCCCCTCAATGTCTATGGTGACTACGGCCCTGTCTTGAAGCTAAAACGGATTAATGGATGTTAAAAAACCCATGCTTGGCAGAGTCTATGGCTCAGCCAAATTGCTCTGGGGGGGATCGTGCAGGAGACACTGTACAGGCAGGAGTCAGCAGGATCCGTGTATACAGCCCAAAAATGAGGGCAACTAAGACACCTTAAAAATGACGCAAAAGGGTTTGTAAAGAGCAAAACATGAAGAGCGGAAAGAGAAGATTGACCTGGGTGTGATCTGGAAAACATTGTTAGAAGGATGCGGTGACCAGTGTTTCCCACAGAATTGAATTCCAATTGTGGTGGTTGGTTTGCAGAATTAACTTGAATGGAACCGTTTATCAAATTAGCACAGCGTGGTTATGATGCTAACCAGATTTAAGCACAATTTAATACAACCTGGAAAATCATTGTGTGGTGGTCAATGTTGATATTGTGGTAGGCCGCTACAAATAAGTCAATGTATGGGAAACACTGGGTGACACCAATCCAGGGAAAGAGGGGTGAGGGAGAACCAGGGACGCGGTCCTTGGCTGGGGAAGAGACACGGGCACGAACGCGGTTCACGCCGGTGGGAGATGATGGGGAAAGGGAAAAGGTAGCGACGCGGTCGTCGCTACAGGGGAGGGGGAGGAGGTTGCACAGCACCCTGGGTCTGCAAAGAGAAGAGGCTTGATTAGCTGGAATAGAGAAAAGAGACCGCAGTAGTGGAAGGCAAGGTAGAGGGCTGCACGCGGGCACCCATAACTTGCTGGGTTGACAAAGCATGTTGCATGGACAAAGGGAGAGACTCGGAGGAACGGAGCTCCACATACGGCGCAGGTGCTTGGCTGATTGACTAGCAGGAGGGAAAGAGAAAAGGATTGAGCTCAACACTCTGACTGAGGACAAGTTTCAGGAGAAAATCAGGAAAGTGTTGGCCTTGATTTGAAATTGTTTAAGAATGTATGTTTCATTTTAGCCAACACCTATCAAGCAATTCAAAATGAGCGAATTACATTTAGCCACAAAGTACAATGGAGACGATAGTAGTCTATTAGTTGTAGGCTGATGCTTACAACATGCTTTGATGATACAGGCCTAACACCCCAGGATAGTGCATATTATTATATAGAGTTGTGATAATTGAGTTTGAGTAATCCAGGGATAGCAATAGCGCCAATTTAGCAATATGAGGTGCTATGGAAACCAGGAAGTAATTAAAATACTGTAGCTAACAGCAAGAGAAGTGGTGAGCAGCACATTATTAGAGAGGATTCCAAGGAACAGCAGAGCTACACGCTGATGTAGGTGGGTCATTCCACGAAAACGTGCCATTTTATGTCCCTCAAACAAAAGTGTCTTGCAAAGCTGAATTAACAATATTTTTTTCATAATTATTTTATATTTTAGGAAATATAATAATGGTAAAAATAAATTATTTACTTTTTAAGAATACATCTTTTTTTTAAAGGATTTTAAGCACTTTTCGTATTAGGAATATTGCAAAACTGTAAAAATGGCTTGTCCCTCGGTATGATTTGTCTAGTATCACTGGCTATTTAGGATTAAAAAAGTCAAATTATCATAAAAATAAATACATGTACAAAAAGCTTAAAGTGTTTGTTCATGGATCATTAAACAATTTTATTTGGAATGTTTTTAAAATTATGAAAAAATCAACATTTTACATTTGTCCCCATGTTATCGTCAACCCTGTTACTTTTGGATAAAAACCCCTTTGGAGAAAATTAACTGTGCCAAAAGTTACATCATTTTCAGGAAGTGATATCCCCTGCCTTCCAGGAAGTTAATGGTGAAAAGACCAGAAAAGTGTTGTTCTCTTTTAATGACTTTTATTACGGTTTTGCTCCGTCTGACAGAAGGGGACAAGCTAGTTTCGTCAACCCTGTTACCACAAAATCATGCATTAAAAAATTATTTGATTGAAAATGTAAATGTAAATATTTAACAGCATTTTAACCTCTCTTGAATGCACACCATGTGGTGTCCTGGTGTCCACCACATGGCTAGTAATGGCTGCCGATAACATTTCATCAACCCTGTTACTGTCAACCCTGTTACTGTCAATCCTAAAATCTAATAATTCATGTGTTCAACTCCAGAATTATTTATGTAACACATAATTATTTGTATAATATTCATAAATAGTTACAAGAGCACTCTTTATTTTATAATAATATATGTTTTTTTTTGGTAACAGGGTTGACATAGCACACATACCTCCATTGACTATTTGTTAAAGTAAATAAATAAATAAATAAGATAGCCTGAGATGGCACCGCATGTTTTTCTGAGAGGTAAGAATCTACTTCATCCAAATAGGTGCTTCAAGATTTTAAAAACAGTACTTTGAAAATTAGATATTTTGAATGCAAAATGGCACGTTTTCGTGGAATGACCCAGGTGCTTCCATGGTCAGCTAGGAGTGTAACAGAGCAAAGCTACACGCTGGTGTACCTGTGCTCCCATGGTCAGCTAGGGAAGGCTTTAATATGCTGGCACTCTCAACACAGAGGAAGGCGGGGAAAAAAACTCCCAAACACTTTAAAGGAGAAAAAATGCCTTCCTTGCCCTCCTAGCAATGAGCGACAGAGCAACAGTATCAGCTGCCTTACAGCCAAAGCCGGCATTGAGGTGGGGGTAAAAGCGGCAAAACTGACCTCAACTCCGCATCACACACACTGGGACTCCATATTTGTGCATGTCTGGATCAGAATGATACCAGATTGTTGCGGCACAGAATCTGGCCGAATGACAGTTCAGCTTGGTGTTCATTAAGAGGCCGTTTACACGACACCGCCGGGTGGATTTTCTCTTACCGCTTTCACACCTTTAACGACTCCGGCAAGAAAAAACCTCGCGTGTACACACAGAGGACAGAGATGTAACCGGCTAAATGTGCTGTAGTGCATATGCCAGACCAGTCGATGGCGCCGCTGTGCAGAAGCTTCATGACAATTTCGCGTGAATCGCGTAGAAGAAAACATTGTTGAAACAGTTTGTTAAGCCAGAGAATGTGTAATAAGTGCTCTGGTTAAGCAGTCGCATGAAATAAGGAGACTACAGAGAATTCGGTTTTCAATTCAACTGTTAAACTAATAAAGTTCATTTTCAAGGTATGTGACTGCTATGTGAAATTTCAAATGCTTAGCCTATCTGAGCACCACCACTGGAGAAAACACTAACATGCAGTAAGCTAATGTTAAGCTAAGTTAAGCTAACGTGTACTTCTAACTTAGCCACTAAAGGCTGATAGGCTACACTGTGCACATAAATCATGACAGGGGAAAGAAAAACATTTTAATATGATAAATAAATGGTTTGGTTTGTTTTGACAAGCAACATGTCAGGTCGAGTGCCGTGGCTATGTCGTCATAAAGTTGCCGGCTTCGCACCTACAGGTGTCTACACGGCGAAAGTTAGCCGGCGGTTTCAAAAGTTCCCACTTCGGAAGCCGGTTTCAAAAGCTATCGGTTTCAGTCTCCTAAACTGCCGGCTGTACATGCAATGCGTAACCGTTAACAAAACCTCACCGGTTTCACAAAAACCGGCGTCGTGTGCACGGCCCCTAAAGGTTAGCATCATGAACACCGCAGCGCAATGCGTTCAATACGCATCTTACTAATGCATCTTATCACAAATCAAACGCCGAGATAAGACTCTTCAAACAGGCAAAGTGGTAGCAGTCAGCAACATGTAGATGCGTTAGCTGTACTTTTGCCACTTTGTTTGTCTAAAACAAACAAAGTGGCAAAAGATGTAACGTTAACGTGTTAGAAGTTACAAGCTGGGACCCACGCAAATCACGGAATACAGGCACATTGGCTACTGAAGCAAATTTGAGTGACAAACAACTTAGGATAGACAACACGTTGGTTAACACAATTCCAAGCAAACTTTACCAAAGAACCACGAAGGACTGGAAGCCTGATTTATCAGAAATGTCACGTCTATATAACATGGCCGCTTGCAATGTTCAAGTGTGATTCACGGGATATTTAGCCTACACTGACTTCAGTTCACCCTATGCCTCCAGACAAGCAGTAGCCTAGTGGCTACTCCATGAGCCTGTAACTATTAACACAGCCAATGTGACCGAAAAGTTGTTAGCTAAAAACAGGCAAATAGCAAAACAAGTGCCTTCATCTAGTAGGCTATACATGTTTGTGACATGTATTTCAACTAGTGATGTTACGGTTGATACCGAGGCTCCGAAGCGTGTGTCGAGAACGTCAAGCCATTCCCAGCAAAGCCCCGTATCGAGGCTTGAGTTGTATTGGTAATTTGACGTCAGGCGTGACGTTCGAGGCCTCGTTTGGCTCCACTGTTTCGAGTTGTGGTTCACTTTAGGCAGGACGGTTCAACTATTAAGATGACCCATACTCGGATACGTAGCCTACTCGCAGGTAGTTGTCAGTCGTTGGTTGGTTGTAGGCCTATATTTCACTGCTCTCTGTTCATTTAAAATACTACCCAGTTACCAAAGCACTTTCACTGGCCTCTGTTCTTCAAACATACTCAGTTACAAAAGCACTTTGCTCTCTTCTGTGTCATTTTACCCAACGTCAGCTTACAATTTAATATAGATTTTTTTCTCTGGAAGAAGGCTGATTGTAGGATAGGACACTGGGTAAGACGTTGGACTAGCAATCACGCGTCCTGGGTTCAATCCTTCCTCGAGATTATATATTTTCGCGGATCACCTTCTACTTCATTTGTTACAAAAAGAGAAAATATTTTATTACAATGAAGTCACTCTTTGGGACACTGGGCAAGGCGTTAGGGTTAGGGATCTTGCAACTTGGGTTCGATCCTTGACTCGATTTTCATGAATTTTCACAGATCGCCTATAGCTACTACTGTAATTGTTAGGCTACAAAGAGAGGAAATATTTCAACATGGGAATCGGTTGTATTCCCCAGTGCCTGTACTTATGAATGTATCAAGCATTTGCAGACCAAATGGCGCTTTTTGTATTGCTCTTGTGTGTGGAATTTTGATGTGTTGTATTTTTATTGACCAGTAGGTGTCCTAGGGTGCATTCGAAGCCAAATGAACCACTTTTCAACACATTTGGCTGGAAAGCTTCAAGGGTTCAAGAAGCTTCATCTCGCCATCACTAATTTCAACATTCAGCAGGAACGAGTGGGCTTTACAACCAGCTCTAATACAAAGCAACAAGATAAGAACTACCTCCCTCCAGTAGTTTCCCATGCAACATAGACCATGAACTTCTTGACACAAGAGAGCAAACCGGTAGTCACTGCGAGCGGAGTAACACCGATGCTGCAACTTCGGCAGGTAGACTGAGAATAAATAACCTGACCGACTGAAGAAGGAGGCGTGGCAAATTCCGTCACGCTCCTCCCGAACTTCCGTTTGTAAAACGCCATTTATGGATGCTTTTGACTAAACTAGTGAGCTAATAACTACAGCACACTTGCCATACACATATCAACCATAAAACAGCTGACTGATGAAAACTGATGCATTTTGGAAGAATATTTGGGGACAATGTAGATTCTAGTGGAAAAGATGTTTGACTTTTTCAAGGGGATTTCATCCCTAGACCAGTAGGCCTATAGAGCTGCACAGTCCCGCCCACAGCCTATGCCGGATGTAAAAAGTCAATGCAATTTCTCCATTGGGAATTGCGGTGTAAGCCATAAAAACTTAACTGCACGTGGTAGACTTAAAACCAGCTACGGTTGTACTAAGCGATTGTATATGCTCCTATAGACACCAAGAGTTCGTGGGGCACTAACCTTGTTTTGAGATAAATGCCTTTTATTCGCGATCTCTTGGATAAGTACTTCATTACCCACAATCCTGAACAATCCCACAATCCCACAGTAATGCCTCTGATTGGTGGAAAGGCCGTTATGGTCATAGTTTGAAACTTTCTCAGCTGAAAAATATTGACAAAGATGGAGGAGTTTTTTGCTGCCTATGGCGAAAATCTTAATGTGATTAAAAACTTTCTTGACGAATATTGGTACTTGTATCAACAAGGATTGGGGTTTATACATCACACGAACTTAGTCAGGGCCAATACACTATCAAATAGACAGTGTTGGGAGTAATGCGTTACAAAAGTAATGTAATTACTGTAATATATTGCTGTTTGCGGTAACGCGGTAATGTAAGGCATTACAAAAAAAAAATTGGGTAATATTTACTCGGTACAAACTTCAGTAACGCGCGTTACAATGCAGTTTAACCCAAAATTAAGCGCTTGTTTTGTTTTGATACATATTCGCAAACACCACGCGAGAACAACAGAGGAGAAAAAATCCGCGCAAAATAGTAGAACGTTATCCTGATACTGGTTGAATATGACTGTGGCTGCAGCAGACTCGCAGGCGGACTCTATTTGCGGGATGGACATAAGCCTACGCTCATTATTTTCAGCTTGTCAAGGCTATGAAGAACATAATAGTTAGTGCACTTTGTGTGCGAAACCGAAAGATCTCTCAGCTCGCGAAATAGCACAAGTAAATTAATGAAACATCTAAAGTAGTGCCAAGCTAATCTTTTTGATTCTTGATAAAACACAAACTATGCTGTTGTGCATGTCAGCTTTGTGCTGTGAACTTCAATTGAAGAGAATAAAGGGATAGAAATGCAGAAAAAGATTGTGTAGCCTGGCAGTGCCACCGCTCCCACCACACGCATCACGCACTTTGCGTTGGGCACCAAAGGACAGAGGGGGCACCCAAATGTAACCAATGAATAGTAGCTTTACTGCAAACTGTGTTTCACTCTTCATCAATAACGTTTACAATGTCAAAATGCACTAACACGATGTTACATGCAAGTTTGATACATTTTGGCTTCTCAATCACCACGTAGTACTAGAATTGGTTGGTCTTCAATCATTCGTTTTCCAAGCATTTAGGCTACATGAAGCACATTATATGCTGAGTCGATTGAAACGCATTCCATTCAGATAGCTAGGTGGATACCAGGCTCATAATTTACTTGTATTCGCAAAACGAAATGTGAAGCAACATGTCATTGCATACTTCCATTTCCAAAGCAATGAAGGTTGCTTAAAACAACTTAACATTGTGCATATTATTGTTAATATTGTGCTATCAATGTAACTCAAACAAATAAGGCTTGTAAACAAGAGCTGGCAAAAGGGCATTATGACAACAAAGATCAATGCTCTTAAAGTGACAGTGCACCATTTATAAGTAAAACAGCATTTCTTCAGAAATTAATGTTTACAAATACACAGTAATGGTCTGTAAATAATAGGCCTTTTATTTTACTTTAGGTGTTTGAGTTATCATTTAAATGTCACTCACTCAAAGCCACTCACTTAGGGCACCGAAATGGCCAGCAGGCCACCATCTTGACATGTCTTTATTAAAGGAACCGTATGTAAAAATTGTATTTCAATTAATCATAAAATTGCCCTGATATGTCACTAGACATTACGAAATCATGTTCATTTCAAATACTTATATCACTGACAACAGTAGTCTGGCCAGGATATTGTAATTTAAAAAGTGAAGTTGCAGCCCTCAACTGATGTTGATGTTGTCATGTTGTGTTTTTGCCTAATGCGCCACCCTCCACCTATCTACTAATCACAAAGTCAGTAGTGTTTCGTCATCCGGTTGCCAACTCTGCCAGTCAGAGAGGAGGGGAAGGGGATACACCGCTCTACAGTAATTTTAAAGTGATTGTAGTACCCGTTTTCGCCACAATCTTACATACGGTTCCTTTAAGCTTTGATTTACAATATAGTAGGCTCTCTATTGATTTTAATGAGTAGGCCTAGGCCTTAAAGTTACAGTATTTCTATCACAATTTACCAGACTGACTTTTTGTCGGTTTTTAACAAAATTCTGACTATGATTGTTCCTTGTATTGCATTATGAGCACTGCGCCTATTGCATTCTACTGTTGCCTTAAGCCTAGCTCAGTCATTATGCTATACCACATCTCCCTCCATTGGAAGAGCAAGCTGCATTGAGTGTAATAAACTGCATTTAGAATGGCAAATCCATATTTCTAGATATTTTGGTGAAAGTAACTTAAAAGTAATGCAATAGTAGTGTAATGCCTTACAATTCAGAGACAGTAATATTATAATGTAACAAATTACTTTTAAATGACAGTAATAAGTAATGCATAGTACATTACGATTTTGAAGTAACTTGCCCAACACTGCAAATAGACCACTGTAAATGTTAGTTTAAACACTCAAACTTTTCAGGTAGGCTAGCACTAGCCGACAGGCTAACCTTTAGCATTTCCGACATTGTATGTCATTACATAATGGTTTGCAATTGCAGCTAACATTAGCCTACATGCTGCAACACAGGTATGAATATTATGTTTTAGTGAGTGTCCAAAGGGGTGAAAGCCACTTTAAATCGGGTCACATTATTGACTGTTGTGTGTCCGAGAGTCAGTTTGTGGGTTTTGTAAGGGTCAGCAGCATGAGGGACAAGACCTACAAAGTTGTGGTGAGTTAGCTAAGCAGGGAGGTTGTAATGTTAATGCTGCTAGCAGTGCTAGTTAACATTAGCTAGGCTACTGTAGCCTTCATACTGTATGATTCATATTAATCATTAACCTAGGAATACTTCGTGCATTTAATGAACATTTTGTGTAATAATTCACGGCAAATTAATAAACTGAATTTGGTGGTCCAAGAGCAGACCATGCATCAGCCCGACTGAGCAGTGATGACAGCATAGGATGAGTCAGGTAACGTTATGAAGCACTGCCGTTAACGTTAACCGCTTTCACACACACGATATAAAATACACGATGATAAATATAAAATTCAATATCAAAACACTATTATTTACACGATTACTCCTGAAATAACTGCTATTAACTGCACAATCACTATATAAATATCACTGTTTGGAGGAAAGGGTTCGCTGCTGTCGCCGGTTGGAAATGAAATATTTCGCGCTGGTTCGTGCTGCTTATTTATTTTTCAGTGAGGCCCGGTGGTTTATGGGATGAGTAGTTCCTTCGCTCGGAAATGAAAATATGTACACAGTCTTGTACCTTTGACTTTTTTTGGATTTTCTCTTCGTTTTTTCACTCGAAATGATATGTTGTATGCTTATGAGTTATGCCGTAGCTGGTTAGCCTAAGACATGCTGTAAAACTCTTTAGATACGGATTTTTCCAAACGTCAATGGGACAAATGAATGGGAAGCTTACATCCGGCACCTAACCGCGTTTTGGCTGTGGGCGGGACTGTGCAGCTCTATAGTGTGATGCCATATGTCATGAAATATAACTGCCAAGGGATTTTCTTGTTATTTGTATCAATATGTCGGTTAAATTATGGAGTTGACATTTTCTGTCATGTTATGGTCATGGTAAGAACATGCTATTCATCTTGTACGCCAGACTATATAGAATGTGGATGTGAGCAGCCACAGGGAGCAAGTGAAGGGGAACAGGCAGTGGACTAACAAGTCCTAGAGCAGACACGTGGTCGTGTTCTGGACCATGTGTGTTCACATGCAGGCAGACCTATTAGGGCCCACTCTGCCCATTATGAAATCAAATATAGTCTTTTTGACATCAATTTATTGATTTTGTCGCCCGGATTATACGTGTGATAGGTCATGTGGAATCAAGAGTACACACATACACTGTATGCATTTGACCTGAGCATACATGCATGCAGGGACAGTTCGGCTGCACTATAGTATACTGTACTGCAGGGTTTGACAGTTTGTCCTAGACCATAGAATGACTGTGATAATGTAGTGGTGCGGTGTGTTCACAACCAGGTATATGAATACTAGCAAAGACCCAAAGGGATAAAAGCTCAAACTCAAAGATTAGAAAGAATAATGTCTGCATACAACACATCAGCCTTCTACCAGTACACATTCCTTGTGTTCACTGTGGTCAGGAACGATTCCAGTGAATTCAAATTGGACTTGGACACAGTAAATGAATGTTGATCCAAACTGAAAATGATGTAATCAGCTAATCATATACAATGATATACAAGAAGTGTTATTTTTATGTTAATATGTTTCTCACTGAGGTTTTGAAGCAGTTTGGCGAAATGTCTGCTTTTTCCACTGGCAGATGATCAGAACTGAACAAGACTACAGAGACAGTGAGTAAAATATCTTAAATGGCATATGGCAACCTTATTCAAAAAGCTTTGTAAAATACTGATCTAAATGTGGCATCTTTGATGGTTTCCATGTTGTAGTTGCCAAGATGACACCAGAAGATTAATAACAGAAACTAAGAAATTTAAAAAGGAGCAATATTCATCATCACAGGCATGTCTTTGGGGGTGGCAGTGAGCAAGCTACTCTAATTTTAGGAATATTCATATACATATTATCTGCAATATTAAGCCATCAGCTCCCCACTGCCTCTCTTAAATTACAAGTGCAAAATCATGGGCCAAATATGTGGAGCTCCTGGAACGCTCTTATTTTTTATCATTACAATATCTAACATATCACTGTTTATATTACAGTATATTAATACTGTACCTACTTTGTGCTAAATTGCTTATGTTACAGTATTAATCCACTTTGTAAATAGAGAATATACTCTATAAAAGAATATCTTTACTTCAGTACAAAAACATTTTCAGAACTGAATAAAAACCAGAGACAATCTCCTATCGTCCTTCCATATTATGTCGTAAAAAGCAAAATAACACTTGCCTCTAATCATAATCCTTCCCCACTGGATTACCTGGTATAACAATTATACTATATAAAAAATAAGACATTAATTATTCCAGTGAACAAAAATGACCATCACTGGTGAATGTGCCTTATATTACCATGTTTTCTTAATGTAGAATTACTCTATAAATCATGGAAAACATAATCATAACCAATATAGTCTAATTGTGACCTCTACATGTAAGGGTAGGCCAATTCATCACCACACTATGGTTTGGCCATTGTGTTCCTTCTACAGTACAGAAATGAGTTGACCTCAAAACGAGGGGCTTTGGCTATGTGGGAGATGTTCAGCAATCTATCGCCAGTGGTACGGTGCCGCGTCAGCAGGGGCTAACAGACGCCGGCACTAATGAGGGGGAAGATAGCTCACCTTGTCACTCAGATCCCGAGAGACATAGAGCAGCACGTCACGAGCCACATCTGCAAAAAACTGTTCCTTGGACACCTGTGGCCAACCCAACCAAAGAGACATATGTCTTAATGTAGCCTTTCAAGTCAAATGTTATAAGCTAATATGATATGCCCTTAGAAAACCCTACTTCTTACCAAAGAATACAATACAAAAAGTGTATAGCGGAGAATGAATGCTTGGAAAACAAACAAACTGGGGCATTCCCTTCCCACCCAATAAAATGAACCTTCAAGCTTTATGCTGAATAAGTGTGTTAGTCTAGGTTGTGATCTATGACTATCCAGAATGAAGACACATACAGATGCACATAAACAAACACACCTGGTAAGCTGTGATGTAGGCCACCGCCAGCTGGGCCTGGTCGTACAACATCTTCTCAAAGTGGGGCACATGCCAAGAGGAATCTGTGGAGTAACGGTGAAAACCCTGAGAAAACAGAGAAGGAAGGGGAGGGAGAGAGAAAGCACAAGAGATGGAGGGAGAGTCTTATTGAAAGTACAAAATTAAAGTAAAATAGGAGAAAACATCAGTCAAAGTTTAAAAAATCTAGAACTTTTATAGATGGTGTATAGTACTGTAATACTATAATATAATACCCTTGCATTGGGGGTGACAAGGACAAGATTTCACATTCTATCATTGTGAAATTATTAAATATGTTAAATTGATAAGATCTCATCACAGTTCAAACAATTCAAGTGTAATTGTCTTCAAGCTATTTAATGCATAAGACTTATGAGCCTGAAAAACACACATCAAAGCCATTAAAAATATGTTCCTTGTTCTCATCTGTGTTTACTTAAAAAATAGTACTATCCACCCACTCCACACTTCTATGCAATCATAAGTATTCTCTAGCCATCTTTAAAGGTTGTATCAGCGATTGCAGGCCCAAAAAAGGCCCAAACATAAATGATCACATTCATCTAATCTTTCCTAACGATCCGCTAGCTGCCTGCCCCATAAGCAGGCCGTTAAAAAAATGTGTCTCTGTAGGCAGCCTAGGCTCTGAGATCTGCACACAAAAACAATTGCTAACAACAAGTGTTGCCAAAATAAAGTGTTCCAACCAATAACCGACGAGATGCGTGTTCAGGAGAGTTTCAATTGCACGGGAGGGAGGGGGAGGGAGTAGCGAGCTTTTTTTGTTTGTTTGAACGTCAACAGAAGTGACGTTACCCCGCCATCGCTGATACAACCTTTAAAGCTCACTTCACCCTGGATGGCCCTTAAATCCCACCTAGATCTAGGAAGCCAGTGAAGATGCTGAGTACAGTCTTCAACTGCAGCCTCTGAGATTCATTCCGACATCAACCAAGGAGCTCAAAGCTTGGCTTGTTCAGGTGAATAAGTCAAACCTGCCTGAAAGATTCAAATCCTGGATTTAGCAACATGGCATACAGCCTCACATTCTCTGGTCTCTGTATCATGATGCTGTATCAAGTACAGATATTAGAGCAGTGAAAGACCTTGGAAAGAAAAATCACCATCTACCTTCGCAGGTGGCTCAGCTTGCCATAGAGTCTTAACAATGCAGTAACAATGCAGCAACATTCTGAAGCTTCCATTCACCAGCACTGCAGAGGAGCTGCCTGAAAGCCCAGGGAGAGGGTTGCTATCATGATCCCAGCATGATCCCAGCAGCAGAGTGGTAGAAAAGCCCTATCTAGGGTTGCACCAATACTGGTATCGAATATTGTATCGGTGTGAATATACTCATACTCATATGATAGAAATACTGCCTTATTGATAACTCATATCGCAAAGTACCCATATGTACAGTAAGTAGTACTCATACTCAGTCTGAAAATAGTGGTATTGGTGCATTGCTAGCTCTATCCATATTCCTAGCCCCGACAACATCTCATCCTCTGAGAGCAATGCTTCAAAACAACTGGTTATGGGGAAACTGACAGAACCTGAGAGGACCACATGGAGGAAGCATTCAAGAGAAAGCATACAAAGTAGCAGAATCTTCTGGGCCAATGGTGATGACAGGGATGGCGAGCTAGCTGCAAGCCTGTATGAGTGGGTTGCAGAGTCTTTGTAAGTCGCTCGCTCTGCAGAGCATTTGTACTGCTTGGCATCACAGAGATATAAAAAAGAGGAGTCATCACATCCACCTCTGAGGCCGCAAAGAGAGGGTCCAGTTGCTTCTGGATCAAGAGGATTGATCTGTGGATCACTGCTACTGTAATGCAATTTGGAGAGTGATGGTCCCTGACTGGGTATGATGTTGCAGGATTCCTTCAAGATTCCTTTTACTCAGTACAGTTTCCATTTTACTGCCACCAAAAGCACAACCAGACCATTCCCTCCACCATGCTTGACACTTCTCCAGCATCTGGTTGGTCACTAATGTTCTTCTTTGTGATCAGAACAGCAGAGCTTTGTCTGTGTATAACATTTTTTTCCTGTCTTCTTTTACCAATCTTCATCTTTTCTTTACTTTTTTTGGCTAGTCTGAGATATAGGTTTTTCTTTCTCTGTCTAGAAGATCGGCATCCTGAAGTCACCTCTTCTGTTAACACTGGTGTTTTGCAGGTACTATTTAACAAAGCTGCCAGTTGAGGACCTGTGAGATGTCTGTTTTTCACTGGACAGACTAATGTCAAGCATTTGTTCACTGGGGCCTCCCAATCCTCTCCAGTTTATGCTTTTCTGTGGAGGGAGTAGCACACAGCGATGTATGAGATGTTCCGTTTCTAGACTATTTCTCACATGAAACGTCCTTCATTTCTCAGAGCAAAAAGAAAGTTTCAGAAAAAAGAAGAAAGTTCTTTGTTTCTGGCCATTTTGTGCTTTTAATCGAACCCACAACAAATTATGCTCCAGATACTCAATTCATCTAAAGAAGGACAGTCGTATTGCTTCTTTAATGAGGGCCACAGTTTCAGCTGTGCAAACATAATTACAAAAGGCTTATCTAATGAACAGTTAGTTAGCCTTTTAAAATTCTAAACTTGAGCCCCATTTACATACAAGATAAACGCTAAAGTTGAATCAGCAAACACTGCACCTGCAATGTAGTGCGATACACACTTTTCTTCTGTGTGAAAACAAGCCAATTGGTAAGCAGCTTTGAGAAGGGCAAGGGGGGGGATTTACTCGCTATACTAATATGAGACGCAACTTACACTTGCTTTACTTAATATTCGATCACTGTCAAGTAAAACTGCCTTGGTTAATGAAATTATTACTGACAATCATATAGATGTTATGTGTCTTACTGAAACCTGGCTTAAACCAGATGAATACCTTCCATTAAATGAGTCTACACCTCCCTCCCATTTGAATTATCATGTACCACGCCACACTGGCAGGGGAGGTGGAGTAGCTACAATCTATCTATCTAGTCTTCTCACATCTCCCAAGCTCACACACAAGTTTAAATCTTTTGAAGTTCTAGTCCTCAATTTTTTACCGCCAGACTGGAAAACTGATCAGCCTGTAACTGTGGTCACATTGTACAGACCCCCTGGCCCCTACACTGATTTCTTAGAGGAATTTTCTGATTTCCTTTCTACTTTAACTATCCAAACAGAAAAAATACTTATATTGGGTGATTTTAATATTCATATGGATAATGTGCACGATTGTCTCACAATTGCATTTCAATCCCTAATTGACCATGTCGGGTTCTGCCAAAATGTTAATTCGCCCACGCACCGACATAACCATACTATTGATCTAGTCTTATCATACGGCATAAACATAGAGCAGTTAACAATCTTGCCACAACACCCGACCTTAACTGACCACCATCTAATTACTTTTACAATGACATTACAACATGCAGTACCCAATTTAGCTGAATACTACAGCCGCGGCTTATCTGAAAAAACTAATGCAGACTTTCTAGAAAAAATTTCGCTTACGCTTGCCCCATTCCGGACTCATGTGGTAGGCCTATCAGAAGGCCCATTCCTTAATCCAGCCGAGGTCGACTTGTTAACTGATAATGTGATGAACTCATTACGCTCAACCCTTGATTCAGTAGCACCACTCAAAAAGAGAATGAGAAAACAAGTAAGGCGTGCTCCATGGTATACCACACAGACAAAAACACTCAAACGAACAGCGCGTAAACTTGAACAAAAATGGCGTACCACTAAATTGGAAGTTTTTCGCCAAGCATGGAAAGATAGCCTTATCACCTACAAAAAAGCACTCAACGAAGCCAAGTCAACTTACTACTCCTCGCTGATCGAAGAAAACAAAAACAATACAAAATTTCTCTTTACCACAATCTCCCGCCTGACGAAGAACCACACCGAAGTAACCGAATCTATCCCTATTTGCCTAAACAGTAATGACTTCATGAACTTTTTCAATGACAAAATTGAAACAATTAGAGATAAGATTAATATCCAGTCAGTCTCACCAAATATTTATACTCCATTGCTGAACGGTAGCGAAAACATAATTGAATCACAGATGAGACGAACAACGTTGAATTCATTTACACCTATTGACATATTAGACCTCACTTCCACAATCTCTTCATCAAAATCTACAACTAGTCTACTAGATCCTATTCCTACTCATCTTCTGAAGACTGCTCTTCCTTTGTTGGATAATGCTTTGCTCCAGATTATAAATAACTCACTGCTATCAGGCCATGTACCACAGTCGTTTAAGTTATCTGTCATTAAGCCATCCCTCAAAAAGCCTACCCTTGACCCTAACAACCTGGCCAACTATAGGCCTATATCTAATCTCCCTTTTTTGTCAAAAATACTAGAAAAAATAGTGTCGAAACAAATTGGTACCTTCTTGCATATGAATAAAATCCAAGAATTATATCAGTCTGGTTTCAGAGCTCACCACAGTACTGAATCAGCCTTAGTTAAAGTTTTTAATGACCTCCTCATCGCTGCCGATAATGGACATATATCAATATTGGTCCTCCTGGACCTCAGTGCTGCCTTTGACACCATAGACCACAACATACTACTCCACAGGCTTGAACATTCGATAGGCATTAAAGACTCAGCACTCGCTTGGTTTAGATCATACCTTTCCAACCGCAGACAATTTGTACAGGTTCACAATGAATCATCTACCCAGACTATGGTAAAATATGGGGTGCCTCAAGGCTCAGTACTAGGGCCCCTGTTATTTTCTCTCTATATGCTTCCTCTAGGCTCAGAAATTAGGAAACATGGCATTAAATTTCATTCTTATGCAGACGATACACAACTATACCTTTCCATAAAACCTGACGAATTGACTCCGTTAGCCAAACTTGACACATGTATACGAGACATAAAGACATGGATGACAAACAATTTCCTGCTTTTGAACTCCGATAAAACAGAAGTCATGGTTTTAGGTCCTAAAAAGATGAGGGATATCCTATCCTCATCACAGGCTACATTTACTGATCTCCGACTATCCTCATCCACATGTGTTAAAAATCTAGGAGTCACAATTGACCAAGACCTATCACTAAGTAATCACATAAAACAGATTACCAAAGTTTCATTCTATCATTTAAGGAACATTTCAAAGATAAGGAAGTCTTTATCCCTACCAGACGCTGAGCAATTAATCCATGCTTTTGTCACCTCAAGGATTGATTATTGCAATGCTCTATACGCTGGCTGCAATAACACCTGTCTAAAGAGCTTACAGCTTATACAAAATGCAGCTGCTCGCACACTCACTAGAACTAAAAAATATGAACATATTTCCCCTATCCTGGCATCTCTACACTGGCTGCCTGTTAGAAGTCGCATTGACTTCAAAATATTACTTCTAACATACAAAGCCATTAATGGCCAGGCACCAGAATATATTAAAGATCTCCTAGTTCCATATAACCCACCCAGACCGCTACGATCACAGAATACTGGCCTTCTTGTAATTCCAAGAATCTCAAAAACTACAGTAGGAGGCAGAGCTTTCAGCTATCGCGCACCCGTCCTCTGGAATAATCTTCCTACCTCAATTCGACTAGCAGACACCCTCCCTATTTTTAAGTCTAGACTTAAAACATACCTCTTTACTGCCTCCCATAGTTAGGTATGGTGCGTGGAAATTCACCCACCTCAGGGTTTTTTGGAATGGACCACCCTGCTGAGTCCTCGTGTGACTGGCACCCCAGTCGCACGTGCGATGGTGGTCACTGACCATACCTGCGCTGGTGTCGACTACCCCTCACCATGCCTTAGTTATGCTGCTATAGCATAGTGCTGTCATGGACTTTTCATGTGTCACGCCGTACAACCCCCCCCCTCTCCTCTCCCCCCTTCTCTCTCTCTCTCTCTCAACTCTCCCTCTCTTGCCTATTCCCACCATGGTATACTGTAACAATATATAGTACTACTGATTACTTATTGACATTAACCATTTTGATTTTCAGTAATACTAACCCACTCTACATCTCTCTTTCTTCCCCCTTACTGTTCCTCACTTGTGAGGTATATCATCACCAGTCATCAACCATCCGTGTGTTGGCCCTCCTCTCACCCATCTCACCTGAAGTCCCATCCTCGACTGCCCTATTACTGCCCCCTAACTGGACTCCTGGCCCGTACAGCCTAGCGACCCACCACCAGCCTATGACAACTCTGCCCGGATTACTGGCCCATCCACCAACCCACCACATGCCCCTCGAAAACTCCCTTCCCCTGGACAATCCCAACGCTGGACTATTGAACTTTCTGTCACTAAATCAGGAATAACGAACTACCATAACGGATACGTAATCATCCCACCTCTTGTAACTTTCAGCTCAAGTGGTTAACACCATGTCTTATTCTCTACACCCGACTATCATATGCATTTGTCATGTATACAGACCTTACTGTCATGTACTGACCCTAGGCAGATGGGTCAGGCCCTTGAGTCGTGGATCTGCTCGAGGTTTCTTCCTATATATATCTCCAATTCTAGGGAGTTTTTCCTCGCCCCTGTTACCCATGGGCCTCTCTCTTGCTTTCCTTTTCTTCCTTTCTTTCCTTCTTTCTCTGATTGCCTACATTCTGTAAAGCGCCATGATACATGTGTTATGTTTTGGCGCTCTATAAGCACAATAAATTGAAATTGAATTGAGACATTTTTTTGAGACATTCAGCCTTTCTTCAGGCAATGTTCGTGGCATGTTTCTTGGTTGCAAATTAATGTTAGTTGCTAAAACTGTGCTTTTGTTAGCTTGCATTGTTCACAATATCTAGCAGATGCTACTTAGTTTAAAACACTCTTGAATACATCTTAGAGCTTACAGTAGAGCCACAGTGCTTCAATCACAGCATAAGCAATCTTAGGTGTCTTAAAAGGCACTTCATACTGTATATAAAATGCATTATTATTATTATTATTATTATTATAAGGGAAAGGGTTAAAAGGATGCTTGTGCAGCTCTGCTGCTTGGACAGTTAATAAGCACACTAGTAACTGCCACTGG
Source organism: Alosa pseudoharengus (assembly GCF_046254945.1). Lineage (NCBI taxonomy): Eukaryota > Metazoa > Chordata > Actinopteri > Clupeiformes > Clupeidae > Alosa > Alosa pseudoharengus. The sequence continues at coordinate 33,302,922 of NW_027468674.1, read as the reverse complement.
TTAAGGAATACAGTAGCTAGCAAAGATTGGAGATACATAGCAAAGATTAAATCTCGCAGTCATACAACTTCAATGGAGAGAAGTGAAGCCTATTTGAACCAGTTTCCTGGGCATCGTTTATATCACAAGCTCAGTTTGGTGACATAGACGTGACATCGAACAACAGACTGTCACACAGTCACTCATCTAGTAGCCACACCCAGAATATTAAGAACGTGCTTTGAATTAAAGTGCAGCTTTTGGAAGGTGATTTGTTCCAACATAGTGCCAATCCAACAAAACATCACTTAATAGTTTTTTTTTTCTAATACTTTCTAATTCTCTATAGCTTTAAATGAAAAAGCCCCTAATAAATACAATTTAGAAAACCATTTATTACGGGGTCATAGAGTGAGATACAAGGTAAGGTATCAGTCGTACGATGTTGTATTTCTTTGGAAATAAACTGTGGTCACATAAAGGCTTAAAACGCTTTAGATGTAAAGTTATTTGATGTCAAAGTGACATCCAAATGAATGGGGGTCAATGGAATGCTAACTCTAAGTGGTCATTTATCAACCTCAGACCCTACCATTAGTGGTACCCTTTCTGAACGGTCTACCCTTGGCAATAATAGCTAGAATAGTTTGTAGCAAAGATAATACACCTGACCTTGCATGTTTACTCTTGAAAGATTGCAGAGACGTGAACCCGTTAAATGCCTTCGTGTGACAACAGAGGAGACCTGTTACTTTATCATTACGGGGGAGCGTGTGAGAAACCAAAAAAAATATGATTTTTTTTCTTTCTTTTCTTTTCTGAGTGAGGCTTTGTATTAGCAGACAGAGTGCGCCTTTGGAATATAGGATGGATGGTAGCTAATAAAAGGCCTCTGTACACTTACACCTACTGTACCGATATTGCATTAAGAATCAACCATTCCTGTTACAATGGTCACTTGCTACATTTATGTCTACACCATACTACTGATTGATCAGGTGCTATTTTAATGGCCAGAAAATGTGGCTTTTTCTTCAAAACAAGGAGATTTCAAAGTGACCCCAAACATTTGAACAGTAGCATAAGGTGAGGTAATATGCATAGCATCATCTCAGCAAATCTCAGTAGTGTGGCTCAAAAAAATTGTGTTGTGTTCATTATGAAACAGTATCTAGAAGATTAAGACTGCACATAGTTTTCATTTTATCCACTAGTACCACAGATCATATTATGGTGACAAACGTGTAAGATATAAAGGATGCCTTTTAAAAAGGTGGAGAGTGGAGAGCAGAAGAGTGGGGCATAATCTTGAAACAAATAAAGATGATCCAGTCCAATAAGACTTACGCATTATGTCATTGCCTAAATCATTGCAATACCATACTTGTGCTGGTTCTCTCTTCTATCACTTGGTGGGTGCTTTTTAGATTTTGCAAGTGCTACTCTTGCCCCATCTGCTGGCAAGTTAGTTTTGGTTTCCTAAATTGACAAAAATGACAAATAATCGAACTGTGGGTAAACTCATTAAGTATGAAAAGGCAAAAATGTCACACCCTTCTCATTTTAAAATGGACTTTTATGCTTTGACTGTATGTATGAGTGTCTGATGGTACGTCTGTTCTGAGTTTAAATTTGCTGTCTTTTTTGTAGTTGTTGTAATACTTCACCTTACATTTCAGATTAGTGAACTGTACATGTTGTGATCCATGTGATGTTTTGATTACCTGTGCCACGTGGTCATGGACGCCCCCGAGTGCCATCATACGAAGAGTGTGCAAGGCCATCTCCAAGGCCTCTACGCCCTCAGAGGTAGTGCGGTTCTCCGCCCAGAATGACATCAGGAACATCAGATTTACTGTGAAGTAGGAGAATTCATGTGCCATCAGTGCCTGCAGTCAAACGTCTGCTCAGTTTCCTTCAAATTGTCACTATCTGGGACTGAACAAACAAAACATGCTGATATAATGTAGCCATTTTTAATAACTTGGTTACCTGGTGAAGGGAACTTAGGTGCTTCTCTAAATCCTCCATAGTCTTCATCATAGGAATGAGCCAACTGTTGGAAACATCTGTTGGCAACATCAGGGCCTGAGGGAGGTGTTTGACCTTCATTAGCTGCAATGGTGGTTCCCTTCCTGAGGGCCTCTAGTGCTCTCTCCCCACTGGACTCTAGCGCCTCTCTGTTCCCCTGCCACTACAGCACATACCACAGAAAGACAGTATGAGGAAAATAAAAACTATGGCTACTCGCTAGTGTTACAAGCTACTGCAAGTTTATCTATACACTGCCTACTCAAACATAGTATGACAAAAACATGTATCCATTTTAAACCTTGCATTAACACATTTTCCACAATTAGGCCATGGTGGGACAGCTTTTGCGTATTAAAAACAGATGGGAATATGCCAATATCTCATCACCGGGTAGTGACAAACCACATTGTCAAACCACATTAGGAGGAGGATATTTTGACTACAGTCAACAAAAATATGTTATGTCATTCTGCAAACAACTAGATAAGCCGAAGGGTGTCTACTGGCTGCCAAATTTGATGTTCATATGGTTTTAGTGGGGGCATATTTTAATGAAAATACCGGCAAAAACATACAAAGGTATCGTCCAGATACAGTATGGCAACATTTGATAATAACAGGATATATCTGGCTCATTAATATTTTTGTTGTTCTACAATGCTCTTCATAATCTGTATAATTACAACCTGTTCCAAAATTCGTGAGAGAATGGTTTTCAGTCCAGGTCTCCGCCCACTGTCCCTAGGAGGAAAGTATGTCCCTCCAATGAAGGGTCGGAGATCAGGCGTAAGCCACACACTCATTGGCCATCCTCCACCTCCGCTTGTTGCCTAGTGGGGAAGCCAAAAACTCCCATCACCATGAATCACTGTCTCAGCTTTTACATGCCAGTGGTACCAAGATGAGCCTGCACAGAGATTGTATTACTCTAAACTTTTTATGAATAATATATCACCAATATATCTTATTTTAACTAGATACTAAAGCATTCATAACACATTCATAATGGTATAAATATAAACTAAACTGTGCACCAAATAAATAATCTGTAAGCATGTACAATATTAAAGACTGTCTAGGACTGCACAATTTGGGGAAAATATCTAATTCTGAGATTTCTGACAGATATTGTGATTGCGATTAGCACTATGATTTTTGAAAGTCAATCAATTGATTCAGTTCAATATTCTAAATGTCTCTTTAATTTGTGCCACCCATGATTGATGAGCATGCCTGGTGCAGAAGAAGCACAGCACCCCCGACCGACTGTGAAGCTCAGCAATACATTTCTGTGCCCTTTACGCACTACGCACACGCTCGATGGTGTTTTATGCCCCCAACGTCGTCTTCCAGGCAGCGCTGCCACCGCTGACTTAAAGGCACCTAATCCTAACCCCAACCCTAAACTTAACCCATGGCTAACCCTAGTGCCTTCCAGGCAGCGCTGCCTTGAAGACAACGTTGGGGGCATAAAACACCATCGAGCCTACGCACACCCACCAACCAGAAGTGCCTTTGTTTGGATGAAATTAATATAAAAGAAATGTGACAAAATTAACTGTACATGACTAGCGATTGGGATTGGGACTTTTGCGATTGGGTAATGGCATTGGTTCATACTGCGATTACGATTACTATTGCGATAATTGTGCAGCCCTTCTACTGCCTGTGATTAGTCTCGCTATCACCAGACCAAGCTCAATCTTTTTTTAGAGATTTAAGATTTAACATAGGTCTGGGGAGTCGATCAATTTGTTTGCTAATTTAAAAAAAGACATTGAGCATCGTCGAAAGGTTAAAGGGAATTGGATTGACAGTCGTGAGAGAGACTTTGCCGTCGGTTCTCTATCGTCATCGTGTTAAATCTGCCAATAGCGTGCCAGGTGGATAAGCCAGTTTGTGATTGGCCCCGGCAAAATGTTAATGGAAGCAGCAGAGAAAGATGCACAGGTTTCCAACCTGAGCTGCAGGGCGCAAAAAACATCGCTGGCAGATCAGGCTGGGTTTACCCAGTCTAGTTTGTGATCAAAGCTCAACTCAACTCGAGTATCAACTTGACTGTCTCCTTTCCTTAACAAACAGTTTGCACCAGAATAATGTATGTATTCATTAATAATTGTATTGTTTTTGTTTTTTGTTTTTTAATAGATGTAATGCTAATGCATTTGAAAGTAGTATTAAATGTACATTTTTTATTACCCTGGAAATTCTCGCGAGAGCACAATGGAATTGTCTCTGCGAGACATTCTGGCAATGAGCAATGATGCACGTTACTTTTACCCCAACATTCCGGGGAACCAGCTAAACTGATGAAGACAGCGCTGCAACGTTGGAGGACAGTACACATTGGTCGTAGTGTTATCCGATTGCGTCGAAGTCCGAAATCATTCAGAGTAAACATGGTCTAGTGTTATCCAATTGTGTGCAGTGAGATTTTTAAATGCATGCTTGTTGCCGCCCCTCGAGTTAGGCCATTACATTGTTCTTGGCCAGACCCTTAATCTTTCTAGATTATCAGGGTCTGGATTTTCCAGGCAAATTTTTTATCTCGAAGAATCAAGCAAACAAAACATCCAAATCTTCACCTGCACGAATGTCATGTAAACTTTGTCGACATCTGGTCTCTCTTCTCTATCCACCTTAATGCACACAAAATGTTCACTGAGGATTTTCCCTATCTCCTCATCCTCAAAAGACTCCCTCTCCATCACATGGCACCAGTGGCATGTGGAGTAACCAACTAAAACGGAAAAAGATTCATGTAAATAGTATGCAGGACGTTACACATTGTAGTGCTTTTAAAGCACTACCAGGCAATTTCCCGTACATGGATTAAACCTAGTCCTAGTCTAAAAGCTTTCAGTGGAGATTTTCATTACTTTTAGTCTAGGACTCGGCTTAATCAATGCACGGAAACTGTCCCTACAATATTACAAATTGGAAAGTGGTCTAAAAAATGTTGCTAGTAGAGAAACAAAATGACACCTATCTGAATAAAAGAGCAATAGCATTCATAACAAAAACCCTTCCGTGTCAACATTGTGATCTCCTCGTTTTAAAATCTCACCTGACAAGAATATGGGCTTGTCTTCACTTTTAGCTTTCTCAAAAGCTTCCTGGCCCCAAGGGAACCTAGCAACAGAATGTTTCATCCATGTTCAAACACAAAACTCTTTTCAGCTACAAGAACAAAGTAAAACTTTGTGTTCTGTCAGAAACTAAGGTTCACATTCTGATGTACAATAAGTGGTCTCACCAGTCCACAGGATTGTGTGCATGCTGTAAGAGGTAGGGTGACTTCTCTTTACTCAGGCGGTTAGAGTATTTGTAAGGGCTTGGAGATGAGGTACCAGGTCCCTCCCCACCTGACGCCATACTGAAGTAAACTACTCCAGCTGCCCTGTAAAGACACAACACATTTTTAACACCAGATCTATTAGCTTCATGCATCAAAAATATCACGCCATTCACACCAATCTTCAAACTAAAATGTCTTCCATGTTGTTATATCAAGGTACCTAAGTTGTTAACTTTGACTGACATGCACACTCAGAGGGCGTACTTGTAGAGGGAGAAAAACAACATCAAGTATTTTGCTCCGTGGTGTGGCCACAACATACACTATTACCTTTGTTGAGCAAATTAAATGGCTAATGTTTCCCATATCTTAATGGAAACCATCGTAGAGTAGCACAGAGAATCATATGCTACAGTCCTTGGTGTCCAAGAAAGTCGACAGAGTATAAGAAAAATCAACAGAAAAATGTGCTTGTTCCAAGGATTTACCTCAAGACAATGGAGCAGTATGCATATTAATGACCAAAGAAGATATTGAAAAAGGTGGGTCCTTTTTGTGACTTCATGAAGCCCATACGACTAAAAATGTCCAGACATTTTTCAAATGGCATTTCATTATTCTATAATGAGCTATTTCCATTATGCAACTGCTGGTAATCCATGCATTATGCCTCCATAGTGCTTTGCACAATATACAGGTGCTGGTCATATAATTAGAATATCGTGAAAAAGTTGATATTTATTTCAGTAATTCCATTCAAAAAGTGAAACTTGTATAATGTATACATTCATTCCACACAGATATATTTCAAGTGTTTATTTATTTTATATGATTATAACTGACACTTAATGAAAACCCCAAATTCAGTATCTCAGAAAATTAGAATATTGTGAAAAGGTTCAATATTGAAGACACCTGGTGCCACAAACACCTGCAAAGGCCTTTAAATGGTCTCTCTGTAGGCTACATAATCATGGGAAAGACTGACTTGACAGTTGTCCCAAAGACGACCATTGACACCTTGCACAAGGAGGGCAAGACACAAAAGGTCATTGCTAAAGAGGCTGGCTGTTCACAGAGCTCAGAGTTCACAGGGAAATGCTGTGTGAAGAGCGGATCTTGGTGGTAATGTGCATGCATGTTTAGATAACCTTTTTTTAGCAGGTTTGGAGCAGGCAGGGTATAGGCAGTAGGTACAAATGTGAACATTTCTATTCACATGGCATTTTAATTGCATTAATACCTACCACTGGGCAACTTAATTGGCAAGCCTACAGGAAGTGTAATAAAGGTCCAAAATAACGAGAACTTCTTCAACCTTGTTCTGCTCTGCATGATCTAAAAATCGCCACAACACCATCAACATTCTCTTTTGGTGGGCAAACAACTCAGTAATCAGTTAAAACATGCCCCGGAAATACAAAGGCTGCTTCTCTGGCTAAGCGTTTCACACCGCAGCACAGCACAGGAGACAACAGCTGATGAAGTAACAGCGAGATTATCCTTAATTTAGGACAGGGAATGCTATTCATGGGAACATAATGTAACGAGGAAAATAATTACCGTTATATGATATATGACCTTGCCCGATCATTAGGTTAGCATGCTATATAAGTGGCACGTTTTGTGCCGTGTCAACCGATTAATAAACATTACTAGCACAAACATCAATAACCTTCATAAATTGTAAACAAACCAAAACCTAACGTTACTACAACCACCCTGTGGTACTTGTCCGTCTCGTAATGTTATGTTAAACATGTTACCGTTCACACGGTAAACAAGTTCACTTTTGGTTCAATTTACAGTAATTTATAAGTTATTACATAGGTAGTTTAACAACTAGCCACTAAGCAATTTAGCTGCAGAATGCTAGCTCTTGAGGGTTATGTTTGCCTTTATCACACAGCAGTCTGGGTCAAGGCTACAGCTAGCTAAATGGCTAGCTTGTAGACCAGTTTGTGTCTACTTACCTGTTGCGGGACGTCCTAAACCTGACGAGTACTGGAGAGCTGTCATGGAATGGGATTTGTGCAATGTTACGTCCACGATTGATAACCAGAGAATGCGAATTTACCCTTCTAAAAACTGCATGGCTTAAAATCCGAGACGAATTGATATAGCTGGCTGAAGACGGTGCATGAGTACAGGCCAGCCTCAGCATATTGCATTCGCCGCAGTCTTTTAACCCACTCTTGCCCAGGTTATATAAATATCTGCGGCTGTCCAAATGACTGAATGTTTTGCCGTTATGTTTGTGAAGTCGTGTGTGACAGGTGGCCGGCGTGCTTTCATTAATGCAGAGAGGGAGCAGTGATGTAGGCCTTCTCACAGCAAAATATGTCTGGCCCACTTTTGAGCCACTCCTTTGCCTCTGTGTTGGCCCACTTCTGGCTTGGTCTCCATCCCAAGAATGGCCCAATTACTGAAAACTGACACAACGAATTTGCTCGGCCCCATGTGTGGCACATACAGTAAAATTACTATTTTTGTTTCTGTTGGCCCAGGCCCACCCATAGTAAAATGACTCTTATTGTTTCTCTGAGTGTAGGCTGGGTCCCCAGGCCTGTACTGGCCCACACACCCTTACAAAAATAACTGCACTACTTCAAAACTGCAGTTTTGGAGGAATTATTTGCCGTTCTCATGTAGAAAATGCAATATGTTGGAGTCGGACATATGAGAAAACGGCATTGCACTGCATTGTACTTAATTGCAGAAATGCAATATTTTGAACATGAAAATATTATTGTACTATACAGTGTACTTTGAAAAAACTGCAGTATAGCTGCAGTTATTTTTTGTAAGGATATAAAACTGATCTGACTGAGTGTTGGCTGAGTGTCGACTGGGTCCCCGGGCCTGTACTTGCCCACACACTATAGCCTACAGCAGTGGTTCTTAACTGGTCTGGCTTTGGGACCCACAATTTCCCATGTTCATGAAGTCACGACCCATATATATGTTATAGCGTTCAAGACAACAGATTTGGTGAGCTACATGCTAAGAAAGGCGAAGTGCCAGGCCTATTTGTTTGGAACATGCTGTTTGACATTACATTTGTGAAGTCTCCAACTCCTGATGTCACCTTAAAGTAATTGACAGGTCTGTTTTTGACAGGTGTACTTTATTATGAGGCATTTTCACTCATGTTCCAGCAATTGTGAACATCGCACACTGTGGATTCTGCACCATTTCGTCTCAATTTAAGTCTATTTGAAATGGGCGATTTCTTCTTTTTTTTAACCACAAGCTCTGCGACCCACCCAGAATGGTTCCGCGACCCACTTTTGGGTCCCGACCCACCAGTTAAGAACCACTGGCCTACAGTATAACTGATATGAGGGTTCCCACCCATTTTCATTGACACTGACTTTTCATTGACCTTGAATGAAATTTCCATGACTTCTTTATGGCCTATAAGTAGAAATTTGCTTATACAGTACATCACAGATTGGGGCAAATTATTAAAAGTGACAAGATTGGATTCAGTTTCTCCCTAACTGTTGTATATCTATGAAGGAAGCAATCATATTATGTGAGTTGATGTACACTCCAGACAGGGGTGGACAGTAAAGTATATTTATCGGATTACTGTACTTGTGACTTACTCCACTACATGAAATATAAGCATGAAATACTTGTTACTTTTAACAACATTTGATTATTTAAATGCAATAATGTGATAGAACATCTATCAGTAGCTCAATTTGAACTTGGCTGAATTAACTGTGGTAATGATTGTGACAGCAGATTCTTCATCAGTACATCCTTCATGTAGGAGAACCCAGACAAACCTGTTTGAGATTGACATTTCTTCCATGATCTTCCATCGTTGTGAAATTGGAATGAAATTAGACAATCCCCTGACATTCACCACATAGCTAGATCATAGCCTACATCATTAAATGATACATAATCTACTCTATAATTGAGTTATCTGGTTTAATAGTTTATTTTAGTATTTTTAAAAGCAAGTACTTCTGTACTACAACTTAATACCTATTTTGCATTTATAATTTTGAGAAGGTAGGCCTTTAAAGTAGCCTAGTTTAGGTTACTGTTACCAAGACAATTCAAAGTGAAAGCAGTAATAAATTGCCTGAAGAGAGCACCACGAATTAATACAATAATGCATTGTGCGCATAGTGTGCTACAGTCTTTGACTACTAAGGAGCTAAGTTGATTTATAGTAATTAAAATATTTTTTGCAGAGGTCTGTCTGTCTAAGAGTAGAAAATACCACCAGTAGAGATTGCAAATTAGCGTGATGGGAACTACATGCCCCACATTGCATCCCTTTGCGCAAACTCACATCGGCTCTACACCATGGCAGACCATAAGTGGACGGGCTCTGTTAAAAGTCTTAAAGGTGTGATTTTAGACATGTGTGGTGTATTGTATGACAGTGGAGAGGGTGGAGGTGTACCGATTTCTGGATCCGTTGAAGCTGTGAAAAGGTAGGCTACCACTAATGGCAATAGTGTAAACTCTCAGACTCGAGTAGCCTAGCTATAGGCTAGGCTAGCCTAACTTTCGACAGTAGGACCTGCCTGGTCCTGGCTCGTGTGTGTCTGAGATTTCCATTGGGCAGTTTCACTAAGAAAATGCATTGGGTTATTTGCATTTTACCGACCCATAGTGACATTGTAGCCTAGGCTGCATTATATTTAGTTTGTTAACAATTACTTTGTATTGTCGCTACTTCTATAAGACTGAAAGAGTCAGACCTGCAGTTACGTTTCTGCACCAATGAGACCCAAGCTACGCGTGAGAAGTTCGTTGCTAAACTGCAGAGGATGGGGTTTGAGCTGTCTGTCAGCGAGGTGTTCTCTCCTGCTCCAGCAGCTGTGTCCATCCTCAAAGAGCGGGGTCTCAAACCCCATCTCCTGGTGCATGATGGTAAGACCATTTGCAATCATACAACATTGGTTTGTCTTTTTGTCATTGTTTCACAAAGGCGGTTACACATATAGGCATACAGGTGGGTCTCAAAAAATTAGAATATCATGGAAAAGTTTTTTCCCCTTTATTTAGTTCAAGTGAATCTTTAATATATTCTAGATTCATTAGATATGAAGTGAAATATGTCAAGCCATTTTTTGTAGTAGCCTAATCTTGATTACGGCTTAATGAAAATGAAATGAAAATGAGTTAAGCAAACCAGTTAGGCCTACTAGCAGTTTTGGCACTGTGGGCAGGTGCCGAGTCCTGCTAGAAAAGGAAATCAGGATCTCCATAAAGCTTGTGAGCAGATGTGAAAGCATGAAGTGCACTAAAATCTCCTGGTAGAAGGCTGCATTTGATAAAACACAGTGGACCAACACCAGCAAATGACATGGCGCCCCAGAACATCACTGACAGTGGAAACATCAAACTGGACTTCAAGCACCTTGGATTCTGTGCCTCTCCACTCTTCCTCTAGAACCTTGAGACATTGATTGGACTCTGATATCCAAATGAAATGCAAATTCTGTTTTTATGTGAAAAGAGGAGTTTGGACCACTGAGCAACAGTCCAGTTCTGTCACTTCTTAGCCCAGATAAGATGCTCTAACCTGGTCTCTGATTCAGGAGTGGCTTGACACTAGGAATGTGCCACTTGTAGCCCATTTCCTGGACACGTCTGTGCATGCTGGCTCTTGATGCAGACTCCAGCCTCAGTCCACTCCTTGTGAAGTTCCCCCAAGTTTGTGAATCGACTTTGCTTGACAATTCTCTCAAGGCTGCTGTCATCCTTGTTGCTTGCACACCTTTTCCTACCACACGTTTCCATTCCAGTCAACTTTTCATGAATATGCTTTTATACAGCACTCCGTGAACATCCTTCTGTGGCTTACCCTCCTTGTGGGGGGTGGCAATGAGTGCCTTCTGGACAACTATCAAGTCTGCAGTCTTTCCCATGATTGTGGTTGTGTTTACTGAACCAGACTAAAGGCTCAGGAAACCGACATTTCTGTATTATAACCTCTTTATTCTAATATAGTGTTTCCCATACAATGACTTATTTGTGGCGGCCCACCACAATATCAACATTGACCACCACACAATGATTTTCCTGATTGTATTCGAGCTAATTCTGCAAACCTACCACCACAAATAGAATTCAATTCTGTGGGAAACACTGCTAATATTTTGAGATACTCATTTTTAGTTTTGATGACCTGTAAGCTGTAATCATCAAGATTACAAAAAATGGCTTGAAATATTTCACTTTATATCTAATGAATCTAGAATATATGAAAGATCCACTTTTTGAAGTAAATTAGGGGGGGGGGGGGATTAACTTTTCCACGATGATCTATTTTTTGAGACCCACCTGTACATACACACACACACACACACACACACACCTGTTACTTTACACATAGGCATGACGTGTCGTGTGTGTGTGTGTGTGTGTGTGTGTGTGTGTATATATCTCATAGCAAACTAGATGAATAAAATTGCACCTTGCTTGAACGAATAGCCTACATTTGCCACTTTTCAGAGATCTTAGCATACTAATTTACTTTGCTTTCATAGATTTAGTGCCAGAGTTTGATAGTGTGGACAAGACGAATCCCGACTGTGTGGTCATAGGAGATGCAGCAGACAAGTTCTCCTATAAAAACCTGAATGACGCATTCCAGGTTCTTATTGGGATGGAGAAACCTGTGTTGTTCTCTCTGGGACGAGGGTAGGCTGGGTGTTTATTGTGATTACAAAATGTTTCCTCTGATGTTATTAAACTGTATTAACTGTTGTATTTTATCTTAGGCGATACTACAAGGAGACAGATGGTCTTAAGTTAGATGTCGGAGTGTATATGAAGGCCCTAGAGGTGAGGTTCAGTTACACTTGCACTAATTTATTGATAGTCACAATTACTTATTAGACACAGTTAGTCATTTTGGTCCACACCACAATGTTCTTATCAGACATGGCAGCTGACTACATGTTCCTGATGTTACAACAGCTATAGACATATGGACAAACATTATCTTTTATTTTGTGTTATTATGTTTTACTATCTATAGATGTATGACATGCAATATCAGTGCACTGATTATGGAAGAGTTGTAGTATAGCCTAACATTGTTTTGGTAAATGAAATCCCTGTGTCAATGTTGGAAACATGACATTGTTTCCAAAGTTGTGATAAAGACAGTGTTGTGTCTGTGTGTCCATAACAGTATGCCTGTGATGTTGAGGCTGAGGTGGTTGGTAAGCCATCAGCTATGTTCTTCCAGAGTGTTCTCAATGACATGGCGCTTCAACCACATGAGGTATGGAGTACTGAATTGGAGATTGAATATATTTCAGTTCCATTTCTACATTAGGGATATTTCAATTTCATGTTTAAGCCACCTGCCACGTTTGATTATTGTCCTCAAGCTTTGTCACACATATTATGGCACATGCATTCTATAATTAGGATCCATTTTGACGAGACATGTCCTTTCTTGTCCTCTGTACCCACCCACCCCACCCCATGCTTTTCTTTGAGCAGGTCCTGATGATCGGTGATGATTTGGTTAATGATGTTGGTGGTGCGCAACAATGTGGGATGAAAGGCCTCCAAGTCAGAACAGGGAAATACAGGTAGGATTGCAAAAGTCTACGTCCTTCTATGTACAGTTTTTATGCCTGTGTTTCCAACTTTTTGCTTCGGTTTTTCATTGGAAAAGTCAGTTTGAATATGGTTGGGCAGCCGTGGCCTACTGGTTAGGGTTTCAGGCTTGAAAAGCAAAGGGATGCCGGTTTGATCCCCGACCAGTAGGAAAAATGTGGGCTGGGGAAGTGGTTGAGCACTGCTCTCCCATGCCCACATCCCAGGCACCTAACCCCTCACTGCTCCCTGAGCGCCACTGTAGCAGGCAGCTTACTGCTCCGGGTTCGTGTGTGCTTCACCTCACTGTGTGTTCATTGTGTGCTTCACCTCACTGTGTGCTCACTGTGTGCTTCACCTCACTGTGTGTTCACTGTGTGCTCTGTGTGTGTTTCACTAATTCACAGATGGGATAAATGCAGATACCAAATTTCCCTCACAGGATCAAAAGAGTATCTAAAAAATAAAAAAAAGAATAGGAGTTTTTAGCAACCACTAGAGGGCACCAGACATTCACATTCCACAGTGCTTGTGATCGCTGTGAATGGTATGACCAGGTTGACTTAAAGGAACACGCCACCCAATGTCAGTAGTAATATATGTTCTTACCTTAACTTTCACGAGTTGAGTCATACCTCTCCCGTGTCCGTACATGCACTCAAACGCTCTGGTGCGCGGCTGGACTGTGTTAGCATGTTGCTATGCTAGCGGGCTTTGACGGCAACTAAGCGTAGAAGTAATCAAAAACATCCACGTTTTACCGACTTAAATACAGTTGCACGAGTAGTTGATAGAAATGCTACGGCCACGCAACATGAAACGTGGCGATTTTCCAAGCGAATAAACCGGAGAACTACAATGTGTGGCGCAATAGCACTTGGGAGTACTTTGACCTAGCGTAGTAGTATTGTTAACACCTAATTGTAGATCCTATCCACCACAGAGTTTAGAATCCATGCTGGATCGACCCTCAGCCTCTCCCTCCCCTCTGAGCGAGAGAGAGGCACACACACTAGAGATGCGCTGATGGGCTATTATTTCAACCATAACTGCATAGCAAAACTTATCATCCATCAGCCATCCATCAACACCAAAGTTTTTTGACCAATCTTCGAAACGGCACCCGCCCACCATCCGCTGGTTGTTTTAATGTAGGGGGTGATGCAGCGCTGCTGACGTGAGGCTAGAAAGCCCTTGCCTGTTCTAGGAAGACTGATCCAATGCAGCAAATATATTAAAAGGCTAAAGTCGTACATTGGCTATGTTGTAGCCTATCCCCAGAATATCAGCAGCAAACTCAGTCTCTGTCTCGCAAAACAGTCTCCAAATAAAACGCACATCGGCCTGTTGCCTATACTGCCAGCTTGTGACAATATATCGTCCAAAATGCTTGATTGCATTGCATTCTCCACATTTTTAGCTACATTTTCATGTACCACATCAGCATTTTTGTTCAGTGAATCTTTTGTAAATTGCTTTAAAATGAATTGCGCTGTCTGTCTGAAAAAGACGCGCTCGTGCAGTCAAAATGAATGGGAGTCTTCAGAACAGGCTTTCAGTCACCCTGACATAACAGTGTGTAAAGTAGCCTATAATGTGAATGACTTGTTATTTTATCAAGGATTTCTTTCTTTTTGCAAAAAATAAAGTACAATAGGCATTAATTAGTAGGCCAGGAGCATGTTGAAATTATGTGGCAAATTGCGTTTTTTATTACAATGATAAAATTGTAAAAGGACGTGACCGAAGCTGAGGCAAGCCAGGCAATAGGCCCGACGGTAATTGTAAAGCAATTTACAAAAGATTCACTGAACAAAAATGCTGATGTGGTACATGAAAATGTAGCTAAAAATGTGGAGAATGCAATGCAATCAAGCATTTTGGACGATATATTTTCACAAGCTGGCAGTATAGGCAACAGGCCGATGTGCGTTTTATTTGGAGACTGTTTTGCGAGACAGAGACTGAGTTTGCTGCTGATATTCTGGGGATAGGCTACAACATAGCCAATGTACAACTTTAGCCTTTTAATATATTTGCTGCATTGGATCAGTCTTCCTAGAACAGGCAAGGGCTTTCTAGCCTCACGTCAGCAGCGCTGCATCACCCATATAGCCTACATTAAAACAACCAGCGGATGGTGGGCGGGTGCCGTTTCGAAAATTGGTCAAAAAACTTTGGTGTTGATGGATGATAAGTTTTGCTATGCAGTTATGGTTGAAATAATAGCCCATCAGCGCATCTCTAGTGTGTGTGCCTCTCTCTCGCTCAGAGGGGAGGGAGAGGCTGAGGGTCGATCCAGCATGGATTCTAAACTCTGTGGTGGATAGGATCTACAATTAGGTGTTAACAATACTACTACGCTAGGTCGAAGTACTCCCAAGTGCTATTGCGCCACACATTGTAGTTCTCCGGTTTATTCATTTGGAAAATCGCCACGTTTCACGTTGCGTGGCCGTAGCATTTCTATCAACTACTCGTGCAACTGTATTTAAGTCGGTAAAACGTGGATGTTTTTGATTACTTCTACGCTTAGTTGCCGTCAAAGCCCGCTAGCATAGCAACATGCTAACACAGTCCAGCCGCGCACCAGAGCGTTTGAGTGCACGTACGGACACGGGAGAGGTATGACTCAACTCGTGAAAGTTAAGGTAAGAACATATATTACTACTGACATTGGGTGGCGTGTTCCTTTAAGGATTATGTTACTTGTTCAAGGAAAAGTTTTAGATGATTCAGCGATCAGTTTCAGCTCTTTGGTTTTCACAGAGGCATGTGCATGTCCATCTAGTACTGTAGTGAAAAGGATCTTGTTTCAGTTGTTCAGTGTTTGGTGCATGACAAAAGGTAGAGGAACTGATGAAGAGCTTTGTGGCTCTCACCTTCTGGTGAGAAGTTTAATATATAAAAAAAAGTAATTCAGGTGAAGAGCAGTGTGCAGTTTTTTTTTCTCTGAACTACTGTATGTATGTCCACAAAAAAGGTTTAAAGGCCTCAGCCCATGTTCCTTGAACAGTTTCAAAACCCCCACATCAATGATCACTCCAGAATAATGTGTCCACCCATTTAATGAAGAGGACTAAGTGGAGATGGTCCATATCCATGCAAGACTGTGGAGTTTGTACACATTCAAACTGCTAAAAGACATCTCTTACAGGACTAGTTGACTACTTCTACTTGTCAAAAATACATGACATAGAAAAAAGACAGCATGGTTTCATAATCAAGCTTTCAATCATGTTGAAATTTACATTTGGGTACAAGAGGTATACTGGATAAAATATGGATAAACACTCAAAGGTTTTACTCAGGATGATAATCTATACATTGATGGTGGCATGAATCCTCTGTCCTGCATTGGCATAACATTAAACATAATACTATGCCAACCTAGCAACCCTGTTGAAATGTAGGACTATAGATATTTTGACAATGAAAGACTTGGACTCTGTAGAGCACTTGTCCTTTATGGTTGCTTTGATACAAAGGTTGAAGCAATGCATGTGAGAAATGTGTTGTAGACATATTTCACCACAAGTTCTATAGCACACGTTATACATTGGGTAATATATCAATTTTACAGGCTAGTATTTTGATCTCCTGAGGTAGAGATCTATGTGCTTGCCTCAACCACTACACTGACACAAGGTCACTTAGCATGTTGGTTTAGAAGTGGGTGTTGGGTTTTTGGCATTGTTTCATAGCCATGGACAAGCTCAGAACACCCGTACTGTAGAACTCACTCTGCAGTTAGCGCTTCACCTGCATGCTGGTTTTTATGGATCTTGAATGTTGACATTACATGCTATAACCACTTCCTGCTAAAGTAAACACATAGGGGGGATGTGTGACAGTGTTTGCATACAAACTGCAAGGGGAGAACAGGAACACAGCACTGCTGAAAATGACCAGCAGCCACCTTAACGGGCCATAAAACCTCTTATACTGTTTCCAAACCAACTAGACAGTGCAGCTTCATTTGAGGCTTCCTGCTCCACTGGACGGTCATAGGATGAGAACTGCCCTGTCACGGAAGGAGCTGCGGACACAAGCGTAAACCCAACATACGCAGTAGTACACCCCTGTTTAAATAGATAAGATAAAAAGTCTCACGAAACGGAAACGTAAACATAAACACGTACAACATGAACGTAAAGGGAATGTATCCTACTCTAACGTCCTCTAGCCAGACAGGAGCTAAGTGTTAAGTGTTAAAAGGGACATTGTATATGACCAGAGCCAAGGATGTTTGAAAGTAATTACTCTAAGATGAATTTGTCATCGTTCCACTGATATAATTGCCCAGAATCACTTCAGTGATACTCCTTATTCAGGAAAACACAAGGAAATGCCTGGGAGTGTTTGGAGATTACTGAATGAAGGAATAGATTTCCAAATTTCACCATCCAGATAATGCTCCATATAGGACCATGTTTGTAATGTCAGCATATCTACTTGAAGTTGGTAGTGATGAAATTAAGAGGAAGTTTCATGGGAAACGGAAACAAAAACAAATCCCTCTAAATTAGTCTGTGATAGCAATGGATCAAAAGTACATTAAAGAAGATCAAAGACTACAGCAGAGGGGTTGGCAACCCTACTTCATTTTATTTTGTGTGTGTGTGTGTGTGTGTGTGTGTGTGTGTGTGTATGTATGTATATATCTATATCTATCTATCTATATATATATATATATATATATATATATATATATATATATATCTATATCTATCTATATATATATATATATATATATATACACACACACAAGACATATCTAGTACTTTTAGCTGCAGAAAGCTATGCATTTACAGTACATTCACTGCACTGTGCAATAGTGGAAACATAGGTGTGCTCCATGAGGAATAAGGGAGCTTTTTATGTGTCTGTTTTCAGCTGTGCAAAATGCAAGCCTCGCTGATGGGAAAACTTGTACTTTTTCATTCTTGTCGCTGTTTCTTGTCATTTTCAATCCTATCTCTGTCTGCCACAGTGAATGCCACTTAGACAAAACACACTCTGAGTGTCTTTGTTCAGGGGAAAGATGAAACCATTACCTCTCACATGGCTACACTGAAAGGGCCTCGAGCTGGACATTTGCTTTTCTGTAGACAGACAGTTCTTGGCCTAGGCTCCCATACAGTAAGACACAAATGCAGAATTATGTCAATCATCTTTGAGAAATTTCTGTGTGCAGGTGTGTCTGAAATGTATTTGGGTGTTAATCTTGTGGTTACCTGAATATAGCCTAAGGAAAAACATCTGCATCTTCACTGGTTTGCACCTTTTCCTCTCACTCTCTCTCACACACACACACACACACACACACACACACACACACAGTAAGTTCTTTGTGTATGACACATTCATGCACAAAATGTAACCCCTTTTATTGTAATGTTGCTACTGTAAGAAAGAATTTATGCTAGACACCTCTGTGTCCTACGCATATATCTGTATACTTGCATGTGTGTGTGAGAATGTATTAGCCATGTGAGACCCTGCCATGTGTTAGCTACAGTTCAAGGGCAGCATTGATTCTCTCATCACAAATGTTGATCTGTGTCAATAACACACAAAGCAGTGCCAAGTGCCAAGTCCGGGTGTACAAACATGCATCAATTCTGAAAATGACCGGGGACCATGACATCACCTTGTTATCAAGTTATTTAGTTACCATCATTATGTGTTTTCCTAGTTTTCTGTCCCTCCCTCTCTCTGAATAATTAACTTAATTATATTACTGGTACTGATAGAACTACTACTACCAGCTACAGATGTAGGTTAAGTAAGAAATGCATATTTGTTTTTGGTACACTGGTGAATAAGCCCCTCTGAAGAGATAAGTTGCCTTAATGCCGCTTTAGCTTCCAGTAGCCCCATCTCTCAACAGTTGCAGGTGATGCAGAGCCGAGCTATGCCGGTTTGCTAGTTAAGAGTCAATTAGGGATTAATTATTAACGTGGGCCTTTGACACTGAGGGACAGGCCTTCAGATGAGCCTCAATAGTGCATGGTTACAGAGACTGTGCCTTTTCATTGAGAGACGCATGGAGGAGAGGAGGGCTGAAAGCAGAGAGAAATGCATAAGGGCCAGAGAAAGACCAAACTGTCCTCCCTCATCCTGATTCCCTAATGGCTCAGTGGAACGCAACACCACCCTGGTCTGTAAACACAGTTGTCTATTATACCAAGGACTTTTAGACTGCTGCACACACACACACACACACACACACAGCCTCATTCCTTTACACAGGGAAGCAATTGGTTGCCACTTCTGTCTTCAGCTATAAAATGGCACCTCAACGACTCAGAAAACCATTTCAGTGTCTGTTAACTCGCGTATGCATGAGTCCTTGTGATCTTTGCTTAGCTAAACTCTAAACGCTGTCTGAAGGGCATTAGTGACACAGCAAACTGCAAGTGAAGACTTTCTCTGTCTGCATATCTTACATATCTCAACAAGGGGGATCACATTTGAGCCATGTGGAGTTTATTTTGTGTTTACTTGGAAATTATTGGAACTTCTTGCATGTGACTGTGCACTCTGATTCACTGTGTAAGTGACACCATTGTGAGCACAGCTTACTCAGTGTGTGTGTGCGCGTGTGTAAAGTGACAGATGGTGAATCTATGGCTCTAACAGGATTCTTTCTACAGCATGGGAGAGCTTTTTAGGCTGCCCAGCCACACGGAAACCAATTTCTTTACCTCTGCCTCTGCTGAGAGCAATCCCCCCCCCCCCCCCCGTGCCCCGTCCCGTCCCCTGGGCCAGTGTTGATCTCTTCCACAGTATCATGTGGGAGGATCACATGCAGTCGCTTCGTTCCACTAAACTAGACGTGCGGTTCTCATGTCGTGACACTGCTAAATTACTACTAATGACAGCAGATTGCCCTATGAAGGACTGATCTCATGATGAGTGTACATGGAACATGCAGACAGACACAGACACACAAACTAACACTGATCAACCTGTGTACTTTACTCTGCTGCAATGATTGGGTCATCAAGTTTTAATTCCAGTTTTCTAAGTTGTGCTGTGTTTTGTTCTGACATTCACACTGAGTATGGGATGGCACCATAACCCATGTGTGCAGCATGAACACAGAGTATGGGATGGCACCATAACCCATGTGTGCAGCATGAACACAGAGTATGGGATGGCACCATAACCCATGTGTGCAGCATGAACACAGAGTATGGGATGGCACCATAACCCATGTGTGCAGCATGAACTCCTTGCATGCAAAGCCCTGTCTTGCTCCCTCCCTCTTCCCTCAGGGATGCTGATGTCATCAGTCACTCCCATTTCCCTCTAAAGGCTGATCAAGCTCTCAGCCCTCATGCCAACAAGTACTTGGTGACCTGTAGAAAAAAAGAAAAAAAACATAGAAAAGCTTTAGTGCACAAAATCCCAGTCCAGCGATGCACACCCTACAGTACACATACATGCAGCACACTCACAGTAAGTCAAAGACTGATTCACACTCCTTCACTTTCCTACTTCATATTTAAAAACAAACATGGTTACATATTACAACACTGTCTGAGCACTCCTTGAATGTCACTTGACGAATGGCCTTAGTTTTGTCATTCCTTTATGCCTGCTCTTACATTGACAGACATGTTGCTCCTTTAGTGTCATCCTTTGCATTGTAAAGTGGATTTATATTTGTGGTTATGGAGCAACGTCTTGATCTTTGCCATGTCTCACGCTCTTTGCTCTCTTGCATGCGTGTTTTGGCTGTGCACACTTGTTTGTTTTGAACTTTGTCTCTCCTTGCAGACAAACACATGGCGATGCCAGATAGCGAATAGCCTTCTACTGTCCAGCTGGCAGGAGGGATATATTTTTATCTTTTCCCTTTCATATTTTCTCTCTGCCCTGCCTTTGCTCTCAGTCGATGGAAGAGGCCATAATGGTTCCCTTTTTGGATGAGTGGTTCCCTTTCTGATTGTAAACACATTCATGATGGGAGGGTGAGACGAGGGCCAAGTGTGCACTGCTGAGGTGCATGAGTGCAGGGACCTCCTGCAGGGGTTGTGACAATGATTGTCAGGAGAGAGATTTTGAAAGCATGAGATCCCATTGAGTCTTACTGAAGGAGAAAAAGGCCTTATCTAGGGCCACAGGAGGGGGAGTTCTAGGGTACGTTAGTGCTGTGGGTGGCTTGTCTGTGTGTGGGTTCTAGGGTGCGTTAGTGCTGTGGGTGGGTTGTCTGTGTGTGGGTTCTAGGGTGCGTTAGTGCTGTGGGTGGGTTGTCTGTGTGTGGGTTCTAGGGTGCGTTAGTGCTGTGGGTGGGTTGTTTGTGTGTGGGTTCTAGGGTGCGTTAGTGCTGTGACTGGGTTGTCTGTGTGTGGGTTCTAGGGTGCGTTAGTGCTGTGGGTGGGTTGTTTGTGTGTGGGTTCTAGGCTGCGTTAGTGCTGTGGGTGGGTTGTCTGTGTGTGGGTTCTAGGGTGCCTTAGTGCTGTGAGTGGGTTGTCTGTGTGTGGGTTCGAGGGTGCGTTAGTGCTGTGAGTGGGTTGTCTGTGTGTGAGTGCAGAGTTTATTCTCGGGGCATTACTCCAGCCAGAGCACAAGAGGAGCACAGGAGGTGATGGAGTCTGAGAGGCTAGAGAGAGCTAGAGAGAGCTAGAGAGAGCAAGCCTGGAGGAGAATTCCAACACTGCCAGTGGGAAAGACCATTATGAATGTGTGTTTATATGTGTTTATATATTTGCCTGTCATGGCTGGATTGCAGTTGTATAGATCTGCTGTACAAATATGCTGGAAGCTTGAATGGTTTGCATCATGCAGTCTAGTAGTATGACACTGATATAATCTTTGTAGAGTCTAATTTAGTGGAGAAACTATGGGAACAATTTTTATAGTTAGAAAGTAGAAGCTTTAATCATGGTCCATGGTAGTTGAGGCCATATTCAGAATACCATTTATTCATAATACGACATGTCAGTGTACTTGGTGAAAAACAACTAAACATTAATTATTTTTATTTTAGCATTCTAAAGCTTCTGTAAGTTGATTACAATTTGTTGCTTGAAATTAGATATGATATAAATATAATTGACAAAATTTCAGTTTATGGGTTAAATTGGTTCTGTTGTCAGATGACAAAAACATTCACAGATACTGTGCGCGCACACACACACACACACACACAATCTATTCTTATTTCTGAAAGTCTCTGAATGTATTTGATCCTAGGTCATGTCATCAGTGCTTGGAATTGTGGGATGTACTTCCATGACCCGCCTCTGACATTTAGGAAGATGTTTCCCAACCAGTAGCAATATCACAGTCCACTGTGCAGACTGGACGCTCAGACCTGTGTGGAGGCGGGTGGCACGCCTGACCCCTGCAGTCCACGATGAGGCCACGCTTCCTGGGGTGCCCCTCTTGGTGTCAAGGCTCTGGACGTCAGTGGCATAGCAGGCTACAAATCTGCACCATAAACGCCTACACTGGTCATTTACATTCCCCATTTCAGCAGGAGAGCCCTGACCAGAGTGCTTGGTGTTGACCTTTAGGGACAGACAATGCC
Organism: Alosa pseudoharengus; assembly: GCF_046254945.1. Classification (NCBI taxonomy): domain Eukaryota; kingdom Metazoa; phylum Chordata; class Actinopteri; order Clupeiformes; family Clupeidae; genus Alosa; species Alosa pseudoharengus. The sequence continues at coordinate 33,280,477 of NW_027468674.1, read as the reverse complement.
TCATTGTCCAGGCGGTTTATGACGCCAGCTCTGGTCAGAACAGTTTCAAAGGCACTGGGTTCAGGGAGAGATGGCCAAGCACTATCTGTTCCCCTGTATTGATATTGCAGTGACCCCCTTGACCTGTTGGCCATTACCTCAGCTGTAACACTAGACACTTTGTGCTGAATTTTGCATGGTCACATTGACTTGGTTACACTTCAATTATTCATGTCAGAAAGAGGAGTAAAGAGGCAAAATGACAGTGGGCACACACACACACACACACACACACACACACACACACACACACACCTAGCTCACAAGTATGCATTTTAGAAGAGCTAAGGGGCAGATGATTTCAGAAGGCAGGCAGACCGAGGTCCATAGCCAGCTTTAGCATTTGTGTTTGTGTGGGTGAGCAGCATGTCTGTAAAGCTGTGCGTGTGATATTTATGTGCCTGGAAGTACTTGTGTAAATGTTTGTGCTGTTGTGCATTTGTTGTGGTAAGGTGTGTGTAGGTGTACATGTAAGTATGAATTGTAGTATTGTAGTAAGTATGTATGACATTTAGTATGGGTAAGGGTGTGTGGGAGTGTATGTGACAGGGTGTGCATGCCTGAGGGCTTGGTCTGGTAGTCAGGTGAACACAGGAGACATAACAGCATGGATCATGTAACCACACATAGTCTGAGCTGCTGACAGATCTCATAAACACACCATCATTCTTCTTCTCTCTGAATGCCTTGTCTATACTCTTTCTTTGTTCTCTTCTCCTCCTGAGCCCTTGCTTGCCTACTGGCTGTTAGCGGGTTTTAGACATAAATGCCATAATGTCTAAATATTCTCCATGATGCAGACACATGACACAATGAATGGAGGATAAACTTTATTTTAAGTGATCCTAGTTACAATGCACTGAAGTAATCGAAGTAATTGTAAAATGTTTGTTGCTTATGCTATTCCACACAGTACAGTGTTAATTATACAGATCGAAGCACTTGATCTAAGTACATAGAGTAAAAACATAAACTAACAAAAGCAGTACAAGACTTTGTCGTATACCACTTTGCAATGGTATACGACAATCTGCATTACTGCTATTTGATAGATTTGATATCCTCTTTAAACTCATTTTGATGACATTATGGTCATGTAAAGTACAGATAAACACATCTGTTCCCACTTGCCTTTTCTGCTTTCACTGCATGACATTGCCAACTAGGCCTATATCACTTATAAACACCTCTGAGCATGCTAATAGGATTTAACTGTGCTTTAATTGGTGTTTGCAAGGTTTTGCCATGTTTTTTAGTTAGCTAGCTGGCTCGTTTAATGAATGAAGTACATTTTTTTTCATTAGTTTTTTTTTTTTTTTTTTAATTTTTAAGATGCACAGACCAATGCATCTGCAGAAGAGGTGGTGAATTTGAATGTTATGGCTCTAAAACACCTACACAGAGAGCTCTGTTGTGGAGAAATGTGGCATTCTGGTAGACACACAAACAAAGCTACACATATGGCGGTTGGTTTTTAAATTAAAGACCTATGCCACAGCTCATTAATTGGCTGTCACCCCTTCTGGGAATTGTGTGTGTATGTGGATAAAAGGGGCCCTGTGCTGCCCTCTCATTTGCCCGATGCTAGAGCTTCCTATTTCTCTTTCCAGCTGATTAAACATAGCTATCAGCACTCGCCAATGGCCCACAGACACTGCTGCACCCCAGCGGCCCCTCACAGGCCGATTGAGCCACTGAATCCATTCGCTCCGAGCCTATTGTGTTAACACAGTGTGGTGGCCCAAATCTTTCAACTCTTTGTCCACAACGGCATCAAATTTTCCACCAGTGTGCGGTACAGGGTAGGGAGAGGCATACAACTCTTGGTGAACGATTATGTATGCTACTCATGTATTGAAAACATTATTGTTTTCCTCTTTAAATGGACTACGTGCAAGGGCCTTTCTTTTTCAGGTTGAAGTTTTTCCTTCATGGTGTGTTTCCCTGTATTGAACTTTAATGTTGCTGTTTCAACTTGAGCCATTTTGCACACAAGCCCCCTCTCTTCATTGTTGCTCTTGTCTTAAGGGTGCGAGACAAAGAGACATAGGTGTGTGTTGTGCAGAATGTCTGTGTACGGATGAGGGATGGATGTGAAAGGACAAATCAGACAGGCAGGAACACAAGGAGCAGACACCTGGCCAGTGGCTTTACATGTGTCACTCAGAGCAGAGCACAATGGTGGACGCAACAACACTATTCAATAAGTCTGGGTCCCACTCACACACAGCACCCACTCCTCCTTAAGCACCTCTAATTGCTCATACTCACCCATACACATTTCAGCAGCTATTTTAAAGCACACACACTCACCCTGATGACTGTGAGGCAGACACTGTATGTTTGTTCTCCATGTCAGTATCACAGATGGGTTCCGTGCGATCAGTACTCAGGCCTTGCTCCATCACTCAAATCCTGTACATGGTCCAACACTCGTTAGGCAGATGTGTTCTACTGCATGAACAAAGAGATGTGTGTTCCTGGAAACTTCACAGAATTTGTTTGAATTCAACTTTAATCATGAGGCATTGTGTGCCTGTATGAATCACACGTGCCAAGCGCATGTCAACCTGCTCTTTTCTAATATTTACTAGCTCTCTCCAGCTGAACTAGCAACATGAACTGCAGGCAAATAAATATCCTTACCTTTCTTTTCTGCAGACCCAGTGATGAAAGACACCCGACAGTCACCGCCGATGGCTATGTGGACAACCTGGCCGCTGCTGTGGACATCATACTGAGGCATAGGAGTCAGTGAGGACCCCAGCAGGATATAGACTTCTATGGTGCCTCAGCAATGCAATAGTGAAACACAAGAGTTTAGTTGCAAAGAAGTAATTGGTACTGTATTTGATGTAGATATAATTAGCACTTTTAATCTCTGATCCATCATCAACCATTGATGGAGAAATCTCACTGTGAAACGTCCCAGTGTACCGGTCATCACATAATGAATGAACTCCGAGCACTTGTAATGGTATAGTTTTGGAATTATGTTATTTTCCTTTTTATTGTAATTGTTTGAGTTAATTGAGCACATCAGTACACCAGCCATATATACTGCATGTATACAGTACTGTCATCAACATTTGCCTGTGACCTCTGACAACAGAAGTGCTAACATTATGTGCCATAACGATGACATAATTACTTACTGATAACACACAGGTTTTGTGAAGCTGCAGACATGACATAATTTATGATCCCATCGTATGAATAGGAAGGCCTGGTTTGTGTAGAATAGGTCTGACTGTTGAAAAAGCCCAGTAGGGGACATAGGAACTGTGAAATGTACTGAAAAGAGTTTAGCTTTACTTACTGTGATTTAGGAATACACTCATCATTTGTCAGTTGGTGTTTATATGAACAATAATTAAACAACAATTAAAGACATTACTGTGAAACATTACTTTTAATCGTTTTTCCCCTAAATTATGGGCCACATTAATGGTGCCATTGCCCATGAAAGACAACGCATTGAAGATGACGCTAAAAAGACATCACTGTAAAGCACAGGCTGTTATTATAGAGGCCTCACTGTTAGTGGATTGTGGAAAGACGTTTACCACTGGCTGGTGAAGGGGCTTTAGTTGTAAACAAAGATGTTTTCGTTCTATATGTTGCCAAGTACTGATTCCTTGACAGTGTAAACATGGGTCATGTGTGTGGCTTTTTTCGTTGAACGTAATGGTTGAAACCTATCCAATGCTATCCCCTTCCCATGAAAAACACGTCTGTAAAATCAATACTCAGCAGTAATACTGTACATGGTGTACAGTTTCCTACTGAGGCCTTTTCTACAGGTGAAAAAGCGGTCATTCAACTCCACAGTTATCACGAGACTGTATGTTACTACTTCAGATGTGCTGAAGTGTCAGTTTTGATGAGTTGGTTGTCTTCTTCTCTCACACACAGACATGTTTACTGGATGACTGGCACCTGTGGAAGCTGGCAGGACGTTGTAACACGCGTCTCATAAGAGGGGTGTTCACAGACATGCTCCTGTGTTTATAGAGCACGTCATGGCACCAACCATCCCACCCTATACAGACCCCCAGCCCCCCACCCCACCCCTTAACAACACATCCTGCACACATGCTCCTGGCCAAATCCACACACCACACACGCCCACGCTGGGTTCTGTGACCCACCTGCCTCACTGGTGGCCAAGTTGTGGCCTTGGTCTTGTGCAGATGGCCCCGTCTTCCTGTGGAGCAGGAAACCAGAGGGTCACCTAACCAGACAGCAGCCCAGAAACCTGCAGCTGACATAGCAGAGGTAACTAATAGCAACACAACTTTAAGTGGGAGCCTGTCACCACTGTCACATTTCTGCTATTGTTGAACGGCAGCCCGTGACCTTGCTTCTCATTTTTCTGTGACCCTGACTGAGTGTTTTCCCCTCCAGCTCAGCTCAGCTCAGCTCATCTCTCTCTCTCTCTCTCTCTCTCCAATTCTCTCTCTCTCTCTCTCTCACCTGGCACAACATACAATTGTTCTGCAGCACAATGTCAATGCATCCCACACCCACCCAGCTGTGGATGAAGTTGTGCATCATTTCCAAGTTCAGAGATAGTCCAGAACACACACACTCAAAGAAACATTTCAACTTGTTTTTGGCAGTGTGATCTCTGGAATGACATTCTTTGCTTCTTATCCAGAACTTGATGAGCAGGCACTATGAGCCAGGACTGCGGCCAACGTTGGGCCTGTAAATGAATATAATATTGGGCCATCCCCATCCCAATCATGATCATCATGTTCTATGGGGCCCTGTCCCTTGGAATCGGTTTAGCAAGACTGTGTCAGCCACAAATGTCCACAGAAAATCTGACTAAGGCCAGAACTATAAACACTGAATCAACACCAACAAGAGTATAGCACAATCATAACCCAGCCAGTCCAGCGCCAACTCTTTTCCCTCCCCAAGTAAGAGAGAGGCTCGACCCCTGGCAAAGCAAGTGTGGAGAGAACCCGATCGCACTGCAGAGAGTGTAACTCCAGCCACTGCTGCACTGAGAGGCAGCCTGAGATTGTGTCCCTGTCGCTCAGCAGAGTGCCGTTCCCACAGTGGTGTCAGGTTCCCACCCAGCAGCCCTGCAAATCCCCTCGGTGCAGAGCCACCGCCACCACGCTGCACAAAGCACTCGCCGAGCACATGCACATGCACATGCACACCCCATTCAGCTCTCCAGTAGCTTCCAGCCCTGCGCAGCTCCAAACAGCTGTAGCTTCGGACAAAAAAAAAAACATGTTCTCAAACTGAAGCTACACAGAATGAGTTGGGCTACGTCTGGACTCGATTTTCATGACATTTTCTCATATTCATTATCAAGTTGGCGCCAGTTCTAACAATGTAACATTGAGATTTTTCAGACTGATCATTCTCCAACTCGAGGAAAATGAAGGCAGGGCCGAGAACTATTTAAACTGAAAACAAACACACAACCAAACCATTCCTCAGCTAATCAGAGTCATGCCATGCCCAAATGACTAAGCGTTATGGCCTTAAATTCATCATAAATGTTAAATGATAGACTCACTGACTCCTCCAACTCCAGCACGTCTTCCCACTGACCTTGGCATAGCACTGACCATATGGCACCCTCTTTCATCTACAAAAGACTCCCATCTCCTCGAGCCAGACCTCCGTGTGTGTGTGTGTGTGTCCTGCAAGTCTGGTCGCCAAGGGAACGAGTGGCTCACAAGAAAGACCTTGAGAGTTGGATTTCAGTGGAAAGCCTGAGACTGCATGTGTTCACCACAGAGATGGAAGGCAAACTCCAGCAGCACTCCAGCCCACCACCACACACCACACACCACACACCACACAACACGATCGAGGAATCGGGGCCTAGTGTGCGGCGTGCACTGGTGAGAGGAGTGCGGGCTCCACAGCAGCAGTTTCAACTTAATGTGGCTTTTGCTAAATTCCTCAGTGGGACTTCCAATTCAGTCTGATCATAGAACGCAAAAAAAGCACATGCTAAATCTGAAACTGCCGGCCCAGCAAACTGAAAGTGTGTCAGTGAAGCTTTAGGTCTAGCGCTTTCTGTTTACATGAAACATTCTGTCCTAACTGCCAAGACAGACAGACCTTCATGGAGCCCTACGCCTCGGCCGAGTCGGCTCACCACACCGGCGGCGCCCTTCCTCCTGTGTTCATTCCCCACGCCTGCTGTGCCGCGCTCATCAGGCCCCAGCATGCCCTGCAGACGCACTCACAAAGGACTCATGACTGACACAGTGGCACGCCAGGCCCAACGATATGCAGCAGCCCTGAGTCACACTGATAAATGCTCCACCTTCAAGTGGATCCAAGGAAGACGCATGAGGGTTGAAAAGAGCAGCAGAGGGTTTAGGAGACCTAGACACACAGAGGGGTGTTAGCAATGGAGAGGGCCAGACGGAGTCAGACGGGGGGGTTGGGGTGGAGCAACGAGGAGAGAGAAAGGGAGAGCAGGCAGCAGGCCTGACACATGGCCCACATTCAGGCTAGCTCCCGCCTGGGTGCTGCTAACGAGAGAAAGCCCTTTTGTTCTCTAGTGAACAGAGAGAGATGTGAGAAGGGACATCTTGCATTATTTAAAGTCAAGTGAACAATCAAATGTCTCTCCATCAGGAACAATAGATCAACCAAGTTTGAGAAGTACAGAAAAATCTGAAACTATACTGAGGAAAAAGGACAAATTAGAGGGAGAGCAGATAGCTAACAAACGTTCAGAAAAAGTCCTGTTGGCAAATTTGAGGAGAAGTCGGTAAAGGGGCTATTTCACACAATTTGAGGGTGCTGAATTCAAATATTTTGTTTACCAAGCTCAATTTTGAGTTTTAAGCTTGCTAATTAGCATAATTCACATACTTTTTGGTTTTGCCATCAGATATCATAGGAATTGCAAAAAGTAAGGCATTAATATACTCTTTATGTATCAGATATGTTGTGGGACAGGACAGGAATTACCCCAATGACCCTCAAGTTGCAAATGAAAATAAGCTAAAAATAAAATATAAATTGAAATAATAGCTAAAATTCAGTTTGACGTTTAGAAGCAAAATAGATTCCTTGATAATAAATTGATAGAATAGTAGGTAAGTATTTTAGTAAGTAGAAAGTATTTTGTCACTAACTATTATGAACAGTTGTCAGTCTTTACAGAGGATTTACACTGTATTTTTTTTTACTGTAAAGGCGACTGTGCTTGCCTAGTTACAACATCTCACTGGTGCTCTTTCCTATCATTCAAATCCCAGCCATGCAAAAAAATGGAAGAGTGTGCATGTTTGAGGGTTGCTGAAGAGTGCTATAGAGATTGCATTATTTGCAACAAATTTAGACAAGATATCCTTTATAATGCAACAAAAAGAAACATTCTCCAGTGCATCATTACTGCATATGATGCTGAAAGGGAAGTGGACCTAGGACAAATCCTCAGCTATGAACTGATTAATGTCCCTGTACTGTAGCTATTGCAGATAGCGATGGTTATTTGTGAAGTGGAAATAAGTCATCCTTACTCAAGTGCTGTCTAGCAATGTGGAATGTCCAGTAGTGATCACTGCAAAAACTGCTCATTCAACACTGGTAATAGATGCTCAAGATCTAGTTATGTCTTTAGGGCACCCATCTGACAGCACATTTAAGAAGTATGCAGGAAAGTTTGTAAGAAACTTTTGTATTGTTATTTGGTATTTGTTATGTGGTAGCAAATGATGTTGACTATCAAAGAAATAGACCTAATGTAGGAATGCACACAGATATTGCAACAGATACGCTCAGGCCAATCCAAACTTTTCTCATCTGTTGTTCCTCGTTGGTGGAACACACTGCCATTTCCTACAAGGACAGGGTCATCCCTCTCCATTTTCAAAAAACTCCTGAAGACCCATCTCTTTAGAGAACATATCCTCTCATAGCACCACTTACAACAAGTCTTGCTGATCCTAGCACTTACCACCCATCTTGAACTGACACTCAACTGTTTAAAAACAGCACTCACTGATGCACTTATTCTTACTGTACTCTACCGTTTTTAAATTGTCCTAAAATTGTTGAGAGAATTGCTTTAAAACTTAACTGTTACCATGTTGTTAGTCGCTTTGATTAAAAATGCGTCAGCCAAATGTAATTTAATGTAATAATGGTGTAGGCCTATCTGATTAAGACCCAAAGAGTGGTTGAAACGTACTTATTAAATTACACTGGGAGACTATCTTCACTTTTTTCCCTTTGCAACTGTCAAAGAAATCCCATAAACACAGGAAGGCCTAGGGTAGCCTACATCTGATGGCCTAAAGATTAGGCTCTTCTGCATAGCATTAAGTGATTTGCATGCAGTAATTTGAACACTGACCTTGATCTAGCCTACTTTGGCTATTTAAAGGTAATTTATTGTCAAAACATCACACAATATAAATGAGCTATAACAAACAATAAAGGACTTAATCACACACAAACTACTATTTTACTGACTACAAAAATAATAATTATGTAGGAAGTTTAGAAGTTTGAAACCCAGAATTGACCAAAAGTGCACCAAATTCAACACAAATGACTCAATACACTTGGAGGAGGCCTGCGTCCTTTCTTTTCCAGATATTTTTGGGGTTTGGATATCGCTTCAGTATCGAGTATCAAGATATTTATGGCAGGTATTGTATCAAAGTCATACTTTTGGTATCGTGACAACACTATGCCAGAGCCACTCTGTTTTCTAGATGTCGAGGATCGGAGGCTCTACCACCAACAAGTGGTGCTGCTCAATGGCATATTAGAAGAGCACATTATCAAGCTCTAGCATGGACGCAAGCACACATACCAAAATTACTAGAAGTAAAATGTTTTTACTTGTCGGTTGTTGCTGACGGTAGATGCAGTTCTGCATTAGGCTTATTCTCACTATCTAAATTCATATGTACTGTAGGATATATTCTGAGTTGAAGGTTATCTGTGCAATTTGTTATTGTGATGAAATGCATTAAACACCACGAGTGACTCACTATGTTAGCAATAAAAATATGGTTGTGTTTTGATTAGAATTTCCGAGTTTATTACATGTTAACTGTAATCATGTTCCCATTAAATATGTTAATAAACTATAGTATGGCTTCTTTAATGCTCAAACATGTATTTAGACAACACTTTTATTTGGTTTTAGTGATTACTTTTGAAATCAACCCAATTTAGGGAAAAATAAGCAAAAATAATCGCTATTTTATGTTAAAATGCTGATTATGCGGCTTAGAACTCAGAATTGAGCTTGGTAAACAAAATATTCAGAATCAGCACCCTCAAATTAGGTAAGAAGGGTGGTTTACCAACTTTTCCTCAAATTTGCCGTCAGAAGTTCTCTTCTGTGAAGCTGCTCTCCCTCTAAATAGGAAGCGTTCACATTTGGCGTACTTACCGGTCATCCCTGTTGAAACGGACACTGAAGCGGAACACACCAAGAATGTCAAGCTTGGTGCTAAGGCTAAACAAATAATCTTAAAACCAGACTAAAAGAATTTCACAGGACTAAAAGAATTTTCGTAGGTCTTCGTAGAAAAATGGCCAACCATCTTGGTGTAAGGAATAATCTCAAACAATCTTACCAAACGTCTTTCAGATTTTCTGCAGAGTTTGGTGTGTGCATAAATCCCCTTCAACCCCAAAGGTCAGAGAACCCATTAATTGCGGTATATCGGTCATGCCCGCTCTTTGCTAGGCCTACTTGTGAGATTCCTACTGTGTGTGCTGCCTGTGCAATAATGTTTTGGGGTGTCACAAAGAGGTCGAGTAAGAAAGTGAGGAAATGTGTAGGCTTTTAATCACATTATTATGACCATTAAATGTAGGCCTATGCTATTTTGCATGCTAAAATCTGATTCATCACAAGTAAATAAAGAATGGGAACGCAGGTTGGATAATTATATTCTTAGTGTTAATTCCCCTGTATGTCCTGCTGGTGACCTCAGTACCTGTTAAGACGCTCTTAGCCAGTAACGAGAACTCTGATCACTCGTAGATCTAGCCTACGAGGGTTTTCACAACGCTCTTAAGCTACGATGGTTTCGGGAAACAGTCGGCAAACCTTAAGAGGGACTTTACGACCAGGCTTACTATGCTTTCAGGAAACCCGGTCCAGATCTAGGCCAAATCAATATTTGTAACCACTTCCCCCTTCATCTGACTGCCCAAACTAAACATACAAAACAGGCAGTTTTACAAACACATTTACAATGGTGTTTATTATGTAACAATATATATGTACACTTTACTTTTGATGTTATAAACTGTATTTAGAAAATAAAATAAAACTCTATTAGCTTGTTCCAACAGTGGAGGTGAATGATAAAAGACAGCCTGATATTACTGGTGAAATGTGAAGCCCATTTATTTTGCACACAAATATGTTTGTGTGTATGCCTGTGTGTATGCTTAGATGCCTACATGCATCTTATTTTTGACAATCACATCAAACAAACAATCTCAGTGCTATGTCAACAGATTTCTCCAAACAGCTCATCATCTGCCTGCATACTTCTGGAGGAATCGTCATATAAACCTCATTCTCTCCACACCCAGTATGCAAGCTGTTCAGGCTAAAGGAGGCCGCCAGAGTGTGCACACGGAGACACACACACACACACACACACACACGGACACGGACACACACACACACACACTCATAAAGGAAGAAACCACTTTACTGCTGAAGGGCCAGTGGGTGTGGTGGGTTTTGCTTAACTTTCTGATTTAGGAAATATTCTCCTGTGTGCACTTCCCATCACTTGAGAACACCCTCACTGCTGGAAACATTGGGGACAGCCAGATAAAATGAGCTCAAGTCTTTGTGGACCCCCCATAAAAACGAGACACATTTTAGAAGAATCCCTGGAAAGCTTCTCCTGGCCATGACTGCTGGAGGGGTCTTCAGCAACACACACTCACACACACCCCCACACACACACACACACACTCCCTCTCTCTCTTGCCCACACACACACACACACACACACACACACATGACCAGCCTTTACATAAATGGGCCTACATATCCCATACTCAGCCACCTCCCTTCTCCTGTCCCCATATGAGTAGAGTAAAGCAAGCACCTGGTCCCTAGAAGTCACACAGCCAGGGCAAGAACACAGTTAACCCCCTGGGCCCTGGCTAATGCAGTTTACTACCCCAACGTCAAGTCAAGTCCTGCACATTCAAGTGTTGAAGTCCCCACTGCCCCAAGAACTCATGCCAATGAGTCTTCGACTGTCCAAGGTCCCTCTTGGTCAAAGTAGAACATCATGAGTCCGTCACTCCGCCTTGTCAGTTCCTCTCAATTTGCTCAATGTCCAACTCTCCACCCAGCTGATATACATCGCGCCTACTCTCGCACAACCCCGCCCACAAGGGCTCACGCTCCTTCCCATTGGTCGTCCCTGAGTTCAGGTGCCCACAGCCAGGTGGGTCTGCGTCCTGGTCGTCAGCAGAGGAGTCATCCTCCGCATGGCACTGCCCCTCTGAGCGGCAGCGAGGTTCCTCGCCCTGGTCGCCCACCGAGGCGAAGGCGGTCTCGTACTGGTGGCTACTGCTCAGCGTGGGCGGGACAGGGCTCGCGTCCTCCCCAGTGATCCCAGGGCAGCTCAGGCTGTGGAAGTTCCGAAGTTTCTGCAAAGAAAAGAGAAAAGACACAGGTCAGTATGGTATGTATTTATGTACATTTCCAATAATGTTATACAGAAACTATTAGGGGCTATTTCAAGAGTCAAATTCTTCTATGACTCCGTCTCAAGACTGAAAGTTTCCATGCATACTGTAACACTGAAGTGTGATAGTATATTTTTTACTACCATATTTCTCTTGAGACTCAATCAGGACGATGCAAGTCAGAATCCAGGCTTTATTCTTTTCAATGAGGGGCCTAGTGCCCCTCAAGGGAGAAAAGTAACTTCTTCTCTGACTAACAGAGACCATATTTAAAGTTACACACAAAGAAGGAGTGACCTCTAGGTCCAACCCAGTTTGAATATGCAATAGAAAGGGAGGATGAGGATTAGGCCTTCATCAGGTCTGGTCAGCTTCTATTATCTTTTAATTAAAACTACCCCCTTTCCTGGGAAGTCCTTCAGAGGCTTGGACACATGCTGTTCTACAAACATTCACACCTTGGTGATGGGCAAAAGGCATAAACAATGGATACACTGCATACAGACCAAAGACACACACACAGGGTACACATGGGTACACAATCACAAATGACCATAAGAACTATACAGTCTTCAAGTCATAAAGACTTGAATCATTAAACCATTCACATAAAATATGAATACAAAATATTCCCTTCAAGTGCAAAATCCCCTGGAGAGAACGTAGAGCTCCAGTTGGTTTAAGTGGTAAGGCGCCTTCCTCCTTCTACAAAACCCACAGCCTATATGAGGAACAGCTGAGAGAGTGGTTTCTTGTCCGAACCTCTAGTATGAGGACTGACCTCAAACATAATACACAACCCCACCCTACAAAACTTGGCTAATCGCTAATCACTGTGAAACACTCATTTTGTTTGATGATTCTATTCGAAACTAGCATTTCTAGTCATAGTCACTATGCAATATACATGGGAATTACAACGTTTGAAAGGCCTTTCAGTAATGTCCAAGATAAACATACAGTAAATCAACAAATCTGAGCGCTGGGAGTCTTTAAACTCTCCACTCAAATCATCACACAGTGAGCTACTTAATGACGACACAGAACACACAACTATAAGACAATGTAGTAAAGCAAAACTGTAACAAAACAGTGAATCATGACACCCCCATAAGAAATAACCTTTCCTTTTAGGGTATGGATTTCCTTTAATGACAAAACCCAAGGCCAAGTTGCCATGGGAACAAAACATTTGCTTGGTAGTATTTTCTTCCCGCTCTCGTTGTTTGAGACGTTGTCCAGAACAATGTGCCCCGTGCTTCATTTGAGCACAATGTGGGGCGGCGGTGTGCCACCCCAGCGGGCTGGACTGTCCTGCCAGGCGGAGCGGAGCGCATGATGCAGCGTGGCGGAGCCGGGAGCATCTCATTAATCACTCATTTACATACAGCCACCACAATGGTGCTCCTGCCTCTCCGCCGCTTGACCAGGACCCTGGGGTTACACGGGCAGGACAAAAGGGGGAAGGTCAGATGTGTTCAGATATCTACAGTTGTTTGAGACAACTGCTGGGGGACTTAAGTTTGGAGTATGTGAACTTGGACTCACTTTCTCACACACACACGGCTTGGATAACTGACATCAGCCAGCCACGGCCCTGGCCTTGCACTCCCCCAGTGCAGAACAATGAGCGCATACATCTGGGCTGCTGTGTGAAATGTGCAGCCCCATTCCCACAGCGCACTGCAGCGTGCCCGCCTGCCTGCCTGCCTGCCTGGGGGCCCCAGCATACAGCAGCTGGCGTGAGCCACGCCGTGGCCACGGAGAATGGAGAGGGCCCCTGCAGATTAGCCAGGACAGCATGGACAGAACAACTGCCACTCGAGGCTCTATAGAGTAAGGAGCGGGGGGGATTGGGGGGGGGGCTCTGCCCCCACTGATAAAACACACGCACATTGTGCGCCTGTTATGTAATAATGCAAAGAGGGGTCTCGCACACAGCTTGGCACTCTAAGCCCTCCTCAGACACGCTGAGGCTGAGAGAGAGAGAGAGAGAAAGAGAGAGAGAGAAAGAGAGAGAAAGAAGGAAAGAAAGAGAGAGAGAGAGAGAGAGAGAGAGAGAGAGAGAGAGAGAGAGAGAAAGAGAGAGAAAGAAGGAAAGAAAGAGAGAGAGAGAGAGAGAAAGAGAGAGAGAGAGAGAGAAGGAAAGAAAGATAGAGAGAGAGAGAAAGAGAGAGAGAGAAAGAGAGAGAGAGAAGGAAAGAAAGAGAGAGAGAGAGAGAGAGAGAGAGAGAGAGAGAGAGAGAGAGAGAGAGAGAGAGAGAGAGAGAGACACACACACAACACACGCACGCAGCAGGGCGACAGACCGACAGGAGAGGCCTGTGAATGAGCAGGGGGGGGGGGGGGGGAAGGGAGAGAAGTGAAAACTGGTGATCTGTATTAGGCCTCTCTCTCCCTCCCTCGGGTAGCGGCTGGCCGGGGCCACATTCTGAGCAGCCCCACGTCAAAGAGGCCCCTCTGTATGGTTTGGCACTACCAAATATTTCCCTCACTATTTGCTCAGCCCTGCTGGCCCATTAGGTGTGGGAATCTGCAGAGACCTCCACCATCTGGTATTACTACCATATTTGGTTTGCCATTTGTATAACTTAGTAACTTCATAGGCACCATGGAAATGAAAGCAAGGGTGGTACGGAGCTGTACATCTGAGCTTTACCACTTGCTGACTAACTGGACTGGCTCTCACCATCCACACCACACCAGCACAACCTTCCTCCTAGACAATAAGCCATCCCACTCAACATACAGAATGAAGACGCTGAGATCCATCCTGGTTCATCTGAATAAGACCCAGTTAAGTTCAGATGCACTTGGTCCAGCTGGCAGAGACAAGTCCCTCATACTCATCCCTCACATTAGCCTAAAAGTGTGACAGTCGTCTAACAATGATTAAATAAAACTGATCATTAAACGGTGCCAAGATCTACCCAAATCACAAAAATGACCATTTAAAAGGTAAATCACTGCAACACCTGAGAAAGAACTGGTATGAGAACCATTATGAGTGATGAACACAGAGGTAAAATAAGCAGTTTTATTTTTAAAAACCTGTATTTTGGGTCAAGCCTTAGTTGTACAGTTAATCACTGCAACAACACCTGAGAAAGAACTGGTATGAGAACCATTATCAGCTCATAATTCTAGTGCAACATAGTCTAGGGATTGGACAAGGGAAGCATATCGGAAATGTGATGCAGTGTGTGGGTAGCTTCAAACAAATTCCGGCTGATTGCCAATACAGACACTGACATACACATCTTTTTTATTTCATGGGAAAGAACAGGCATGGGGGAAGAGATAAAAAGGTGTCATATTTAGACCAATTATATTTGGATCTCAAGCAGGACAACATTCCAGCCCAGTGCCCCAGCACAAAGCAGAGGCAGCGCCACAAGAAGAGCTCACACACGCACACGCACACGCACACGCACACACACACACACACACAGGTAGCCGAACAATCAGCAGGAAAAGCGTCAGCCCCACACGAGAGAGACCTCAGAAGTCCTGCAGCGGGAACGCATTGTTGCCGTGCCACTGGAATGCTTTTGTGTACGCGAGCTTGGCAGTGGCCGTCTCGCTAGGGGCTGGAGCGTTTCAAAGTGTAGGTGTTCTGAGTCGCCGCAGACTGTTTGTTAAGACACCACTGAACTCTGGGTGACTTCCTAGCGTGGGCCATGGCCAGCTCTGTTTATAGCTCTGATTGCTGGGAGCACAAAATTACGGTATTGCGTGAGAGCATGGCTGCCAGTAAAGGGTGTGTGTTTGGCAATGTGACGTGCATGCCATGTTCTGGAGTGCATGTGAAACGGAGATGAAGCTGGTAAAGATTGTATTAATAATAATAATAATAATAATAATAATATCATCATCAACATTATCAACAACAGCTTTCAAAGAGGTGCATTGTTCACAGGAAGAGTATTATTAAAGTTAAAGTTTTTAGAAATGTCTCTTCAAAAGGAAGTTTTAAAATCCTTGCTCTTGCTCAGCTATGCCCGTCCTTCAGTCACAACAATGATAAAAACAACTGCTGTGTCCTGTCAACAATAAAAAAGTTATACACTACCATGCTTATGGCTGCAATAATTATTGACCTGACCCAGTTGCTGGGTTTATAGCAGCCTCTCTGCCAGGCCCTCTAGGTTAATGTGCAGGAGTTCCCATCCCAGCTAGGCATCTGTGGTGTGCCAGCACAAACAACACTCAGTGGACCTTTCCAAAGAGGTACATTCTGTCCATGGAGCTGATGGGTTGAAGCCATAGGGGACTCCAACACTGGCGCACATTTGGAAACTCAAATGCACAGCTGCACATGATTATTTCCAAGCTCCCCGCTCGGAGGGGTTGTGCTCTAAACCGCCACCTGCTGACCAGAGCCAAGGGAAAAACCTTCATTTCTCCCACTCCTGTGGGTGGGTGGGGGGGGGGGGGGAGGAAAATCTGTGTATTTTCGAGGAATTAAGCCATGGGCCAGATCGCCATCAGCTGTAATGAAACATGGCTTTCAAAGAAATAAGAGGGAATCAGCCTGGGGAGAGCAAAGGAGAGGGGAAAGGGAGTGGGGCGCTGCTGCTCAGAGTTCACAAGGCAAGCTGGCTTTGAATTGGGAAACAAAAACACAAGGCCTGCCCTTTTTTCACAGAGGAAGCCAAAAGGGAGAATCAGTCAGGGCCAGTGAGGCGATTAGATACATGTACTTGTATGCAAACACCTTTTGAAGGCTGCAGAAAAGAGCGGTTATGTGCCAGCGGCGGCCGGTCAAAGAGAGTCGGACAACACTGGCCTGGGCTGCCACACCAGACAGACACGTCTCACACGCGGGCTGCCTCAACGCACCATCTGTTTCCTCTCGCCTGTTGCCAAGCTCCACATCTGAGGAGTGCCTCGTGTTCCTACTCTACTTTTCCTTCCAGCGCCGCTATATCTGTATGTGTGTGTGTGTGTGTGTGTGTGTGTATGTGTGTGTGTGTGTGTGTGTGTGTGTGTGTACACAATCAGAAAAATGCTACATAGAAGGGATCTGTGTGAAAACACGTGCGTCACAGTAAGCGATGGGTAACAAAAGTAGCGTTAGCATGCTGTGCGTGTGTATGATTCTACAGTGAGAGATGAAATGGTAGCCTCAGCATGGTCCAGCACAGCCATGATATGGGCAGAGCAGCAGGAGTTTGGGGCTGTTAAATCCATTTTGGGGGGAGACTCTGCTCAGTGACCCAGAACGTCTCATCCCTCATTAGGAGCTCCTGGAGCGTGGCGAGAACAGAGGAGCAAACGGAGTCTTCGGCCAAACAGACAGTAAGCCAAACTGACAACAGGCTGCAAGACGCACTCAGCCTTGCTATGGACACAGGGCCTAAAATGGTGCGAATGGCACACACTGAAGACACAGTAAAGTAGGTTAACCAGCTGGAGAGAGCAGCTTCAATTTGGGAACAGGTGTTATCTGAGACAGTTACACACTGTTAGTTGGCAGTATCTGCACAGGAGATTTGACTTGCACACTACAAAAGAAAGGAGGGGGAATGAAACATGGCCTTCTAACAGGGGCAGCCTAATCTGAACTTGGTTCAGCCAAGGACAAGGAAGTGAGGAACACAGAGGTAAAATAAGCTGACTGAAAACCAAAAAAAAAAAACAATTTTGGGTCAAGCCTTAGCTGTACAAATTCAGGGACAGAGCCATACCGAGTAAGTATATAGAGTTAGCTGATCTGTTTCAAACATGGCTTATTTGGTCTGCTTGTTCAACTCTCTGCCAGGCCCTCTCAATTAACGTGCGCCACAACAAGGCCACTCCATCAGTATATACTACATCCCCACCCCATGTAAGAAGAGGGCATCGAGCCCGAGATTCTCACCTGCGTCATCTTGGCCAGGTCCAGAGAGGGCCTCTGCTTGTGAGAGTCGGCTGGCCGGCGGCGCTTGACTCCAATCTTCTTGTCATTCAGAACGCAGGGTTGGGAGCGGCTGCGTGCCAGGCCACTCTGCCCGCTGCGGCGGCCCAACTCCGGGGTGGAGTCTGAGGAGGAGCAGGCCTCGACGCGGCCCTGGGGCTCTGGGAGGCAGATCTGCTCGTGAGAGAGGTAGAGTGGGCAGGGTGGCTTGGAGGGCGAGGAGGAGGAGGAGGACGGGGAGGTGGGGGAGGCCAGGAGGCCCGTGAAGGCCGAGGGAAAGGCGAGGCTGCCGCCGAAGCAGGGCAGCTCCAGGCCATTGGAGCGTGTGGGCAGGCTGAAGCTGGAGCTGCGCTGCATCCCAGGGAAGCTGGACGAGGCTCCAGCCGCCGCGCCCGAGTGCCCAGTCCTCTGGGCCACACTGCCGCCGCTGTGACAGCGCCGCTTCTCCACCGCCGTCCAGACGCGCGAGCCCTGGGGTCGCCACGGAGAGCGGCAGCCAGCGGCCAGCTCGTCGGAGCAGGAGAGGGAGCGACACTGGCGCTTGCTGGGCGGGGCGGTAGAGAGCGCGTGCGCAGGGCTACTTTCGCTCAGACTCAGATCCTGGAGCAGGTTGCTGATGGTGCCGGAGGTGCCCCAGGGGGTAGCGGTCAGGCTCTGGCAGCTCTCAGGAAGGGCGTCCCACAGGCTCTCCAGGCTGGAGCCCACTGGCCGCTGCTGGATGCCACAGCCCCTGCCCATCTCACACCACCTGCTTGACTCTGAGAGCACACACACACACACAGGGGAAGAAAAAAAGGATGAAATGATTGAACATTAATGACTTCAATTACATTTGCAATACATATTTTAACCTGTTTTTTTAACGATGGCCTGATAAGATGAACAAACTCCTTTGTCAATTACGTATCACAATGTAAGGATCAAGCTGGTCTTCATTCAGCTGGTGTCAAGCAGTGGTCAGACAAAAAAAGCAGGAATTACTAGCTCCTACAGAAGGCTGTTTTTCACTGCAGGGATGCTTCAGGGCAGCCCACACTTTTGTGTGTGTTCTGACCGCAGGACCTCTTTAAGTATAGTTCTCGGGAGTAATTCTGTGTGGCCCTGAAACTACTGGGTGGTGCTTCGAGTGATGATGGATGGCATTAATTGGTTGAGTGGAAGACAACAAGTGCCATTTTTTAAAACCAGCACAAATATGTTCTACTATATCTTGATTACATTGATCGCAGCTTATGAAGTACCATGAAAATCCATACATTTGCTTCCCAATAATAATAACGATAATAATAATAACGATAATAATAGCGATAATAATCGGAGAACGGCTGGATGAACTGGAGAAAGGTTAAAATCAATTGCTTAACTCAAGGGGAGGTGGAAAATGAGTGTAATTCCCCAAATGGTGGAATATCCCTTTAACATAGGAAAGATCTGCACACGCACACACATGCATGAACACACACACGCACGCGCGCACACACACACACACATACACACACACACAAATGTTCTAATTGATGTCACTAGTCAAAACATACACAGACACAAAGAGGAACATCATTGCAACCTTCATATTTGGTGAAGTGTCACCTAGTGAGTATCATTGTCACAGTGTAAAACGTCAGGAAGTGAGAAAGTGTTTCCAATGTATAAAACTTGCAAAAGCAAATTGCACACATATCAGATATATGCTTCGACACTTGCACCACATGTGAGTGCATTGTTGGTTTCCGAAATGGTACGGGTCGCGGAGCCACACGTGCTTGGGCCAGTCATGACCGATTGCGGCTATAATTTTGGTTGTTCTCACTCACACTTTGTTAGCTAAAAGGGAGCTAAAGGCTAACTGCTCTAACCAACTTCCAGTGAATTATGCTAAGCTAGGCTAATGGTGTCAGATTGGGTTATTGCACAGAGAAGAGAAGGGAATGTATCCTCTTATCTAACTCTGGGTTAGATGGCAAATAAGCTTACTTCCCAAAATGTTGCCGTGTTCCTTTAAGCAGAACCTTGCTTATGTGTGTTGGCCATTTTATTGGTTAATTGCTAGCAATGCAGGCTTTGACATAGCGTTAGTGACTAGTTATCTAACTTGTTTTGGCACTGAATCACCCTTACCTGACTCAGTTAATCCCGCCTTCCACCTTGACACCACCTCAAGCACTACTTAGAACAGGCTGGCCAAAGGATAAAGGTGAGGCCAGAAACCCGGGGACAATAGCCCTGAGGAAGCCTCGCAGAGGCACAAGAGGTGACAATGGGGAAGCCATTAGCCTCCATATGCCTTAATTCACCTGACTTTGGCCCAACAGTGAGTGGCTACTATGTAAGGTTAGGAAAAGTTCTTGGCTCATGACTGCACAAATGCACCATTTCTCTCTCAATTCTCTCATTGTCTGGCTACAGGGCATCATCTGCTTATGCAAGTATAGAAAGCTTTAAATCTAAAAGCTTTAACTTTGAGACCCTAATGAACCTGAGATCTAAAAACGTAGGCTTAAAAGACAGAAGTAGCATGAACAAAACCTTGTCAACAAAACGTCAAGTAACATCCAGCTGCAAGACACGCAAGCAAAGCATTGGGGTCTTTTTCTGAAGGTAAACAAATCTATGTCTGAAGAATACAAGACTCTTATTTCAGTCTTTTCAGGAAAGGAGTACAAAGCGCAACAAAGTCTGGCCCTCTACAGACAACAGCTGCCTTTCAACACAGCCAACAGCCTCACAAGCTGTTCAGGGAACATTTCAATAGCCTTTAATTACATAGTAAAGGAAGGAGAAAAGGAGAATCAACTGAGTCGAATCAAGATGGGATGACGAGAGAGACAGCATGAAAAGTGAACAAAGAGAACAGGAAGACCGTAAACAAGAAAAACATTTTCACCTGGAAGATTTTTTAATCATCTACTGGACAGATAATTTTGCGGTCACAGCTACACTGAAGTTAAAGTAAGTAAAATGGCAAAACAGATAACAGATATTGCAATACTCATGGAAAGGTTAAAAGGTGAGCATGTAGGAGATGCATACCAGAATAAAAACCTTAGTGCCAGAAAAAAACTGGTTAAATTACATAACTTTTCATTGGTTGAGGCTAGCCTGGTGCTGCCATTCCACATTAAGTGCATTCATTGAGGGTTGAATATCTCAAGTTGGGGACACTGCTACCAAACCCAAATGAAAGTGAGGGTGAGCCTGTAGAGATCTGAGCAGTAGCATATTTCCCTCCATATTACCAAAACTTGATCCACGTCATTTCTATTTTAAGAGATTGTAACTTGGGCATGTCTTTCTGATAAGAGCAACTTTGTTGAGGAACTGGAATTCTCAGTCAACTCAACCACTCCTTACAGTTCATTGTGGTCCAGAAAACTCAAAGCTAGTCAGGCTAGGGTTAGCATTAAAAGGGCAGAAAGTATCATATTAATGTCCCCCTTTCCCTGAAGCCTTTTCTATGCAACATTTAGGTAAAGAAAGATCTGTCAGGTGTGCCAACCACCCACCTCTTCAGACAAGTACTTACCCATGATTCCACAGGAGAAGAGAGCTGCCCCCTGGCTCATGGTCACTGGCTCACACTGTAAAGAAACAACAAAAGGAAGTGTGCCTCCTCAACACTACACTTGGACAAACACAGACACACAGCAACCCTTCAGGCAAACGTCAGTTCTGTACAATTCACAATGAGGCAGGAAACCGATCACTCCCCTCCTCCCCACCAACAGCAGCAGCCATGCCAGCAGAGATGGGTCATGTAGACCACAAACAAATCAGCTGTCTGTGCATGTCAACGAGCTAGCAAGCCAGATGCTAGAGAGAGGGGAGGGGGGTTCGGGGCCTTCACCAAACAAGCTGAGGAAACTCTACTGGCAAAGACATTCAGTCTTATCTGAAGCTCACGTTTAAGAGGAACTCTCGAATGACTTTAACCCAGATAATGTGAGACAAGCACTGGTCAGATTTGCGGGGAAATTTTTGTCATTCAGTTTTCATTCTGTTCTCATGAGTCATGCTAGCCTGGTCCAGGGTAAAAGCCACAGAGTTTCTTTACAGAGGAAATAACTGGACTGAAGACTATTTCGATGACAAACCCTTTCTGATAACAATTTGACACTTTTACAATACCTTATTTACAGCTTAAATGTCCTCTCTATCAAAACAGAAATGAGGATGTAACTTTCCTTCCTAAACTTTACAACAGTGATTAGAGGTTCCTATTTAAAATATTTAAACAAAGCTTACCAGCTCGAAGTTTGAATCTTTGGATGTTACATCATCAGCTCCCTTCTTTTCCAGTGTTTTAGCTTGAATAATCACCATGACAACACACATCTTTGCCACAGTCCGATCCAGTGCAGAGCTGACCCATCAGAGCCCATCTTTAATGGAGGCACTGAGATACAGGCACACACTAGATGTCCATCAATGCAAATGTTTCTGTCAAGTTCCTCTGAAATGTTCTTCAGGGCTCTGCAGGAGTCTGTGGAGATAAGACAAGGGCTTTAGGCTTTCTTTTGTTTGACCCAGAGAGCAGGAGGCAAGCCGCCGGGACAGCGGGGGAAGTGTGGCTGCAGTGCCCAGAGTCTGACCTCCCCACCGCCTGAGGAATTCTTCTCCACTCTCCCTCCTTTTGTCTGGCAGCATATACACAGAACCCTTTCAGTAATCAGTGTGTACACGCACGCACGCACACACTGTGAGCACACATACACATACACACAGACACACTGACACACAGACACAGGAAAGGACAGAAGAAAACACAATTCTAGAAAAAAGAAAAAAAAAAAACACTGATATTGTAGGTTACAACAGCACTAAATTCTGCGCAGACAGAGTGCTCGTTCTCTTCCTGTGTATTCATGGCCCAAAACTTGCAATCTGCCAATTACAGCAGATGTGTCCACTCTTTAACCTTTCCCAATTCCCTCTTGTATTGCAACCTCCAGAGCTAGGGTTAGTATGGAAATCTGACCTTTTGGATGATCAAACATCATACCGAAGACAAGAAACCATTCAGGCTGCTAGGCTAGGCTACATGAAGCTACATCAACACCACTTACCAGTAATCCCCCCCATTATATTTCAGCTAACTACACGCCACCATGGCCTTCATAGTTAAATGAAGGCCATGGTGGCGTGTAGTTAACTGAAATATAAATAGGTGTGGCGATAAGAATCATTCACTGGAAACTGGGATGACTAGTCCAACAGTTCCATATTGAAGAGCAGACGTCAAGCAAAGAAAACAGGAAGAAAACCTTTTCCAAGGCATTAGTAACTTATCTACTTTTAACCGATGTAGACGCACAGTGAAGTGATAAGGCTGCTTTGACTACACTGTGGAGTGCTTTAGAAAAGTCTAATCGTCACTTCCTAACTTCAGGAGCACCGGACCACCAAGAAAGTTTTGTCTAACACACAGCTGAGCCCTGTGGTATAAAGCTTCACCGGGCACACACCTGCCCAATGCTGTTCACCCACATGACCTCATAAAATCATTCAATTCCCAAAGGAGTCACTAGCCTATGACCTGTAGATGGATGCTACAATACAGGGTCTCATTCTCAGTTGAGACAGAGCACAAAGCCAACACTGGAGAGCTAATAAGCAAGATTTACTGTAGGCCAAACCATTGCCACTGCTGATAGGATTAAGGGTGTGCAGCTACCATATCATGCACCGCGTGATGCTAATGATCAAGCCTGAAATCCTCTCCCTCTGATTTGTCCACATGCCATGTTATGCTACACACCAACAAGATCATGCTATTGATGGGAGCAAGACCCAGCAGAACTAGAGCACTGAAATCTGTTCAATGCAGATGAATGGGCAACCTTGGCAGTTCCTCTCCACTCTCACACTTGTATCAGTTTCTGGAAGAAGAGGTGCTCAACAACTTGAATAACAAATGCACCCAATGTTGCTACATTGTAAAAAGTATCAAGATACACAAGTTTTTAGGTCAACAAGATCCGTTTGATCAAGGTACAGTATCTCATCTCCAAGGATATGTCAATGCTGAAGAGCAATTTCATTTTTCTTAAGAAAATGTCTACAAACACAATGAACCAATGTCTACAATGAGCCAATTAAACTGAATTCTCATCCCATGACTATATGCCTCAGCAAACAAGTTTCATTTCAATCCTACCTACAATTCTATGAGGTCACAGTGACCTTGGCCTTTGACCACCAAAATCCAATCAGTTCATTCTTGAGTGAGTCCATGTGAACATTTGGGGTGAATTTTAAGAATTGTCCTTGAGGCGTTCCTGATATATAGTGCTCACTTGCGAGTCAAGAACTTGAGGCTAAAGTGACCTTTTTCCTTTAACCAACCAATTCTAATCAGATAATCTTTGAGTCCTAGTGAATGCTTGAACAAAATCTTCAGCAAATTAAAGTCACAGTGACCTTGACTTTTGGCTTTTGACCACCAAAATCTAATCAATTCATATTTTTAGACCAAGTGATTGTGCTAGCCTAAATGTAGAGGAATTCTCTTACTTTAAAACACAGAAAACTTCTTGCTGAAATAGCTGACATTGCAAGGACTTTTGTGCCGTTGATGCTCTGCTGTCCAATCATGCATGCCTATTTATTTTCCCGAACCAATCCTGCTGCTGTACTGTAGGGCATAAAGTGTCCCTTCAACCACTGTCTTCACATCAGCTGGCATCAATCTCAGATTGGCCAATCACAAGAAAAAACATGCATATCTGGCCACCTCAGCCTATTTGCTAACTATGCACATGAGAGTTAGAGAGGCTTGTGGCACAATGGTTAAAACAGTCTGGAGGTACAAATTAATTAGTTAAAAGGTATTGTACCCTATGGCTGTCAGTCACCATCATTTCACTTCATTTATGTATGACAGTGTATTGACCAAACCTATGCAGGCCTAGGCTACAACCAACGAAGGGCCGATCTAAACCTCTATCAAACAAAGGCTGACATTGTTTTCTGATATTCAAATAGCAGAATATTTATACGAAATGCAAGTTCTATAAAAAAAAGGAATGGTTTTCTCTGTTAACACCAGCTTATGGGTAATCTATGTCAGTCAGAGCTAGTATGACAGTTTTTTCATGTAGACAAACAGTGTGGTATATTGGATAGCATAAATACCCATGTATAGGTACCACATCCAAGTATTAGCCTAATGGCAAGACTACTAAAGTTTACAAAATCAATGTAACCTGTGGTTAAATAGTCAGGAAATCAGGTGAAGTCTGCCAATACTGTGGCAATAACATGAAGCAAACAATCAGGATGGTGACTACAACCAGAGGTTGAGTGTTTTAGCACACCCTCAAAATGGATAGTCCTAGACAAACTTGTACTGGTGTTTAAAGACAAGAACAATTATTTGAATACCCATCGATATGCAGATGGCAGCGCAAAGGGTTTGAGGGTTTTCAAAAAACACTTTGAGTCTTGAGGGCTTTGAAACCACAGAGCCGGCAGTATGCGAGCATAGGGTGGGGGATAGTTCACCAGTGGATTCACAAGTAGGCAGCTGCCCCAGCCACTTACCATAAACACAAAGGCCCAGCCGGCCTGCTCCTCTTAAACCAGCTTGTCAAGGGAGAGGCCTTACTTTTTCAGAGGGAAGTGCTGATTTAGAGGCAGGCCATGTTCACCCAGTCCATGCATCCACCACTGTATAACAGGGCATAAGGACATGCATGTTGTGCTGCAGACAAAGTCCTTTAACAGCATGTGACTTTTGTTCCAGCAAACCCTTGTTCCATTTGGGATTGCTTGCACGCCAACAGACGGCCTGTTAAATTGTTACCAGGCAATAAGAAGCTTTTGCACGAAACCGAAGGCTGTGCCACCACAGCCACAAGTATGTAACAAAGGGTGAAAGATGGAGAAAGAAGTGCAAGACAATTTCAAATAATCTCAAAGGGCAATTAGGTGTGAGGTATAAGATGGGAAGCATAATAGCTGAGGACCTTAGTACTTTCTTCATAAACATGACATTCTTTCAATGTGATTGACATCACATTGTGGATGTAAAATGTTGATTTAGCATTTCTTCAAATAGTAAAACAATGTGTAGATGCAAGGTCAAGTCAGCAGAGAATGCTGTGCCCATATCTCAAAGTGCAGCAAACTGGAAATTACAATGTTGAAATGTGTATTATGTATAGAATATGTAGCCTGATTCCTCAGTGTAGTCTATTTTCATTGTCACCCAGGCGTCCACGTACAAGTTCTCAAACCTTCCTGAAGCAACAAAATGTATTACAGCTTAGAAACAATAGTATCACAATTGTTACACTTGAGACCAGCTTTCACAACTAGCATACCCTACTAAATATTAAGCATGAACAAGGTCAAGGAAGGGGATTAACTAAACACAAACTCAAAATAGTTTGTGCAACATCAGGGCCCATGTACATAATATAGAAGATATCTAATCAACTTCTCAGTTACCCTCTGCGTTTTGGGTATTGCGACCTACAGCTGATCATAAAAATCAATAAATTCCCACACAGGTAGCTTATGCAAAATATAAATGCACAGTTTCTCCAACTAACTTGTGCAGAAATGATGGCCTACATCTCATTGGCAGTCATCAATTCATTACAAAGACACCAGATTGGCAAGACAATTTCCCAAAGTCAGCATGCATACCATCATGTTATGCACAATTGTGTATCACTTATGCACATTATGTAAATGGTCAGTTGTAATTGAACCGAGCTATGCTAAGGTGTGTGAATCAATCCTACCGAAGTACAAGACACTTCTGTAATTATACACCGTGACCGATGCACTTTTGACAATAGTTCAAACTATCGAAACTTCTACTGTACTGCAACTATCTGTACGAAAACTAGCAAATGTCTCTGTTTATGTCCATATTTGGCACTAGTGTACTTTGAGATACTGTCCACACAAATTAAAACCAGTAGTCTAATTAACCTACTGTTCATACCCGATACTACAGTATCAAGGTGAACGCTGAATGGGGGGCCTCGTCTGGCTGAACTACTTAACTAAAACCAAAGTGGGGACTTTTGTCCTTGACGCAGCAGCTTTCCCCATCACAAAGGTGGGTAATTTCCCCCTGATAACCAGAACACCGTCGTTGCCATTGTACTTATTCTATCAAGACATATGGCCTAAACTACATTTTATAACAGTTAATCGATGTCATTAGATACATGCCTAATACTTTTCAGAATCCATTAAATTAAAATGTGTATTCTATGGAAAAAGGGGGGGGGGGGGGGGGGCAACTCAAAAACAAACTTTTGCCATATTATGTGGTCTTCTAAAGCTAGTTGATCTTAAAATCGCATGCTTCTGCAAATAACCAGCGTAAAAGAAAAATGAAGACAAATTCCAAAGGAAAAAGTGCATGGTTTACTTAAGGTTAATGTTGTAGTAAATTAACATTACCTCGACCGTTCTTGTATTCATTCTAGCTTCTACACATTCAAATTTCAGTTAACTCAAATGTTAGATTTAATGTTAACCTTTTTAGCTGATCCAGAATCGATGTTCATTTGCTTATCTAAGAGTGTCATTGCCAGACGAAAATCTGAGTTGGTTAAATAAACTTGAAGACAAACAATGGCTGTTAGCTGGGATAGCCAACTCGGCTAGCTTTTTGAGTTTGTTCAAATGTTTTCCTGGCTAGTTCTGGTCTCAGACAAGTGTTCCAAATCGAGCTAACATCGCCACAAAAATCTCTTCGTGTTACACGCCATCAATAAACAGACTTTTGAGGAGTGTAACAATATTACCAGGGCTTGTTTCGTGTTCTGCATATATTTGTACCAACTAGCTAGTCTTTAATTTTTAGAAACAAGTTCGTTTGCGTTCGCTAGCTACTGTAAGTTAATAATGTTTCCTCTAACTAATGTTAGCTACTTTATCATTTAGTTTAAAGTAAGTTACTCACAAGGATCATGCAGTACATCTCTGTAGAAACAACGTTACCCACAGAGCTGACGTAAATTGCCAATTCACTTCGACAATGCATAACAAAAATCTTGGCAAAATATTCAAGATGTTAAATTCCCCGGACCCCGGTGTGTACACTCTCGCACACGGGGAACTGTGCCACAATCATTTCGCTTGCCCTACATCTACTCGCACTGGGCTGGTGCATGCTTTACATGCACACTTGACCGAACCATTGACTCGCAGGGGAGAACGGAAATATATATTATATTCATTAAATAAAATGTACCCCATCTCAGATATTGGAAAACACCCAAGGACAAATAATATGGATAGAATGAAATTATACATTGTAGTAATAAAGAAAACATATTTTTAGAAATGTTAAGAGAGACACAAAGCCCAATCTATACCCTGATGAGTTTGGAATATTCTGTCAGCCTGAAAAAAGTTTGCTAGCTCATTGAGTAGTTTCAGTACAGTACAGTAGGCCTAAGTTTTGCTTGATGCTTTTGTTGTTGTTTTGATGTACACGATGTTAGCTTTGGTCTTAAACACCTACCAACATCGAATTACTGTTAAAACATTCCTTAATTTAAGCCGATTTACGATTGATAAGCTATATTGAGTTTTTATTAAGGCTCAGGTATATCTTTCAACATATTCATTAAAGGTCCACTGCTTAGTTGAATTTCCCAGTGTCCTGCGTTCTTTTGAACGTAATTGACCGTATGTTATTTGCACACCTATGAAGTAGATCCAATTTGTTAGCTGCAGATCATGGGCCGTTTTGGACCGTGCATTTATTTCTGTGAACCGATGCATGTTGTCCATTATCCTTACATAACTGTTAACTCTATAGAGATAGAAATAGATTTCTGAATGTAGACCTAGGCCTATGTAGACTGTGGCCATTTCAAATTCATCATCATTATTATTATAATTTGTATTATTATTATTATTATTATTATTATTATTATTATTATTATAGCCTATTTATTATTATTATTTTATTTCAAACTCTTCTTGTCAAGTCATTTGTATGCAGCGTTATGGGTGTCTGAATCTGTCTTGATGCTGCTTCTTTCTATTATTAAATTGTTTATGGGTTGATTTCACCTGCCAATGTAGCCTATCATTCCACGAGTCTCAGCCACAGGCAAGAGCAAGAAAGTTTAAAGTTCTTAACATGTCAGATGCAAAACACTCACACACTTTATTTTTAGCATCTCACTCTGTTGCTCTGGCTGACTTCAGAATCCATCTTTTAACACACATTTAATTGTACTGTTGTGGAAGGTGCATGGGTAACAGTGGCAACTGTTTTTACAAATGCAAACACATCAACAGGGCCATTTGAACTGACTGCTGCAAGTAGGCTAATATTAAGGAATTGTATCCAGAATATCACTCAGATTCTACTAAGCCTAATTCTCAACCTTGTGTCATTCTGAATGATTAAAACTATACTATTATAAGCCTATCTTGAGTGTAAATGTATGTTGTTTGCTATGTATCAAGTGTTGAGTTTATAAAATGCACAACTTCATCCAGTCAACTGAAATGCTGAATGACTGAATTAAGGCACACTTATGCATTTGGGTTGGGGTAAGCATAGCTTAGCCCAGGCAGACAGCAAGGTTAATCCAAAGGTAGCATCTGCTGTGACTGTAATCTCTCCCAGGACAAAGTGGAGGAGGTTTACACTGCCCCATAGATAAGAAAAGGAACACTAAGGGTTAGAGGAGCCTCAGTTTTTAGCAAATATAGAATATGGGCAAAGTGCTGACCAAAAAGATTAAATTGGTATATGCAACAACATATTTGTAATATATAATAGATACACGATGCTGATTATTTCCAAGAGAATAATAATGTGAGTGACTGAATGTTTGTTGGATGAAAATGGGGCTTCTATGGTTCAGTCAATACCCTGATCAATAGCAATATTGCAACAATCAATGCAATAGCTCATAGGCAAAACAGTATCCAGTCCTCCTTATGTGACATCACTGTTGATGTCAGCA
The DNA here is from genome assembly GCF_046254945.1 of Alosa pseudoharengus. Classification (NCBI taxonomy): domain Eukaryota; kingdom Metazoa; phylum Chordata; class Actinopteri; order Clupeiformes; family Clupeidae; genus Alosa; species Alosa pseudoharengus. The sequence continues at coordinate 33,250,900 of NW_027468674.1, read as the reverse complement.
GAAATGAGAACACTGAACAGACAGCAAAGACAATATGGTGGATACGGCCATAGCCTACCTTGTAAAAAGTTTGAACTGTTTTTGTCTGGTGGACTGCATTGGATGTGCAACAGTTCAATTGATAAAATACACATTTGCTGTTTGTCAGTTTTATCAGTTGGTGAAACAACTATAAGTGCAATAAAATACAAACTTAAATTGAAGTTTGAACTCTTGCTATTAAAACTAATCATACTGAACATACTATTATAAATATATAGTATATATACATTACACAATGTATCTTGGTTCTTGTAAAATGTGTTTAACAATTCAGCTGCACTGAAAAATCTGAGCTCCTTACAACAATCCTCAGTTGCACAGACATCCATTTTGCCCCATCTCGTTTCACCTCCTAAACCCTCATAGTCATTTTCAAGCATTTTACTCTCTGGGTTATCATACACCATCATAAGGCCTTTCAATGAATGCTATTTAGTTCCATCTGGTGGGCAGTTAATGGCATTGCATCTCTTATGTGCATAAGGAGATCCACAGAACTGACAGCCATTGTGGGATAAATCACTAAGATAGATAGATAGATAGATAGATACTTTATTGATCCCCAGGGGAAATTCAACTTAGGGATCAATGAGTGGCCTACATATCTAACAAGTTCATAAACATGAATATTCCCATCAACTGCAAAAATGACATAATAGCCTACTGTAAATGGCTGGTATAGTAATACACTAATACACTTCTGGGTAGCTTTACCTAACTACATTTCTCTGATAGCTTTGCTGTCATTCAACTACTTCCAGTGTGAAGGAATTAGTAGTTTGTAAAAATGTTTTTAAGGTAGCTTCCCCAACATATGCATATCTAATAAACATGACATCTAATAAACATTATTTTTTTTGTATTTAAGAAACCAAGTGCAATGATAAGATGGAAGAACAAGTGCTGCAACAACCACAGTGATTCTCAGAAGCAGCTATTCATTTTACTTCCTACTTCACACTTACTCACTAACTTCATTCTCGACCACTGCGGTCCTCCAAGCATCGGATCGGGTGAAATTGGAGTCAAGACTCAGTCAAGATTATTATGTTAAATGTAAGCTATTTGAGTTGACTTTAAACTGTTGCTTTGGACAAAAGTGTCTGCCAGGTAACATAAACATAAACATTTTGGCGAGTATGGATTAACTGCAGAATGCAATTGACTAAATTAACCTTCATCATTTATTGGAATGAGCTACTACTCAACTGCTCTGGGGCAGTAACAGTTTAGACACAACTGATAACCCCAGGACAATGTACAAACTTAAATATTAAGTTAATATGCTCAAATTGCTGAAGCTCCTTCGGTCTCATTACAATATGGGCTTCTGGTAAAATTATCATTTTATGGAGACTTCATTGTAGATATTACTTTGCTACTTTACAAATCATGTATTATTTAAATAACCTTGCATCCAACATTTACAACTGAATGTGTTAAAATATTAAATATGTATACAAGTAAGAATAAAACAAACAACGCCAATAGAAGGCAAATAGGGCATTCAGTAGTGCAATGCAAACAGTGTATTCAGCATCTTCTTGACAAGTATAGGGTCAATATAACAGCATGTTTGAACGATGGGCATAGTCTTAAGTATAATTAAAGCTAATAATAATAAATAGACTAAATTAATTAGCTAATTTAACACAGAGTCAGCTCAATGCTACCACATGCCACACAATATGTATGGTTCATACACAACAAATTGGCTTGTTGATAGACTTTGCCTGTCATTTAAATTAGGGCCCATTATCTTTTGTTGAGAACAACTACTAAAAAGATTCTTATAAACAGACTTGTATAACACTGCTAAAACAAAAATGCCTTTTGCATAGGACAACTCATATAAAGAACTAGTTGTTTGCAATATATACATTTGAAGGAGTATTTTTTACCTTAAGTGCTTTGTAGCTAATGAGCACAAATGCAATATCAAACCATTCTTTTCCATTCATTCTAAGGTTTTGATGCATTTTAGCATTAACTAGTCTTCAAAGACACATGGTCAGGTTTTTGTTTTTGTGTGTCTTCTTTCTCATTCTCCATATATGCTTGTACTGATCTCCACAAAGCTCTGATATTCCCTTCTCCAAAGCCTGTGGCGCCACGACGCTCAATCAATTCCAGGAAAAAAGTGTCCTCAGCAAAAATGGGCTTGGTAAACACCTGAAGGAGGTATCTGTTGGGAGGATAGAGGCATGGAATAAGAATTCTGGTGGGAATAGAAAAGCCTTAACTCTTTTTCTACAATCATAGATAAGACACGCACTAATTACTTGCATGTAGTGTGGACACTGATGCAAATTATTACATTTCTCCTAAATGGACTATTTCCCCAAAATGCATTATGTAAAAATATGCAGAAATCATAGATGTACAGTGAGTATGGCTCCATGCATACTAGGTTGAGCATCGCATTGTATTTTCTTTTTGCACAAGCCATACCGGTCACTGGATGGCTGAGACATGGCTTCCTTGTCCAAGGCTGTGTCCAGAAGGATGCCGTGTTCTAACAGCATCTGAGGGTCATAACCTGCACTCTCTATTTCATGCTGTTTTCCCACCTGTCACAGAGCAAGACACGAGCCAGCATACATACAGTTTAGTTTTGTGATCACTTACATGACAATCAAAAGTTCATTAAAAGGAAATAAAATATATGATATGTACTATGCAAACAATGTAGTATTAGATTTACTGGAACACATGCGCCTTGCACATACAAGGTTACTCATGTAAGCCTATACCAATTAAACAATCACTTGCTTATGAAACAAGCAAATTAAACACACCTCAGTATAGTAAGTAGGGGGAGGGGAGAAGAACTCTACTCCAGCTTGGGCCATGATATGAGCTGTCCGCACAATATCGGTGGTGTAAAGTCCAATGTGTTGAATGCCTGGACCTCTGTGCTGTTCCAAAAATGTATCTACTTGATTCTTTCCTTGAAAAATAAGGTGATATGAAAATATCTGAAATGACACCTGAACATCCTGTCAAATAAATTCGGTCAACTAACAGCTAATAATAGAAAAGACATAGCCTACCTTGTTCAGGTAGTGACTCTGCAATTACAAACTTGCAATCTGGTTCCACCTTGTCCTTAGAAGGAAGTTTTATTCCAATTTCACTGCATTTCCAGTACTCCATTGCAGTAAGGCGAAGTCCAATACCATCTTGATCAAGGACGTAACCCTCATTCACATCTTCATTGCTGTAAAACATTTAAATTCGGATTTACTCAAACTTAAAATCTTTCTGTCACTCAAACACACGTTCAGGTTATTGATAACATCACAGGACATGCATTTAGCGCGGATGGTCTCATACCTGTCAATAAAGAATCTCTGGAAGCCGAAGTGTTTCTCATACCACTTCATCACTTCAGCAGTGCTCCGTCTGGGACAAGCGTAGGTGATGTGATCAAAATGAGTGATTGGACATAGTGAGTCATTTAAGTTGTGCAATTTACTAGAGGTTACAAGTTCATCAAACTGTGGCAAGAAAATGCCATGGTACTTCGACCTGTCTAGTAGAGTGTGACAGACGTTTCCAACAATAGATTTAATGACGAAGTAAGTAACAGATCCGTTGTCATCATGCACTGTCTTTGGAGACACGAGTATTTGACAGCCTTGGTCGCGAAGTGCATTGAATGACCTCTCGACATTTTCTACTTCGAAACAGACGTTGCACGCGGTGTTGACGGAATAATTTGGGTTGTGGTCGTAGAGAAAACTCAGTTCGTTTAATTCTGAGGTTTTATCACTAAATCTCACACGATTATCCGTCAAATCGTGAAAAAAAGGCACACAAGACAACTCACGGTGACCACCTCGCTCATTCAACTCATGTCCTACTGGATTAGACTTCTCATTTACAAGAAACACCGCCGACCCTCTCCGAAAAGCAAACTGTCCAGATTTCTCAGTTAACCTGGCTGCGAAGAAATCGAACTTAAATTTGGACACAAGGTCATAGGCTATTTTATTCACGTTTGAAACATGCAATGAAATATGGTGCAACCGGCTCATGTAAGCTGCCATTTTCTTGGTGACGTAAAAGGGGGAGTGTCACTGTAAACGCCGAACACCGATCAACTTCAGAAGACATAAAAGTAGCCTACAGACTGAGCCCATTATGGGATAGAGATATTTCAGGTAGGCTATATAGAAACAGAGAGAGAAAAAGAAAGCGTATAGCATTTCATAATCGGAAACGCTTAAGAAAAACTTTAGCCAACTCACAGTTTCATTATCTAATTAATATCCATACAATATGAACCGTTTATACTATAGTTTATAATATATATTCACAAACATAGACTGTACAAATAGTTCACATAAAATTCAGTCACCACAGCGTTGTGCGTGTATCTAAACCAATCAGCATTAAATATTAAATTACCCAATCGGCCGCGTCTGCCAAGTCAGATGATACATGACGTTGGAAGTTCTGGCAAGTCGTTCACAGAAGGTTTATTTTGGCTTTCCTCGTCGCTCTTCCGCCGCCATTAAATACACAGAACAACACCATGGGGTTCAGATATTAAAATGATTTAGAACTGAAAGGGGAAAGGGGGTCGTTTCCACATCGGGTATCTTCTAATTGTTGTGAGTTCTGACAAATCGGAACAATGTAATACGTTGAGGTCACACAAAACAGACAAAACGGGAAAGGCTCAAGCTCGAGAGGACGAGGGACTGCTGGGCAACTGGAAGGGTTTGTTGTGTTTGTGTACCCGAGGAAGAAGTAATACTCTCCTAGAAACAGGTAACGTTAACATTATCCTATTTATTTATAGACGAATATTCTATTTAATCTAAAAAGTGAAGTTAGATTTGTTTTTCGCTTTTTTAGATAGAGATCAATGGGATTTAAGTGATCTTGTAGTGTCGCTAACGTTACTGACGTAATTGGACAATGGCTTGCTAGTTGGTTAGAAATGCTAGCCAGATCGCTAGCTCGCTGGTGCTTGGGGTGCATACTCGCTAACATTAGCTTCCAGGTATCGAAAGCTAATTTGTTTTTTGTACGTTAACATATCACATGCAAATAAGACAGCCGGCCTTTGGCTGGCAACTTGGACTGAACTAGATACCTTAAAATGTCGGGGCATACACTTTGTCATAATAACATCTTCGTGGTGAAGTGAAGTCACTATTCCTTGACATACAATATTTAGGCCAATGATTATCCGGTCTGTCTGCATTCACAAATTTCACTGTGCTATAAATTAGCTAATCTAGATCACTGCACTAACGCTAAGTCTTCGAATAAGTTAAAGCAACGTTACATGTGTTTGTGATAATTAAGATAACGTTAGCTACATAGCTAGGAAAACTTGGTCCAAGGCAGGAACGGAGTAACGTTAACTTGCGTTAACTGCAGAGTATTTTGGGGGATTTGATGGTAGCCTATGTAGCATAGCTAAGGACAATAGATCAAAACCCTCTCATTCACATTTCTTTGCGTTGTTAATTAAGTATCGGTACGCTAACCAAGCCTCTGTCAAGTGAAAAGTGGTGTTCCATTAGGCCTATGTAAGCCCTCTTGAGTTGACAAAGTCAACTCGGTCAACGCGTGTATTTATTTTTATTGTGTTCGTGATATTATGAAGCTATAGGCCTACATCTTTCTGTGAATTGTGATTTCATATCAAATAGGTTCATTAGTAGTTGCTGTGTGTTTATGAAATAATGCATTCCCTTCACCTTTGTAATGGAGTTGCTGTCCTCTGATCAGGCCTCGTAACAGCAGCTTGCTTTGCATAAACTTCGCTTTCAATTTAATAGTTATACCAATGGTGACTTCAAAGAAAGAGACGGTAATTGCATTGGTACTTTTATAGTGACACGAAATGTACAATAGAATACCCTTTTGTTCAGTGTGTCATCATTACTAGCCTACATTTTGAACGAATTTAATGTAGCAAGTGTCCTAATGCAGTGCATTTAAATATTTAAATTCAGTGTCATTTAACCATATTTCCCCTGATTTTTTATATTTGATATGGAGATATGATCATAATTACTTATCACTCCACATACAGCTGAATCCTGGCTGTAGCTGTCTATGTCCATGTTGAAACCATTTATGTGAAGATGAATACTGTGTCAACTCAGATATTGTTTTGTCTTTCAGCACTGTGTTGCCTGTCCTCTTTACGGGATCTGACAGAAGTGTGTGAGCGGGTGCCTGTGAATCTGACAAATCAGCAATGACGGAGCTTGGGGTGAAATGGGCCTGTGAGTACTGCACTTATGAGAACTGGGCATCCGCAATTAAATGCACCATGTGCCGTGCCCCAAGGCCCGGTTCTCCTATCATCACTGAGGAGCCCTTCAAGAGCAGCCCAATGCTGGACCCTGGCCGTGAGTGGGACCCCCCCAGGGATGAGGGGGGTGGCAGCAGCCTCCTCATTTGCCCTGACTCCAGTGCACGACCCCGTGTCAAGCTGCCAAACCAGGCTGAATCCAGCAGCAAGTGGACTTGCCACATATGCACCTACCTGAACTGGCCTCGTGCCATCCGTTGCACCCAGTGCCTGTGCCAGCGCACGCGCACGCGCAGCCCCACCGAGTCCCCGCAGACCTCAGGTTCCGGCTGCAGGCCGGTGCCCCCGCCTGTGGACCCTTGCGAGGAGTACAATGACCGCAACCGACTCAACACACACACTCAACACTGGACCTGCTCCGCCTGCACCTATGAGAACTGGCCAAAGACACGCCGCTGTGTTGTGTGCGACCATCCCCGGCCCAACAGCCACCCAGAGCCCATCCAGCCGCCCGAGTCGGATGACTCTTCCTCTTCACTCATCAACGAGCAGGACCGAGCTCGCTGGAGGGCCGGGGGAGGCAGCTGCAGTGGCGCCGGGAGTCAGCGCAGGTCCCCCCCCACCTCCAAGAGGGAGGCCGAGCTGCAGATCCAGGACTTTCAGAGGATCGAGCTGGCCGCAGCTGCCATGAGCACCAAGGAAGAGCAGGAGGTAGACTTCAAAAAACTCAAGCAGATCAAGAACCGCATGAGGAAAACGGACTGGTTATTCCTCAATGCTTGCATAGGTGAGTGGAGCAATGTGTATGTGTGTGGGGAGGATCTAAATGCCTGATGAGTGGGTAAATTATGTCTGTCAGCCCTTGACATTGTATATGGTGTAGATTTATTCATTAGCTTTAATTCATTTTGTTGCCTGGCTTAAACATATTGATACCACTGGGCTAGAGAGAGCACATTGATTCATCTAGACGGGTGGCTCTCATTTGCCATTTGTTGTCCTGGGACTTGTTTGTGGAGGATCAGAGGATCATGTTTGTGATGTACTGGTGTTAACCTGAAACTGTAACACGGTGGCTGTGTTGTCTTGTCTGTGAGCAAGACAAAGGCTGAAGAAATGCGAGCAAATGATGTCAGTATTCCAAACACCTGCACAAGACTAGTATAGTGAAGCCTTTTCTGATTGTGTTCAATGATGTCATGCCTGGTGCCAGCCATCGGGCATGCACAGCAGACAGCTGTGTCACCATTAATGCTCTTAAACTCCTCTCTGCCTATTGCCCTGCCAGCAGAGCTTACCTCCGCTTGCTTGCGGGAAGATTTTCGTGTCCTTGATGCTTCCAGTAAACATTCTATTGCCTAGATAGTGGACAAGCCGACCTCAACATGATAACTAATTTAATGATAACTAATCATGATACACAGACAAGTTGAAAATCTATACACTAAGTTTGAAGTTTCAGTCATTCCCACAGAATTGGATTCAATTTGTGGCGGTAGCTGACTTGGACAGGGGGGGGGGGGGGGTATTAAGATCGTCTTGGTAGTGTATAGGTCTAATTGAGTGTCTGTCATTTTAAGACGTTCGTAACACAGTTAAAATGCTGCTGATGTGTGGATGCAATTCATTCATAAAGTTTTCTACAATGCTTCTATGTGGCAACAACAATCCTTCAACAATCGTGAATATTTTGTTAAATGCACATGCAGAGGAGTGGCAGCGGGCTACGAGAGAGAGCGGGGCGGGGTAAGGAAAGGCTGCGTGCGTAAAAAGCGCAGCTCAATGGCAATGCAAGGATTTGATCTTATATTTAATTTCAATTAAATTAAATTAGATATAGAATATGAATCTGTGGCGGCCGAATTTTATTTTGTGGCGCCCCGCCCCGCCACAGATTAGTCAATGTATGGGAAACGCTGAGTTTATTAATAGAATAAACCCTTTGAGATGGGCCATCTCATTTTTGAGGGGGTCCTTCGATAACACTTCTTGGGACAAAGTGATAATATAATAATTTCAATTATAAGACTGTTTAGATTCTTAGAAATCTTGCCATGATTTGCATGTACAACCTCATCTTGGATACAGATTATTCCAACACTTCCAGTGCACTATTTATGAAGTGTAATTTTATAAAATCGCTGGAGTTATATCCTTTGACTTGTGTAGAGTTAAGGTTGTGCTTGTTTTAACATTCACTGATAAGATCTTTGGGCCTCTGTCCATGAAAGCAAGGGCATTTGCATAATCTTTCAGGTCCAGCTGGTCTGAAGAGTAAAATAATGCAAATAAACCATTGGTGCTCATAAGATATTTTCAAAGATGCTCAAATGTTCCCACTATTGCATATAGCCTAGTTGAAATCAATAGACTGTATAACTCTAAGCATTTTGATTTTTTTTTTTTGTCATTTGCTTAGAAATGTCCTGCCCTGATCCTGCGTGGTGCATAAGATCTGATGTAGGCTATGTGTTCTCAGCCTTAATTGTGCTGTAGGTCATGCTGGATAAAACTGTCTGTCTGTTAAATGCAAATGTCATTTCAGTTCATTCTAATCCCACAGACTAATGGAAGGACCAGAGGTTTGACCATTAATAAGATTTTGGGAGTCTAACATAAATGTAGGCTAAGTATGGCCTGATGGTCTCTCTATAGTGACTGTGTAGTGATTATTTTGACAGGGGCTCTGTGGGAATCCCTGTAATGTGCTGTTCAACAGCCACTTCTCCGCCACAGCTCTGAGTTAGGGATGGGGCTCCTGTTGGGCTGAGGACTGTCCGACGTCCTGCTGGCAGGCGAGTCTGTCCCTGGCTGCTGGCGCCATCACACACAGCCTGTCCCTGGCATCGCGGCCCTGGCTCTAATGCTTCACTGTCCCCCACATAATGCCCCATTAATGACATCAGTGCATGCCCAGCTCTTCCTCAGGAAAGCACCATATCAGCCAGCGGAGTAGGCTGCAGAGATGCAGGCCAGCTGAAGTGACCTCATGCTAAACCGACACTGGCTGCTCTGGGATCAGCTCAGATGGCCTGCATCTCTGTGGTCCCGTTTGGGTGTCTAGAGCAGAGGAGCTGCTGTCCTCAGCAGGGGGCTGTAAACAGAGTGGCTCGTGTGCTGAGGCAGCCCCAGCGGCGCTAAAAATAGCTGTGACGTGCACCTGGCTACAAAACCAACATGAACTTGTAAACATGCCCTGACCTTCTTACTAGTCCTGCTGGAGCCAGTGGTGTAGGCAAGTTTGCAATGCAGAGAATCCATCCCGTGATCAGATGACAAGTGCAGTTTGTTTTGCTCTATAGTTTCTGCTGCACCACCTCACAGTATACTGTTATAGTTTGGTAGTCCTTGACTCAGTGTGCACTTTTGTTTGATTCAATTCAGTCAGTTAATAACTTGTGGTTAGAAGTAGACTAACCCCGCTGAGCAGATACTGGCATACACTACTGAATATTGGCATATGGAATTAGAGTGCACTGAACTTATTCGGCCTCTTACTGTTTGTTTGTGGATGGTCACCTTGATAAGGACCTTGGTGACATCTGTTCCTGACAGCATTTCCTGGACTATTACCTTCCTGGGAAAAGGATTTTATCCAAATATGTCATTGGTTGAGGGTTATGATTGTGGGTAATCATGAAAACCCACATATCGCAGTGAGGTATTTTTGAACTGAGTATAATTTTTGTGTGGGTGTTATATCCAATGATTGTTACAGTGGGAGACGGGATTGGAGCGCTGCAGTAGTGCTTTCTCTGATCTGAGATCAGTCCGTTTGCCTCTGTCGACGCTCCTTTTACACCAGACACCAGCTCAGGCAGGCTCTTTTTCAGTGAGATTTAATGTCTACCGTGAATTCGTCATGGAAATCCTCACATGCTTGGAGTGGATTGGATGTGTTTGTGTCAGCCGCAAAAAGCAGTCACTGATGATTTACGCTTCACAACAAATATGACAGTCAGTCACACTGAGACCCCCCCCACCCCACTCCTGTCCCAGCTCCTTGGCGTAAATCCAGCACTTAATTCAGCATGCAAGGCCCTCCTGTGTAGGCATCATAGTGGCTGGGGTGCACAGATATAGTGTGTGCATTGTTGGCTTGCTCTGCCACTCGGCATCTATACTTCAATCCCTGTGCTGGGTCCCCTGGCCTATAGCCCATGTATGGAATTGACACCATGTGTTGGGTCTCCTTCCATTCTGATCTGGTCTCCGTGCACAGCTTTAGCGTAAAGGTTAAGCGAGCATGGTCATGTTGAACTGCAGTTTAACTGATGAAAGCACTGCATAATGCCTACAGATGAAAACAAGAAAAAGGTAACAAGCCTTTTCTTAATAGTTGTAGTCCCAAGGAGGAGGAGGTGCACAACATCAACATTAGCTGTCTTTGTGGCTTAATGAAAGCAAAATAGCTTTTTAACAGGCAGTTAGTTACCAGTTTGAGTGGAAAACCATATTAGTTATTGAAGACCATGATATAAGTTGAATAAGGTTATATCTATATTGGTACATAAGCTTGCTTCTCATGCTTCAGCAGCCTCCACCACGATCATGGATTTATGTGCATATTGCTTTTGCACAGCTTAACCTTACCTTACGTATAGCTCTGGTCGTTTCTCAATTTAGAGATTGAGGGAGTAGGTATGTTTTGAAACTGTTCTCACTCCCTCATTTCTAAGATTACTAGGCCTACATCCTGCTGATATGCTGAAGCTGTGTTAGTTGGAGCAGGAGTTGGAATGTGATACAGTTTAACTAGTCTTTGATGCAATTTGTGCCCAAACAATACATGGATGTTTCAGAAATAGTCGGGGACAGCGCGTGGTCATGAGGCTGATTCCTGTAGGATAATAAACACTGAAGACCTTGTATGAGAGACGTGACTAGTTTGAAGTTTGTGGAACGTGACCCTCCACCCCTCCAACTGTAAAAAGGAAGCAGGAATGGTCAACACTTCCTCCAGCCTCTTAACAAAACAGTCACTGTATGAGATTGGACTGTGTGAACATGCCTAGTGGCCATTCATATAAAAGGTCTGAAAATATGTAATGATTGACTGAAGGGATTTGCTGTTACAATTCTGTATAAGAAGTGTGTTGTGTATTTATCAGAAGTACAGTCTAATGGACCGATTGTCCATGATCCATTTAATGACTAGGCTAACTACTCAAAGGCAGTGTGATAACATTAAATCATGAAAGGATTGGTGCGAACCTGTTTGGAGAAAGTTAAGTTATCAAGTAATCATGCCGTGTTTTACTAAATCAGAAGATTGGCTAGCCTGTAGTGAAATGCAGCCTGTTAGCCCCACTGAATGTATTATTGTTCAGTCAGAGCTGGGGGTTTTATCATAGCGTTGCTCAGAGCAAACTCAGGTTAGCCTGTTTTCAGACATTCATAAGAGTGTGGATTGTCGGACAACACACTTATGTATATGAGCTGGTGATGTGAAACTTGGCTGACTAAGCAGCATTTCAACAGATTCCTGAGAATGATTACTGACGTTCCTCAGTCAGTAGGCTGGCCCGTCTCTGGCTGTGTCATTGGCTGGTTGTGTGGCAGGCAGTGATGCCACTAAGTAACGCGTTAGTCTATTTTGACCACTTTTTTCGGTAAAGAGTAATCTAACGCGCTACTATTTACAAACCAGTAATCAGATTAAAGTTACTCATCTAAGTCACTGTGCGTTACTATTTTTGTCATTTTCCTTAGTAAATGATATATTCTTTGCTTTCTTCTTGTCTCAGGGATTAACGTCATGTAGGCTATGCCAACCTTTTCAGCATGAGGACAACTCGCGTGTAAAACCACGCAGCGACACAAACGTAAACAATGGAGGGAGGAGAGAAATGCACATTTTATCTATACAGTCATTATTTTGAGTTTGTGTCAGCTAAACATGACAACATTAAGGTACATTGTACATTCTGTGCTGGCGACAAAGTGCTCTCTAGCTAGACATTCCAAGTCTCCCGAAGTTTTTGGAGTCTCCCACATATTGATATCCTGACGCCTGCAAATTACCTACATAAAATCTCCCGGAACCTAGAGCGAACAAGAGCACGCAAGCCAGACCGGACTTCAAATCGCGTGTGCATCTGAGTTAAACGCGCACACAACGGAGAGGGAGAGAGAGAGGAGTGGTGCGTGTGTGCCTGCAAGCGCATCCAAGACAGAGAGCATGGTCTGTTTTGCTAAATCAACCAATTAGTTTTCAGTGTAGGTGGGCTTAGCTTATATCTCTTTTCTCCCGAACTTAATTAATCAGTTCAGTTAGTGTATCTAGGAACAGGAGCGTCATGGCAGAGTCAGTGCCCCTCAAAAATGAACATTTAAGACCCATTTCACATCAGACTACAAAAAGTGTACCCAATTGTCTCATAAGAGTAAAACATAATAATAGTCTTGCACACTGCACTGTTTGTAACAGTGACTTTAGCATTGCTCACGGCGGGTTAAATGATTGCAAAAGACTTGTTGAGGTGAGTTTAACAAGTGTAATTTCATTTGCATATTACTCAGGCCTATACTAGATGGCTAGGTGCCAAGGCTACATGAAAAGGCCAAAATCTACATATTTTACTATCACAATTTATATCAATAGGCCTTCCTTATTTGATGTACTGACTAGACATTATTGAACAAACATCTGAATTTCAGTATCTAAGTAGGTTAGGTTGGGATGTCTGCTATACATTGTTGGCATTACTGTTAAAATGCACTTCCAGTATAGTGAGTATTGGCAAAACTGGTTATCATTTTTATGTTGAGGCGGTGGGGGTGTTGTCGGCAGCTGCTGAAAGTAACTAATAAAGTAACTTGTAATCTAACTTAGTTACTTTTAAAATCAAGTAATCAGTAAAGTAACTAAGTTACTTTTTAAAGGAGTAATCGGTAATCAGATTACTTTTTCAAGATAACTGTGGCAACACTGGTGGCAGGCTAGTGCATGAGCGTGATGGGAGGGTGGAGTGGCTCGGCCTCTGCAGTCCTCAGCATGGCTCATATCGCAACTCGGCCGCTTTCTCAGGTGTCACTGGCTCCCTCTGAATGGGGCCAAGGCTCTCAGTGAGCCGCATACCTCCCTGGCACTCCAGCATGCCTTGTTTGTTTGTGCTCGTACCAGCTGAATCCATGTCTTCCTGTCTTTATTGTCTTTAGTATCATTATAAAATGCACTATTGCCCTGATGTTCACCTAGGTGCCATGTTGATATGCAGTGACATGCATAGCACTGCTCTCAGATCAGAGAGCACTGAGCTCTGTGTGTGTGAGGCTGGGTTGAGGCTGATCTGTGTGTGTGTTTGTTGTATTTCCGCAGGTGTGGTGGAGGGCGACATGGCGGCCGTCGAGGCCTACAAGTCATCCGGTGGCGACATCGCCCGGCAGCTGACCGCAGACGAGGTGCGGCTGCTCAACCGGGCGTCGGCGTTTGACGACGGCTTCACACTGGTGCACCTGGCCATCCGCTTCCAGAGGCAGGACATGCTGGCCATCCTGCTCACTGAGGTCAGAGGGCAGCGCAGCAGCACACTCATGCACTCGCACACAGCTCAAGAGAGCCATGCATGAAATCATATGACCGGACGCTAACTGACCTTTTCATTCTGCAGCCCTGAAACAATGAGGTGCCATATTATATGTAGGGTGGTCAATCTGTCTGATACAAGGGTCAATAACTGCATTTCAGTTCCATATGCATTTATTTGTCTCGGGCACCGGACGTTCCATATCGTTGCTAATATTAAAACATTCCACTGCCCGTCATCTATGTAGTTACTCAACAGGCACTCAGCAAAGCTCAGCACATCTGTCTTGTAGTTGTCCATGTCGACAGCTCTGGGCAGGTCTCTGGTCTGACCACTTGATATAACCTGACACCACTGCCATTACCTGCAAGTAGTGAATTATTTCTCAGCAAACGGCTTCCAGAGTGAGCTACAGTATCTGATATTATTGCTCTCTGTGTAGATATTGATCTGCTGAAAGCCCACACTGCAACAGGCCCGTGTGGGCAGTAGTAGTGGGCAGTAGTAGTGGGCAGTAGCCTAATGGGAAGTGGTCTGTTCACTCGTCTCACTGCTCCATTCCAGCGCCGCGCAGCACGATTGGTCACACTCCATCTTATTCTAGTCATCCACGTAAAATGATGTAATCCGACAGCAGGAGGGATTTGATGGTGGGGTTTCATGCTGACCGCTGGATTAAAGCAGAGCACAAGTCAGGTTTGCACGGACCTGCCACTGCATGGAGGCCTGTGTGAGGCGTCCTGCAACGCACGCAAGTGTCCCCTGTCTGGGGCCGCGTGGCAGCGTGACTCTGAGCTGCGTCCAGTGGAAAAGGTGAGGGGCAAGGTCCTGCCCGTCCCATTTAATCGAGGGAGATGGCATGACACTCTCAGGATTACCCTCTGGGATTAGGCTAATGGCAACCAGCGATTGGTCAGACGCCAGGAGGACCGGGAGAGAGCTAATGTGTGCTGCTGACACCAGCGTGGGCCCACGCACACACCACGCACGTACAGACCATGCACGCACACAGCACGCACGCACGCACACAACGCACGCACGCACATACGCACACACAACGCACGCACGCACACACCACGCACGCACACACCACGCACGCACACAACGCACGCACACACACACCACGCACACAACGCACGCACGCACACACCACGCACGCACACACCACGCACGCACGCACGCACGCACGCACGCACACACCACGCACGCACACACCACGCACACAACGCACGCACGCACACACCACGCACACAACGCACGCACGCACACACCACGCACACAACGCACGCACGCACACACCACGCACGCACGCACACACCACGCACGCACGCACGCACGCACGCACACACCACGCACGCACACACCACGCACACAACGCACGCACGCACACACCACGCACACAACGCACGCACGCACACACCACGCACACAACGCACGCACGCACACACCACGCACGCACGCACATACGCACACACCACGCACACAACGCACGCACGCACACACCACGCACACAACGCACGCACGCACACACCACGCACGCACGCACACACCACGCACGCACGCACGCACGCACGCACACACCACGCACGCACACACCACGCACACAACGCACGCACACACCACGCACGCACACACCACGCACGCACGCACGCACGCACGCACGCACACACCACGCACGCACACACACACCACGCACACAACGCACGCACGCACACACCACGCACGCACGCACGCACGCACGCACGCACGCACACACCACGCACGCACACACCACGCACGCACACACCACGCACGCACGCACACACCACGCACGCACGCACGCACGCACGCACGCACGCACGCACACACCACGCACGCACACACCACGCACGCACACACCACGCACGCACACACCACGCACGCACACACCACGCACGCACACACCACGCACGCACACACAACGCACGCACACACCACGCATCACGCACACACCACGCATCACGCACACACCACGCACACACACACAACGCACACACGGACACACAAAGCACGCACACACAAAGCACGCACACACAAAGCACGCACACACCACACGCACACACCACGCACACACACTGTCATACAGGTGATGTCACAGGGTTGACCTCTGTGTGGTTTTAAGCGCTGTCATGAGTGGGCTATGTGTCACAGGAGTGTTGGCAGAGAAAGTCACACAGGATGACTGGGAGTGTTGTGCAGAGCATGTGTAGGTGTGTGTGTGTGGGGTTGTGTGTGGGGTTGTGTGTGTGTGATGGATAGTCAGAGCGGAGTGTCCAGGGTGACCTGACTGCTATGCTTCCCTTTAGCCTACAGCTGACACTACTGCTTTTGTCTGACTCATCACAACGTGTGTGTGTGTGTGTGTGTGTGTAATATGATTTAGACAGCACACTATGCGGTTGCTCTGACAACTACACAGGCAGAGACTGCCCACGTTTCTGCTCAAACTGCCTGCTCTACAAGTGAAATGTTGTGCATCCCATTCAGACACTCGCCCACTCTCTCACACGCACTTCCATGTGCACATCATGTGCCACTACAGGGGGTAGAGAACTCCTCTGCTTCTGTCTAAATCTATTCACAAAACTTGATACATGATAACTTCTCAAACCTGTACACTCATTACACACACTCACAGTTGCTTGGAATATCTTGGAATATTACATGGACAACAGGGTTGTGCACAATTCTAATTGCAATTCTGCTTCCTGTTTGCTACCTCAACTGCAATGCAAGTGAAATTCAAAAATTGAATTGGAATTTAAGAGCCAGTTTCAATTCAATTCTGGAATTTTGCACAAGCCTAATGGACAAAACAATATGATGTGGTCAAGTGAATGTTTTCCAGCGTCTTTGACCCCAGACATTCACCTGAGAGTGTGACTGGTGTGCGTCTCCTCAGGTGTCACAGCAGGCGGTCAAGTGTATCCCGGCGATGGTGTGTCCAGAGCTGACGGAGCAGATCCGGCGCGAGATCGCCGCCTCCCTGCACCAGCGCAAGGGAGACTTTGCCTGCTACTTCCTCCCCGACCTGGTGACCTTCACCCTCCCAGCAGGTGTGTGCAGACATCTTACACACACACACACACACACACACACACATACACACACACACACACACACACACACACACACACACACACAAATACTTTTCTTATTGGTGGCAAATAAAAACTGTTGAAGCTGGTTGTGTACACACCTGAACTCAAAGGCTGTTTGTACACCCCCTACACCCTTGGACAACACAGGCTCACATTAGCAGCCATGCCCCCAGCCCACACTGCTGTAAATGTGAGCACACACACATGCACACAGCTTCTCCCACCCTGTGGAGCTCAGCCCACTCCCTCACAGCTCTCCACGTTCCACTCCCACACTGAACATGGCCAGCCTCCCGCCAACAAGGCCCATTTAGTCCTGCTCACAGCCATTGGACCACTTTAACTCTGCTGCTAAACTATTCTCCATATGTCCTATGGCCGCGGTGTGTATATATATACACACACACACACACACTAGGGGTGTGAATCTCTCATGTAAAAGACGATACGATTCACATCTAGATACATGGGCACGATTCGATACAAGAAAAGATACATGTTTATAAAAAACGATTCAGTACGATTCGATGCGATTCGATGCAATTCGATGCAGTTCAAGAATGGAAAGCATTCTGAAATATTTTTTATCATTTGCTCAAGGTGCACATTAATTTTATATTATCAATTATCATAGTCATGGTCAATTAGGCAAAAAATGTGTGAATATGATTATCTAAACTGAGGTTTGTTTCATATACTGTATTGAAATGAAAAAAGAATAGTATACATTTCAGTCAAATACAACATAAAAATACATTTTTATAGAGATTTTATAGTTATATCTGATTGTTTTCATGGAGCTGTAGCCTTGTTGAGGTAAGACAATACCGAAATAAAATAAAACAGTGCTTAAGACACTCTTGGCCTTTTCTCATATAGCCTACCCTACAAGAATAAAATAGGCCTACAAATCAATGAACTCTCTGGGCTTATTTTGTTCCAACAGTAGACCTAATGCAGAAACCTATAATGCCACAAGTCTGAGTGAATATGAACAAAATCATTGGCTAATAATTTGTGCATCGTTTTAGCAGCAAGGGCCAAATTATTATTTAACATTAAGGAAATCCCTTCATCAAAGGTAAGGCTACTCTACAGACTATCGTTGCTGTTTAGGAACGCTATAAGTGTTTAATTTCGCGCTGGATTTCGAAAAACAAAAGCCGACCGAGTGCTGGTTGTCACATGCTTAAGTTGCAGTAGATGGGTAATGAGGTCATTTGACAACTTTGGGCAATGAATGTAACCAAAAACGAACTGCATTACCCACAATTCCGTGCCACGTATAGTTTCAAAACCGGAAGTGGGATGAACGCGCTGCTTGGAACGTAAATGAGGGTCTGAGCGAGCAGAAAAGGTTGTGAACCGATTCATAACAAGTAAATCGATATAACGACCGATTCATTTCAGTTTTTTTCCGATACGGGGCTTCACGTATCGTTGTAGCCGTATCTTACACGTTAAAAACGGATACCGATACGTATCGGTTAATCTTTACACCCCTAATACACACACACACACACACACACACACACACACACACACACACACACACCTCCACACCTCCCCTTTGGCAGCTGAGAGCCATTGAAAGAGACACACTGGCCCTCCACCATGGTTTACAGCAGCCTGCCACTGAAAGCTTGTCCATGGCTCCCAGGCGGGCCTGAATGTTCCCCTGTTGTGCTCTAAGAGTGTGTGTGAGGGAGAGCGAGTATGTGTGGGAGAGCGGGTGTGTGCATGCACAGGCTGCTTTTGGCTCCAGGCCACTAAAAGAGCTCTTTGGGAGACAAAGTCAGTGCATTCACTGTTGAGCCACAGAAAGGCCACCAGCGTGCTGTGTGCACACACACGCACACACGCACACGCACACGCGCACACACACACACACACACACACACACACACACACACACACACACACACACACACACACACTCACTTACTCACTCACACATACAGACACACACACACACAGAGACGGGGACAGAGAGAGCGTGGTGGAATTTGCGATGTGAGCCCCCTGTGTCTGATGGCCATTGAGAAGAGAAAAAGGCATGTTTGTTTAATGCTAATGAATCACAATTTGTTTTGAGTGTAACCTCATAGCTTTCAAAATGCGCATTGATGGTACAATGACACAAACTCTCTCTCTGTCTCTCTCTCTCTCTCTCTGTCTATCTCTCTCTCTCTATCTCTCTCTATATCTCTCTCTATCTCTCTATGTTTCTCTCTCTATCTCTCTCAGTCCCTAAATGGAGCTGCTCTGATACTACAATAGCATTGGAATAAGGCCCAGTGTGTCCAAACGTGTCGGTAATGAAGCTGATATTTGACTGATATTTGAGGTTCTGTTATATTTATTTCAGACATTGAGGACCTGCCTCCTGCTGTTCAGGAGAAACTTTTTGATGAGGTGCTCGACCGGGATGTCCAGAAAGGTGAGCCCAGACTTGCACCTAAGGACTGGTCCAGAAACACCTCAGATGTGCAGTGCTGTTGGGTTGCATAGTTTTCTGTGCATCCCTATAAGCGTGTGGTTTCTTGGTGTTTTAGGCCACCGTTGTCTTCAAGGCAGCGCTGCCTGGAAGGCGCTAGGGTTAGACATGGGTTAAGGTTATGGTACGGTTAGAATTAGGTGCCTTTAAGTCAATGGTGGTAGTGCTGCCTGGAAGATGACGTTGGAGGCTTAAAACACCATTTTGTGTGTGTGTGTCTGTGCACAGCTAAAAGTTGCTGTGCACACCTGCCACTTGTCCCAGGAGGACAACATAACAGAATCAATAGGAGGGCCATATTTCACCTCTGGCATTTAGTAGAGTTAAATGGCGGTAATTGTGTATGCACGTCCCTCCTCTGGTGCGGTGGCAGGGTCATTGCAGGACCCAGTGGCTCTCACGGCGGCCGGGCTCCCACTAAGTGCTCAGTGCCTGCTGAGGAGAATGGGCCAGTGAAAGGCCTGATGTGTCTCTTCACTCATGCACTCCTGTAGGACCTCGCTAGAGGAGCCAGCTCCGCATGGATTACATACCAATTACACTAATTGAGTTGTCTCCGCTCCCTCCCCTTGCACTTATTAAATTGCTGTGTGTGTTGTGTGATCCAAATGGTTTGCAGAGGTGTCTTGTGACCCATTTGGGCTGCTGTAATTGGGTTAGAGCAGGGAAGCTCTGTTGTGCTTGGGGAGTGATGAGGATGGAGAATGGTGTCATTGAGGGGCTGCCCTGCTTTGTGCCTGTGCAGAATTGGAGGAGGAGTCTCCAGTGATTAATTGGTCTCTGGAGCTTGGCACGCGGCTGGACAGCCGGCTGTATGCGCTGTGGAACCGCACGGCCGGGGACTGTCTGCTGGACTCTGTGCTCCAGGCCACCTGGGGCATCTACGACAAGGACTCGGTCCTCCGCAAGACGCTCCACGACAGCCTACACAACTGCTCCCACTGGTGAGAGGACACTCACACGCGCACCTGCACCCATGTGTACAGGACACACATTAACCAAGTGCACTCACTTACACCTTTTATAGCAAAGAACACACACACACACACACACACACACACACACTCTTCAGTACTTATCTGAACCAACTTGAACCAGTACTGTCTGAATCACGCTCTCCACTTTTCAGCAGATCTACATAAACATATAGCGGTAAGCACATAGTAGCATGCTAATGTGAATGTGTGGTGTGTGTGTGTGTGTGTGTGTGTGTGTTTGTTTGTTCAGGTTCTACACACGCTGGAAGGAGTGGGAATCCTGGTACTCTCAGAGTTTCGGCCTGCACTTTTCACTGAGAGAGGAGCAGTGGCAGGAGGACTGGGCCTTCATTCTGTCTCTGGCCAGCCAGGTACACACACACACACACACACACACACACACACACACACACACACACACACACTCCAGGACAAACAAAAAATTTTACTGATCTGCATTTTAAAGAAACTCAGTGTGTTTCATTATAATAATAATAATAATAATAATAATAATAATAATAATAATAATATTTATTTATATAGCACTTTTCAAGCATTGAGCACAAAGTGCTTATAGACAAACATGAAGAGCATTTTTTCTATGCACAAAGTGCAACAAAAGTGCTTCACACACAAGACCCAAACAAACAAATAACAAAAATGCCTAACGGAGCGGCGTAATTGCCAGCGTACCAGTCACACGTGAAACATACAACATGTGAAACATTCAAGACAGATAACAAACAAACAAACGAGAACAAATAATAAAATAAATAATTAAGACATTTTAAAACGAAAACTCATGTTAACTTAGTCCAGTTGGTTGCATCTAGTTAAGCGGCTGAATAGTCCAAGGGCAATGATGAAGGCGCACAGCTGTGTCCAACCCGGAGGATTTAACGTTTTCCTGGCAGTCTGGAGAGCACTGGAAGCAATGAACAGTCTGAAGTCGTAGGTGATCCTACAGATCAGCAACTCGGTGAACATTGACAGCGACCGTTTGTTGTTCAGTGAGATCGCTGTCGTCAGAGTTCTTCAAACTTCCTTCTAACGTTAACGTTAGCCTACTCAATCCAGACTCCAGGCAGCAGAACATGGCAGCTCGCAGGTCAATCCAGTGGTCGCGGCAGCGGAGAAATCCCTTTCCGAAGCGCAGCGCCGTTCACGGATGGAGTACACCAGAGGCCCAGGACAAAAGCCAACGCCAACGTTAGCCATGGCTAGGTCCTCAGCGCAATGGACTGGAATGGAAGTTAACTTAACGTCACAGCATCAACAGACTTGTCAGCAAATAAAGGACTAAGAATAACTCAAAAACTACCCAAAAATAAAGCAAATAAAGAGAGAATACATTTAACTAGACAAAAAATACAAAAAAATAAACAGAACATTACATAAAATTACGAACATTACATAAAAACAAACAAAAACATGATGCCAGACGGAGCGGCGTGTCTCGCCAGCGTCCCCGTAACCTAGCAACCATTGGAACAATTTCTACAACTTTATTAGCTACTTCTGTACATGGCAGTTATTCACATGCAGTGTGTGTGTGAGAGGTCTTGAGTGTATACATTTTCTATTTTTCTGAGATCTGGCCATCATCTGTGTAATTACACACACAAATACACTCTCTCTCTCTCACACACACACAGCCAGAGGGACAGCATTCCTTCAGCAGTCCTCATGTTCCCTGGTGTTGGAGGTGGTCCCTGTCCAGCCTGTTGGCTAAAGTCTTTTATGAAGCCCATAAGCCAAGAGAAAATAAAGGCTTTTTAAAAGGCCAGTTTCCAGTAGTAAAGGTTTTAAATTGCAGAGTGACACCTAACCTGCTGTTGAACTCAAACAAATAAAATTCTCCTTTCTCACTCACTCGCACTCTCCCTTTTTCTTGTGTGTGCTCTTGCAGCCTGGAGCGAGCCTTGAGCAGACCCACATTTTTGTTCTTGCACACATTCTCCGTCGGCCGATCATAGTCTACGGAGTCAAGTATTACAAGAGTTTCCGTGGTGAGACGCTAGGCTACACCCGATTCCAAGGTAAGAACCACACACACTATTTTTCTCTCTCTCTCTCTCTCTCTCTCTCTCTCTCTCTCTCTCTCTCTCTCTCTCTCTCTCTCTCTCTCTCTCTCTCTCTCTCTCTCTCTCTCTCTCTCTCTCTCTCTCTCTCTCTCTCTCTCTCTCTCTCTCTCTCTCTCTCTCTCTCTCTCTCTCTCTCTCACATATACTCATCCATGTGTGGATGTGTCCCAGCTTCTGTAGATGTGTGTCCTGAGTGGTGTGTGGAGTTAACTGGTGCCATGTGTGGGTGTAGGGTTACTTGGACAGAACAATGCTCCTTTTGTGTGTGTGCTGCATGAGGCATCTGCTTGAGTGTGGGGCTGTGCAAAGCCCACCAGGCTCCAAACCTGCACCGCTTCTGGAGTGTGGGACTGGACCCAGACGCCTCTGGGAGAGGGCTGTGAGCAGAGGCCAGCAGAGGCCACTTCTGTCTGAGCTAGAACCCAACGTGTTGGCTTAGAGGAGAGTCACAGTTACTGAATAAATGAGGTTGGATGAGAAGTGGAGCCTAAAGTGCAGCTCATCAGCGCTAGAGTTTGAGTTGGACGCGCTACTCTGTGCACTAGCAGCTCCTCTCTTCCTGGAGCAGCACCAGATGGGGCTCTGAGTGGGCACAACTGCTGCAGTAACTTGGGCTTTACCCATTCGCGCTGGATGCTGCATGACGCAACATTGACCCTCTCGCTGGATGCTGCGTAGCGCAACATTGACCCTCCCGCTGGATGCTGCGTAGCGCAGCATGCTTTTTATTTCATGTTTCTAGGTGCTACAGAGGCTTAGATATTACATTTTGGTAGACGTTGACAATTTTTAGTATGTTTTCAGAAAACCCTCAGGAAATAAGGTTATTTAGTCTAGAATGCCATAGGATTCTATAGGCGTTTTTAGCAGGCATTTTAGGAGTAAATGGGTTAAAATGCGCTGTCTTTACAGTGTGGTGAATAACAGTGGCTGGAGAAAGAAAGCTAAACTGTTGCTTTCATTTCGTTATTATATTAGTATTCCTGTGACTTTTGAAATGGAATTGTAAAACCACATGGTAGATTGTTTGTTGCCTGCCAATGTAATGTCCAAATAATGAATGACCTGTCCTTGTTGTTTTCATTTAATTGCCTAGGTGTGTACCTACCTTTGCTATGGGAACAAAGCTTTTGTTGGAAAAGCCCTATTGCTCTTGGTTACACAAGAGGCCATTTCTCTGCATTGGTTGCCATGGAGAATGATGGCTACGACAATCGAGGCGCAGGCGCCAACCTCAACACTGATGATGATGTCACAGTGACGTTCCTGCCACTGGTGGACAGTGAGAGGAAGCTGCTGCACATCCACTTCCTGTCTGCTCAAGAGGTTAGGCACACACACACACACACACACACACACACACACACCTTCAGACTGCATGGACTATTGGATTATTCTGGTGGCATATCGATCATGTGTATGGTTTAGAATCCTTATGAAGATTTGCACAAAGCAGAGCTGACCTCTTTAGACTATGCTACACAAACTGTCGGTTGGTATAATATTTTAAGTTATTCGTATGCACACCCCTAGCCCTGCCACTGCATTTGTACTGGACTAAGGACTAAGGCTAGCCTGGGTGAACCCATTAGCAAATTAGTCTGGAAAGGATCCCATTGATGCTTGTTTCCAAATGTCCGGTTTTACGGCTTCCAGGAGTAATATTACCAGCAGTAAAATTAAACTGAAATTGAATCCTACCAAATTGTTTCAGAAGTGCAGTAAGTAAGCGATAATGTATAGAACGCTGGTCATTACTGTGAAAATAAGTCCCGACAGGGCGAACCGGACCCCGACGCGCAGCGGAGGGGTCTTGTTCCGCCCTGAAGAGACTTATTTTCACAGTAATGACCGGCGTTCTATACATTATCCCCCTTATTATACGGCTACTTGCCAAAATGAAATAATAAACTCCCCACGATATGACTTTAGCCTACATAACCTAGCCTATTTATTTGTTACCGTTCATCGTGGCATTTGCTGAGAAACAAATAGTTCGCAACAACACACGCTGCTGAACTTGAATCAAACATTCTTTAGAACACAGCTGATCAACCGTCTGCTTTCACGTTTGAATGAATTTCCAGTCCTTGCGTAGTGATATGAAAGACGTATCAGAAGCACAAAACCCGTTGCCATTGACAGCGGTAATTATATGTTTGCAGCGGTAATTACATGAATTTATTTACCGCTAGAACTTTGGGAAATCCCATTCAAGTCAATGGAGCGTTCTACTAGCATTGTGAAGAGCCGTATAATAAACACAGTTAATACAGTTGTTTACTCAGTTCTAAAGAAAATACACATCTGTTCAACCCTTTCCCATTCATGCAGACATTGGTTGTGTTGAGTGTACACGATCGTAATTGGGTCCTGGGTTTTTGGTGATTCAGAAATGGGTGTCAGTGGGATCCTTTCCAGACTGACCGGCAGAGCAAATTCAAATTTGTTAACAGGTTTATCTGGGTTCACCCAGGCTAGACTAAAGCAGTTTCAAAATGCCAGATGTTCCTCAGCTGTACCATTCGTCAGGAGATGAATTATTTTATGTTTCTCAAAGACATGCTGCACCCCAACTCAAGAGACAGAGCCTGGAATTCTACTGCATTATTTCCTAGCCCAGTGCAGTAATCCTAGCTGGGAAATACTATTTTATTTATGTATGATTTTGACAGAAGAACTACTTGTACATTGCTCTAACCATTTTGGTGGAAATCTGTGCGAACTTGAGAACATGGGAAAGCAGGAATACACATGTCACTTTGAAGTAGTTATACTAGATAGTGACTTCATTTGGAATTGATTACTTTGATGAATGCTAAACTTTTTTTTTTAGGACAGGGTTATTAACAGGGTTTTAACATCCTATAATGTGTGTGTGTGTGTGTGTGTGTGTGTGTGTGTGTGTGTGTGTGTGTGTGTGTGTGTGTGTGTGTGTGTGTGTGTGTGTGTGTGTGTGTGTGTGTCAGATGGGGAACGAGGAGCAGCAGGAGAAGCTGCTGCGGGAGTGGCTGGACTGCTGCGTGACGGAGGGGGGCATGCTGGTGGCGCTGCAGAAGAGCTCCCGGCGCAGGAACCACCCGCTGGTCACGCAGATGCTGGAGAAGTGGCTGGACGGCTACCGGCAGATCCGCCCCTGTGCCACCCTCTCGGACGGCGAGGAGGACGAAGACGACGAGGACGAATGAGTGGCAGGACAAGAGTGCACTAAGGGAGGCTTACGGGCGGGATGCCCTCAGGGTGGTGGTGGTGGTGGTGGGGGGTAGCAGGCGCACCACAGATCACGCTCATGGACACCACAGATCACATACTGGCACACACACACTCATAATTGCTGACAGTATCTCTCTTACACACACAAACACACAGCTCTCCTCTTCCTAGCAGAGGTGTAAGGCCTGCTATCATTTTGGATCCGCAAAAGAGCGCCGAGGTGCATGCTTTTTGTGGAGCTGGACATGGACAACCCCTGCCTGAAAAACACCACACATATGTTGGAATAATCAACATATATAAGTATATGTATATTCTCCCGTTACTCCCCCTCCTATCAAATTGTCAATCTGTATTACAAGATTGAAGATCAAGAATGCATGTGATTGAGGGTGTATTATAGGAACATGACCAGCATTGAGAAAGAGGGAGGTCTTTAAAGAGATTTATTATGGGCACTTACAAAGCACATTTTCCAACGATAATGTTTTTTGTTTTCTTTGATAAGAGTTTCTGGTTGGCTTCCTGAGATAAATCTGACATACTAGATTGAAATAAGGCAACAGAAGCCATTGTGGTCACCACACCCTATATAGCAGATTGACTTTGGGTTGTAGGCCTGTTGTGAAGATGTTTCTGTTGATGATATTGACAGCCACTCACACACTAAAGAGATTATTTGTGGCATAACAGCCTAAGAGAAGCCTTGGATAGCAATGATGCGCCACTGTCCCTTGTTTTTATTTTGTTGAAGGGTTTTGTTTCTTTCTCTTGTTTACCCCTGTTGCAAGCCTTCTGAAATATTTTTGTTGACTGTATTTATTTGTTTAGGAGTGCTAGCATCAGAGGAACAATGTAACTTTACCCTCCCCGTTTATGACCTGCTCTGTTTTCCCCCCATTTGTGGTTCTGTTAATTCAATCTTGACAAATGTTTATGTTGCACAAAAATACATACTCTTGCTGTGAGAAAAAAAACCGATCTGTACAAGTTTACTGACATTTTGAACAATGTGTTATCTAGTACCTCATGATGTTACGACCTGGTGCTCCCTCCTCTGGGGAGGAAGGGGATGGACACCAGACGCATCCAGCTTCTGCAGAGTGCATTAACATTAAATTAGAAACACTTCTGTCCTACCTGGATTTCACACCGACTCCTTCCTCATTCATATGACTTGAACAGCTTCTGTTCAAAAAATATTTATTTTCAATTAAGCCAGGAGAAATGAACACAAGCAACATTGTTTGAATAATTTAAAATAGGTAATTGACAGCTGCAATGAAGACCCCTGGATATCGGAGGTTTAGAAAGAATACATCAAGTGTAATCTAATTGCCATCCTGATCAATAGCTTTAATTACACCTCGTAAATAAATGTGGTAAAAAAAAACACTGAAGTTTTATGGTACACTATGCAGCTTTAGGTATTTTTGGTGACTAGAGCTCCCTCTAGAGTCACCCTATATTTATATTTTATTCTGCTGTTGTAAAAGCAAACTTCTTGTGACTTATCACACCCTGCACAGAATGAAAATTTTGTTGTGGAGGTGAAGGATTAACAGGCAAAAACGTATCTCCAAACAGCTAAGGTAATGTTTCTAGCCTGGAAGCCAGCAGAAGTTAGCCCCGCCCACAACATTTGAGGTTGGGAAGTTTGGTCTGGACTTGTTCCCCGTTGTGGAGCAACTATGCCCGAACCAGGGGCCTGTTGCACAAAAGCAGAATTAAGACATCCGGGATAAGTTACTGAGCTGCGCTCAATGAATCCAAAACACGAGCGTACAGGCTTAATTGGTTGCACAACGAGCAAGCCAGGATGAGCAGACACGGATTCATCAAGCCAGGTGAAACCTATCCTGGATAAGTGCGCGCTCACGGCCCCGCCACCGATCACAGATTCACTGATTCACCATGGCAACTAGAGCGGCTTCATTGCTTCTTCAACGGTGTGAAGTAGCTGCTAGGTAGATAGCCTTCTCACAACAGCAACAAACAGCAACACCTCTGTTAAGGACAATATTGCAACTAGTTCCGCGACCACCACGCGTGAAATTATTAGGCACTCCCGTGACGTCACATTGTCGCATATGCAGGTCGGGAATGGCAAGTATGTAAAAGTTATTTAATGATCACAAACGTTTAAATAATGACAGTGGGTCTAGGTATATGTGATAACAATGTGTAGTGGGCAGTGGAAAAATTATTGGTTTCCGTTTGTGGTGACTGCTGACTGAGATAAGGGATGAGATTAAATGGATCCTGGAACTTAGCCTGGTCTGGAGCAGGCTAGCTCCACAGAATAAATCGCCATGGTAATTTATACCATAACATATCCTGCTACCCCCTATCCCGCGTTTGTGCAACTGGATCACGGATAAATTGAGCCAGGATAACCAAGATATCCCGGCTTAATCCCTTATCCTAGTTTTGTGCAATGGGCCCCAGAGCTGTTCGGAGTTAGCCTAGAAATCTAGACGCACCCTAGCGGCGGCAAATTAATTTGCTCAGCTTGTACGTCTAGTATCGAACCATAGGAATTTCTATTGGCTTAACACCGTGGATGACGGCCAATCACAGCGCTCTATTTCGTTAGAGAGTCTTAAGGCGGGCTTAACAGGATAACGACATCCTGCGACGGTGAACAACAAGGAAGGTGGCTATGGCAAACGAAGAGCGGTTGTTTGAATCGGCGTTAGCGTCAACTTTGGAGGAGTTGGACTTGTGCTTTTCTTTTGAAAAGTAGATCAACACAATGCACTTAAGTCATTCCTTTCGAAGAAGGATGTATTTGCCGTTTTGCCGACCGGATACGGATATGGTCGTAGCGCTGGCCTATTGCATGCCTAGGCAGTTTGAAAGACAATTCTCTGCCCGCCCCTTGGATTAAGCGAGGTGAATGATTCGATGCTAGACTATACATGTCAATGATATAGGATGGCCCGCCAGGCTAGTTCGGAGTCACATTTCGGACCAGAACTCCTGAACGGTTTTGTTCAGAGCTGACAATGCAACTGTTTGACAGAGGACAGATGTAGGATGTGATGAAATATTAGCTTTCAGTATGCCATGATGTCTTTGTAATTAAATTTAATCAATTAAATTCAATTACACATTTAATTAAAAAGTGTTTAGTTCTTCCTAACGAAAACGCTGTTGCTAAAAGGTAGACATTTAGATTTCGCTATCATAGGTGTTCAAGTTCGTTTACCATCAAATTGGCTGCGTAAAGGTGAAAATCTTGCATAGTGTGCCTTTAACTAGTAGGCCTACTTTGTTTTTTTTTTAAATGGGTAGAATGTCCCCCTCTTGTGGATGAACAATGGACTACAGACGTTAAAATGAAGGGAAAGGTTGCTCAAAACTCAGCACTCCTGAGGATAGAAATAGGAGAGGTGTGTATGTATATGTCTGGATCTGAACAGATATATACAAATACTGTATACATACATACATATACACATACCTAAAGAATGGTGCATATTAATGAAGCAAATGGCCACTGTACACTGATTTGGAGTAGAACATATAATACTCAGAATAAAATGGTGCCATGCCATTATTACAGAAGCCTACATGTAGAATGTAAAATTAAAAACCTAAGACCTCATCATCTGAAACATAATCTTCTCGAATTTTGAAAGGATGGGATTATTGTTGGTAGATAGGCCTACACACACTTCCAGGAGATAACAATAGTAACCCAGACTGCTGAGGTGTAGGTGTATATGTATCAATTTGGCCTCATCAGAATTAGTCCACGAGCCAGCGGAGAAGTCCAAAACTTTTTTACTTTGTTTGTATATGCAATGGACTTTCCAAACTCACAAATTGCACAGATTCCTACAGCCTCCTTAAGTACATTTCCAATTGAAATGAAAGGGGTTTTATGGATTTAGGTGAACAAAGTGTACACCTAATACATTTTGGTCTGTACCATGAAGAGAAAACTGATTCAACCATATAAGCCATACATTTTCTGAAAGCTTTTACCCTCAGAATGTGATCTAAAATGACATGAGACATGTTCCACCCTTATTAGTATGCTGCCCATGGATAATACATTGGGTATAGGTAAATCGGGTGTATGGCTAATATACTGTATTTTGGCCTGTTCCATTTAGGGAAAACTGATTCAACCATTTAAACCATATATTTTCTGAAAGCTTATTCCCTCAAGATGGGATTTAACATGTCTTGTGACAAGTTTCATCCTCTTTACTTTGTTGCACATGGATAATACATTAGGTGTAGGTCAAATCGAGTGTGATTTCTCTTTTGGCGTCCCATAGGGAAAATTGATTTAACCAATTACACAATATTTCTAAAAGCATTGACCCTCAAGATGTGATGAAAGATGAGTTGAGACATCTCCCATCTTTCTCTAGGTCCACCAAACTTCAACAACAATGTCAAAAAAATCCCAGTTATGCATAAAAAGACAATCTAAAAAGACTGCTGTAGCTGAATGAGGATTGGAGAAGAGAGATGCAACATTCATAATATCAGACTCAGTGAGCTGAGGCTGTTCCTTTTAAGAGATGAACTATAAAAGATGCAAGCATACATGGTAAAATGAAATATCACAGGGTGCTGCCACAAAAAATCTAACATGTTTTAGATTTGTTTTTTCATTTTGCATAACTGGAATTATTTTGACCAACACGTGTTGACTATCACATCCATTCTGAACAGTTGAAGGCATAGAAATGTTCTATTTGCTGTTCCAGGCTTTCAAAAATAATTAAAACAATTTTTGTGACTACAAGGCAAGTTTTTTTTTTCATTTAACTTTTTAGGCGTTTTTGTGTCATACATAACCTGTATATTGAGTGCTCTACAAAGCTTCAGCTGTGAGTCCTAGATGTCCATCATGCATTTGTGTGTTATAGACACATATAGCCATCAGAAAATAACAATGAAGTTGGGTGCCCTCGGTTGGCACCGATTGGCCCAAAATGAGCCTCTGGCTTATGGACTAAATGTTTTAATACTAGACATCCTGACCCCCCAGCATAGAGTTAGATATTTGGTTGTAAAGTGATAGTTAAGGGATGTTTATTCATAGGTCTTAACCGTTGTTTAGTATGCACACATACTAGTGGTCTTTTGAATTTGCGGTCCAGAAACTAGGTCCCTGTAAACCAATTTCCTTCCAAACAATGTGACATTGTCTCATGTGCTAATGATTCTGGTGCTGTGGATGAATCACTGAAAATATTAAAACTCTCCCACATACAATTTATATCTATATGGGAAAAAAGCCACTGTATTGCATACAGTACATTTATGGTTTCTATAACCCCAAACACTCTAACATACTCCGACAGAAGTACGAGCATGCTTTACCGTCAAATGTCAGAATGTTTCTTTTCATCCCAAAAGTCAATTACACCAAATGTTCCATCTTAATTTTGTTTCCTCGCTCCCTTGTAGTAACTGTGATTAATGTGGACTTTGATTCCCCTAAATTAGAAACAGCACCATGAAAGCGGCTTTGATGAGCAGCCTTGATGACTAACCGTTTCTCCAGGGCTGGCTGCAGGGCTGCGAGGCAAGAGAGGCCTTTTAAATCAGCTCCAGAGAGACTCACCTGCAGGCTCCACACATCACACCAGATGGAGAATCTGCAAGCTCTCAGATTTTGCAGAAGGGTACAATCCACAAGCATCTGAATCCATGCTCAAAGATGCTGCAAGAACAACCCATCTTAAATACGAGCGGAGGTAAGGAGTGTGGGAGTAGTCGGGTAAGAGAACTGATTTCATCAGATTCACATAAACCTTTTTTAATATTTATACTAACTATACTCCGACACATACGAGTGACTGGTGATGTTAATGGCGCCCTCTTCTGGGTGAGAATACACACTGCAGCTGTAACTGCAGAAGTAGAGCAGAGGTCATGGCTGCCAGGAAACCAAAATGGATTCCTCACCAGTGTAAGCCTGAGTACAATTGATCACACTACAATACAGTTAACACTGACTGCACTACAGTACATGTTTAAAATCACACTACATTACAATCTAGGCAGAAACCAACAGTAAAAAGGCAGATCAATTCAGCAAATCCTGTTGTGTCAGAAAGACCATGATCATCCACTTGTTAACTTGGAGCATTTTGCAGAGGGTACTGAAATCCAAGCTCCTCAGTCCTCTGCTTACGTTAAAGGTGTGTTGTGATGCACTTAACCCAAACACAGACACTCAGACTCCAAAAGTAGGATGTCAGAATTGTATCTTTTATTTGAACTGCACTGTATGCTAAATGTTCACCTTGTACAAGAAACAAATACAAATACTCACACTAAAAACAAAACATACTGCTGACGGCCTCTGCTTCTGCTAGTGTTGGGCACTAAGTAGGAGTTTTGCTATTGCTCTTACAGAGTACAGGACGCCCCAAAAACCTGGCCTTCAAGAGAACAACAAAAAAATAAAAGGGAGAGGGGAAGGAAGAAATGAAACAGGTAGAGGAAGGGACAGAGAGAGAGAGAGAGAGAGAGAGCATGAGAGAGAGAGAGAGAGAGAAAGGTAGGGAAGATCACATAGGACTATGATTACAGGAACATTTAACTAGGCAATACAAATCTAACAGGACTGCAAAACTTTTTTTCTTTTTTCTTTTAAAACACCAAAAACATGGGATGCATCTGATATATAAAAATACCACAATGGGAGGAAAATGGAGAGAAAATATGCAGACTACCCAGAATTCTTTTTTCTTTCTTTCTCGGACCAAAAATTGGAGGGGGACAAAAGAACATCTGCAAAAAGTGTTTTCCTGAGTCATTACGGAATGGAGATCTCCTTAACCCTTTCCTGTTCAACTGTGATGTCCGTCAGAAGGCTCAACCGATCACACAAGAGAAAGCAAACACGCAAAAAAGAGCATCGCTGCCCGTCTGGACCAGCCAATGAGAAGAGAGTCCCACATCGTCCATCCTTCTGTCCTTTCAGTGAGGAAATGTCCTTTCAGCAAAAAAACTGGACTGAACATCCAACTTTGCAAGCAGTAAGAAAAAAAGTCACATGGAGTCTCTTGCACACATCAAGTGAAGTCACAGGCAGGTTACAGAATGGCTACACAAAATGTGTCCTTCTGGGGACGGCAGCATGAGACCACAGAGAGAAAGAAAAAAAGAACAAAACAAAAAAAAGATGTCAATGGTGTTCAGAAAAAAACACAGAACATCTCTCAGCTACAGACAGTCTTTTTTGAAGCCAACTCTAAATGAAGGTGTCTGTATGGGTCAATACATTTTCGGATGACGTGGTTGTGGCCCTAGGCCTATGTCAAGAGTCTGCAATCCATCAAGACCATGCAGTCTCAACACACTAGATCTTCTGAAAGTAGCCAAGGTCTGAGCTGTTCTTTTCTTCCCCGATTCATACTTGGCTCCATAAACTTCACACATTTTTTTGATCCATGTTATCCAACACTGAAAAAAGAGACCAGTTTGAAGACCCACTCTCTAACTGGTGGCCACACTTTACTGTAGGCCCAAAGTGTTTTGGAGTTCAATGAGATATGCTATTGTAGAGTGAGCATATTCAAGGTTGCTGTTGACAAAGCCCAACTACCAGACAGCTTACAACTTTGATCTCGTCTTGATGTTTAAAATATTTGGTCTACTGATGGCTCTATTAAAGGTGAGAGCAACAAAGGAACTTCTTCAGGCTCACTATGCGTATGTGAGGACCTCTGTGTATGAGCAGACATAAACTAAGTTCTTAGGGGGGAGGAGGGGCAAAAAAAGGATGACTGAGGTCAGGAAAGGGTTAAGCTCACTCTGTAGATCACCACTGCAAGAGGGCAATCAAACTACTTCTCTCCTTTAACTGATGTCTGATAAATATAGATTTATATATTTCATAACCTTTTTTTCATTTCTTTCTTTCATACCGAAGACCAAAAGAGAAAAAATATCATCTACAGGGCCTAAATTCAGATGGAGCAACACATCAGATAAGGGAGTGGCCAGGAAAAGGATGGGAGCGGTGGCAGAGAAGGTGGAGTGGTTTGGGGTTTGGGTGGGGGGGAGGGAGGGAGGAGAGGGGGGCAGAGTCCAGTAGCACGCAATGCTGTGGTGTCTCAGAGCTCTCCCATTGGTGCGTTGGGAAGCAGGCCATCCAATCAGATGTGGGTTGTCAGGGTGGGGGGTGAGGTTTTCTTCCCACTAACGCACCTTCATAGTGTTAGCACACTGGATGTCCAAAAGAGAAAAAGAAACATTTTTTTCCAAAGAGAAAAAGAAACAAAACACAACTCAAAAACAACAACAAAAAAGAGTTTACTGAACCAGAAGAGAGACAGAGAGAGAGATTTAAAAATTAAAAACGGAGGAGTAGAAATCCATGGAACGAATGTCAACCCCCAGTGCTGTGTGGCAGCGGGTGAGTTCACTGTCTCTTGGTCCCGGTTGGTTGCTCGGTTGTTCACTTGGTTGGTTGCTATGGTGTTGCTATAGCGATGGCTCCTCCTGGTGCGGTGCTATTGCTCAGTCAGGTGTTCTCTGGTCTCGCCGTGTTTGGACGGCTGGTTAGGGGAGGGGGCCTGGGAAGGGTGGGTGCCCGATGGGAGGCTGTGGGCGACAGGCACCCCACCTGGCACCAGACCCTCCATCGCCCCTGGGATGCCACCTGGAGCTACGCCCACCAGCCCTGGCGGGTACCTGGGCAAAGAGCACGCAGAGAAAAAAAACACAGTCAGGACTGTCTGGTATGGAAAGGACAGACATACACATCCATTCCAGACACACACAAACACACTCCGACACAAGCACACACACAGATCCACAGCGGCCCACCTTCAACCTGAATCACTCTGGAACATTGCCTATGGCAATACCACATCTGCCTGCATGTTTCTCTGTCTCGTCTCTCTCCCTTTCAAAAAAACACACGTACACTTTCACCTTCCCCTGCAAGAACACTGTCTGTTTTAGAAAGATACAAAATCCTCCCTACTCCACAAAGCCAGCCAGCCAGCCAGCCACACACACAGAAGCTAGTATTTCTAGAGTACTACCAACATTAAAAATGAATGAATGACTCATCATGATCTTAAAAGCATAAAATAAAGTGTCATTTCTGGATAAGGGGTGACCGACAAATCAACAAGTGAATAAGCTTGGGTGGCATATGCACACCAACACACAATGTGACACGCACAGGCATTCCCCAAATTGCAACCTCCCAAAAGAGGACCACAGACAGATGATTGGCCACCTAAGGTCCTCTTTAGGGCAGTGCAAACACAGTCAATTCTGCAGCGCGTTCTACGTGACAGACAGTCACAAGTGTGATGCCCCCTGAGGAAGCCTGGCTTGGACCGTTACAGAGCAGGGTTTTATCCGACTCCCCTATCTGAGTGGGGCTGGTGGTAGAGTAAGGTGGGGGTTACAGCGCTGCAGTAGAGGCACATGTTGGAGGGCAGCCAGCAGAGGGCAGTGTATTTACCTGAATGAGACTTAGGCATTTAATTTGTCTTGGGGTACACCAGTAGTAATGGCCTGTAGAGTTTGGTTGGTCACTTGGCTGCGTAAAAGAAGCACATGGAGGCGCAAACACTGAAATCAAAGTGAAGTCTGGGGTGGGAGGGGGAGGGCAGGCACGAGGAGAGGAACTAGCCTGTAGCCTAGTGGAAAGGTTAGCGCTAGCAGTGCAAACACACTGACCTAGAAGAGGAGAAGCAAGCTAGCAAAGCAAACAGGATAAGGGGACAGGACAACTTAGCATTATGCAGTACCAAGGTGATAAGAAAGCCTGCCATGCCAAGATAGGAGACTAGCATATTTTAAGAGGTGCACGCTAAGCCTAAATGATGACCTTGTGACACTAGCAAAACAGGCTGGCTACAAGCTAGCATTTACAAGGAGGTAGAAGTGAATTGTTACAAGTTGTTACAAGCGAGTAAGTCGATTTCTGAATATATGCAAAAGCATTGTTTGGTTATGATGGATTATGGGTGAAGCTGTCAAGTGGTAAATGAGTAAAATGCTAAAGCTAAATGGAAAAAAAGAAAAACAGAGGACAGATGGTACACAAGACTATGCGGGCTGTACTTCATATTCTACCTGTAGGTGGCACCGTTGAGCTCAGGGTGGACGCCCTGCTGGTCCATCACTGCCCAGGGTGCTGTGGTGACAAAGAACTCCTTGTTGACGCAGTTTCTTAGGCTGTCTGGGATGCGGCCTGTTGCAACACAACAGTGGAAGAGTGGGGTTAGTTTCAAATGTTAGCTCAGACAGAGAAATGTACTGCAATAACAACATATAATATGCCTATAGTCTAGAAATGGCAAAGGTAGCTCCCCATGTCAACATTTTTCAGAAGTCAGAATCCAAATGCTTCAGCATTTCAATACACTTTTTCTACTCCTGTTTCAAACATCTCTGTAGTTAAGATGCATGAAATTCCACTAGGGATAATTCTGTGTGTCGAAGCCTACCTAGAAAAGAGCCTGACACCCTGCAGGTGTAAATGGATCTTCCGCTAAAGTGTTTCATGCCTTTTCTAACGCCTTCAAATTGATATCAGATGCTTTCCCTTCCTAAATTGGATGAAGGAATGTGCAATTGTTTTCACAGTCATGGAAGTCTGAAAAACAGTGGCCCATTTACAACTGCCAATTACCTTCCAATTAATGATACATCTCTCTCACACGTAGGGCTGTACGTATAGAATTCAATTCCCATGAGGCTTGTGTTGCTAAGGTGATGCGCTAGGAAGGTGGGATTGTGAGTTCTGTTAACAAGCTGACAAGTAACATGATTGTTCTGCTTTAAAAAGACGGGTGGTGAGTCAGTGAACAAAAAGCAGCTGGTGATGAGAATTTGTTCATGCCTATTATTCCGTTGATTTGCAGTTTCATTGGTGTGGACATAGCATAAGATACTCTCATCAGAATTGTCTGCTTAAGACCAGATACAACAGCACATTATGGGATTTTATTGATTGTGATTTGGAATAAGTAATTCATATATTTTACCCAGCATGTATAAAACATAAATGTGTGTAGATATGAGGAACACATAACTGATGTACAAATGTTCTCACTGGTCTGACGGACACTCTTGAGTGTTCCGCCAGGCGCTTCCAATCAAAAGATCAGAAGACTAAATACAAACAGGTAGCACTTAATCCATCTCTGCTCTAACATGAGTCCCGCTTCGCTCTTCTGTTTAGGGACTGTAGTGTAGTTTATGCCCGTCAGTCTGAACCGTGAGATGTGCAGAGTTTGAGCACTCATGATGCCACATGAAAACGCCAATCAAGCAACGTTTGGGCAAAAGGGCAGAGTTGTGCATCACGCTTTGCCATTTTAATTATTAGAAACGAATGAAGTGGTAATCAATACATTTTTACTGCAGGCTACAGGCATGGAGATGTGAAAATAAATCATACACGCACACATAGGTTCTTACTGGAATGAGATTGAGAATATTTAGCAGGTTTTACACATTCATTTAAAGTGATTATCAAAGTGTGCCATATTTCTTGCTTTTTCTTGTGCACAGTATTTGCCATGAGTCATGATGACTTATTTTTATGATGTAGTTGGCACGTTTGCCATCTGAATTCACATCACTGCCTTCATGTACGTAACCAATGAGCCAGAGGGCCCCATCGGTCTCCGGCCAATCAGGCTGATTTTGGAGACTCAGAGGGGAGGGTCTGGTCGGAGCACACGAGCCGTGGGAGCGGCGGCCTTTAGCACGCGGGCGCTCCTCTAAACAGCGGCCCTCCCCTCAGGCCTGCATCTACCCGCCAGCCAGCCGGCCTAATGATGACATCTCCTAAACACCACACAACTAATGAAGGCTGCACACCAGCCACTGGAGTGGAAATGTGACATCTGGGGAGAGACAAGAGAGAGGCATGATGGGAAGGGGGTGGTGGTGGGGGGGGGGGGCAGGGAGGGAAGCCCAGCTGTTGAGCTTCTGCGGGTAGAGAATGCCTTCAAGCTTTTTATGTGGAAGAAGCAGGAAAAGACAGACAGGAAAAACAGACTGAAAGAAAGAGTCTGATAGAGGAGGAGAAAGAAAGGGAGAGAAAGCAAGAGGGGGAAAGTGGTAGACAAGTAGAAGACAGAGAGTGATAGCTACCGGTGATGGCTCGCCGGATCTCGGTGGCCGCTGCCTCTCTCATCTCCAGAGAGGCCTGCTCGCTGTACCAGGCGGTGTGGGGGGTGCAGATCAGATTAGGGGCGTCCTTCAGGGGGCCCTGGGCAAAGCTGAGAGGGCGGGAGACCGACAGAGAGGAAAGTGGGGAAGAGCAGGACAAAATGTCAGCTTCAGTCTGGCACGGCAGCCAAGCAGCCTCTCTCCTCCACGTCTCTCCTTCCAGCCGTGACGGCAGATGCCTCCTCTCCCGAGCTGGACTCTGCGCTGCCGAGCTCCGCTCCTGCTGGGCTGGGAGGGTGGACTCAGTCACCTGAGCTGATGGAGGACGTGAAGCATGAGGCCACATGGCGGAGTTTAAGAACAGCCAATCGGAGAGCGCGGCGGCCGTTTGAGAGAGGAGGGTGGGTGAGCAGCGTTTCAGTGGGTGTTAGCCACTAAGCCGCCAAACACAAACACACACCACCCTCTCTTTAGAGTCCTCCCCGAGGTCCCTCCCCACGCAGGCATGCTGCCTTGGCTCGGCCCCGACTGACAGGCAGATTATTGTCCTGACTCGCTGAGTGCCTCTATGTCCTGACTGACAGAATCTTTCCTTATTTCACCCGATTGCACAGTTGGGGAATTTCCCAGAGCATGTACTGTATTGACAGCAGCCAAACTTTAAGTTGCATGGAACCAAACTGACACCAATGACTTCACCCTGAAGACGTCGCTAGATGGACAAGACATTGTTGTCTTTATGGCCCTCTTATAATGTTTTCATGGATCTACTACAATTTGACAGCAAATGTCATAACATGATAACAGCTCAGTGCAAGGTCAGCCATGCTGCTGGCAAACCTACACAGAAACTAGGCCAAGGTAGGGGATGCATAAAGGTCAGCTGTCTCCTCCCCAGCTTTTTATTGAAATTCATGTAACTGGAATGAAGTATCTAAATCCTGACCCAAAGGCGGTGATGACCCAAACACCTCGGTCTTGCCAAATGCACAGGTGTGAGCCGAGGAGCAGCAGGAGCGTGAGTGGGCTGCTCACCTGAAGGGCTCGGTCTCGTGCACATCCAGGGCAGCTCCGCGTATCCGGCCCTCCTTCAGGGCCTGGGCGAGGGCCTTCTCATCCACCAGACCCCCTCGGGCCGTGTTCACCAGGAACGCCCCCTGACGCATCTGCAACACACAAACAAACACACAAACACACACACACACGAGGGTCAAGCACAGCACATACAAGCCCACTCCCCAAACACAAGCATGCTCCATTGAGTTAATAGTCACACCAGCACAAGTTTCAACGATCACTTCAATCTCCCTGTTTGGGATTTTTACCCATTATGGGGCCTTGATACACATTCCTCAAGGCCCCAAAGCCCCAGTAGATTTGGGTCAAATGTATTGGTGGTGTTGATCCCTGCGTGCCTATAGGCTGTGGTCACGAGGGCAGATCATGTGACTAAGCGCAGCTACTCGGGCTGACAACACTTGAGCATCTGTGACGCGTCTGACCACACAACTCTGGAATGTTCTACTTGTGTATGCTATGGTCCTGATTAGGGAGAAATGGAAGATTGTTTTTTTCCAAGGAAACTTCCAGCACTAATAGAGTGGATAACCGTCACAAGACATAAATTATGTCTGCATGCATACAAAAAAATCAAGGCCTTTCTGAGCCAGCCTACTTCTTTTGAGGCTAATTTTTAATGCCAATAAAACCCTTTTCACCGAAAGTGGCCTTGATATCTACGACCTTGAATAAATGCAATGATGAAACAAATAAATAATACGCCTGAGTGCGACTGTATACTGTAGTTCTCTGAGCGTTTAGAGGAAGAGATCAAAAAGACCATCAGAGAAATATGCTCCCCATCTCCCAGTGCCCCGCACAAACACACGCACTGGCCTATTTTGAAACCCGAAGCCCAAAATTACACAAATTCCAACTCGCACTACATGAACTGATTACCTTGTGAGTCTATCTTTGTGGGTCCAGGCTTGTGTGTGTGTGTGTGTGTGTGATTTGATAACAGTGGCACCCAGTATGTTTATATGCATGCTGATAAACTGCAACAGCACAGCGGCACTGTTTGCCAGAAAAACAACAGCAAAGGAAAATCTAATGAAAAGCGCTTGGAAGAAAGTAATCCCTTAATCTTGACAAAAAGCTAGAAATCCAGGCCATGAAAAGCCCCGGTGCTGCCAAGCTGCCTTTTATTAGGTCTGTTTCCTTTTTTACTGGGGGGAGCGGGAAATAAAAAGAGACCGAAAAAAGGAACGAAGGAGAGAAAAAGCTCTGCTCAGAAACCGAGGGTTGCCTCACATGTTTGGGAGAGAGGAGGTGGGGGGGGATTTACACCCTTTCATTTTGGGGGGGGAAGCTGAGGCAAGCATCCGCTGGAGGTGAACAAACAGCCGGTTAACTAGGTTAAACTAGTGGCACACTCTCCTGACAGAACAGCAGCTCAGAGAGCAGCAGGCTGCAGCACTCAAGACCACAGAGGAGAGAGGAGAGAGGAGAGAGGAGAGGAGAGAGGAGGAGAGAAGAGAGGAAAGGAGGAGAGAGAGGAAAGGAGAGGGGGAAGCAGAGGAGAGGAGAGGGAAGCAGAGGAGAGGAGAGGGAAGCAGAGGAGAGGAGAGCTGGGCAGAGTGAGTCACAGAGATGAAGGGGAAAAAAGAGAAATGGATGGGGGGTGGCGGGTACGAGTGGAGGGGAGGGGTCATTCTTCTGATTTTCCTCCAGGGGGCAGAGTGGATCAGGGAGCCAGAAAGCACAAACATACACACACACACACACACACTCTCTCTCTCTCTCTCAGCTGAGCTCCCAGCAGCTCCCCTACTGCTGAGCCGAGTCGATATATTTGCCGTAGCCGTGGGCTGGCGCTAATTGCGTTTGACAGAGCAAAGGAATGAATTTGTTTCCAGCCTTGGTGAGCTTAAGATACAAAAGGAGCATCTATGTCTGTCTGTGCAGAGGCTCTGTGCACACAAACGCATCCATGGAACATAGTAGAGTCTGCACATGACTAGTCTTAATGTTTTATATAGAAAAGACACACACACACACACACACACACACACACACACACACACACACACACACACACACACACACACACACACACACACACACACACACACACAGACACACACACACAGCGTGAAAGACGGACAGACAGTACCTGTTTGATAGTGAAGTCATTGATGAGGTGGTGGTTGTGTTCGTTGAGATTGCAGTGTAAGGAGACGCAGTCGCTCTGGTAGAGCAGGTCCTGGAGGGTGTAGACGCGCTGCACGCCCAGCGAGCGCTCCAGGCCGTCCTGCAGGTACGGGTCGTAGAAGAGCACGTTGAAGCCAAACACCTTCGCCCGCACCGCCACCGCCTGGCCCGTGCGACCTGAACGTACCCATACCAAAAACACAAAACATCAACACACTCATCCAAAGTATTAATCCAAACACCTTGCACAGCCTGCTGTAACCCTAACAGACATGCGCTCCGGTGGGGGCAGGACACTAGTGAGAGGAGAGGAGAGCAGGCGTGAGGCCTAGCGAGGACACATCCTGCTGCACAGCCACCACTCCTGCTCTCCTGGCAGCACGTAGGAGCTCCAAGAAGAGCAGAGCAGAGCTGAGAGGAGAGGAGGAGCGCCAGGCCTGAGATAGCGTCTTAATCTTATTGTTCCCTGCCTCTCACTCACTCACCCACTCACTCACTCTCCCTCTATTCTTCTCCATTAGCAGGCTGCTCGACAGCAACACGAGGCTGCAGAAAAGTGTGGTTAGATAAGGATGGAGTGAAAGCATAGACTGACTTCTAGAGACATAGTGAGAGAGAGAGAGAGAGAGATGATAAAGTGAGAGACACTATTAAACAGTGAGAGGCAGGAAGAGAGGAGAGTGAAAGTGTGTGTGGGAGTAGAGAAGTCCCTCTTTTAGCGGTGATGGCCAGAATCAATAAAGCCCTTCATAAAGAGACCAGACATGAAGTCACACACACACACACACACACAGCTCAGGCAGACTTTCAGGGCTGTGGGAAAAGACCTGTTGTGTGTAAACATCACACAACACCTGCACAAACAAACAGACACATGATTGCTCTCTTACTCAATCACACACACAGCTAATGTTTTGAAGTCAAAATGACATTAAAAATTAAAACAATTGCAAAAATAACATTTTTTTCGCACAATAATAAACGTACCTTCTATGAAACTTGATCATTTGACTGATTAACTGATATGTGATGCCATAAGTTCCAAGTACTAAGCTTGTTAATAGTTAATAATATTTGGAAATATTTGAAAAAAAGAGGGAAAAGTTCATAGTGTGTTCACAGAGGACCATTAACTCATTGCTTCCTCTGTATGGTCAGACAGCGATGTCCAGCACCCATAGCTGTACATGGCCTGCATGCATTCTAGCTGTAAGGAAATACACTCACATATAACCTCATGCACTGTTTCGGCTTCACTGCATCTGTATGGTCATGCAGACAGGGTTGATGCCAGGTGGGAACTGACCACGGCCTGTCCGAGTGTGCCTGAGAGTGGCGGAGACTGCGAGGCAGCAGCAGGATGCTGTGCTGGCCTCAGTAGCCGCAGGACAGGGCATTATCTACAGTGTTACAGAGGCTTACTGTCACTCAGACCTCCGCTGTGTTTGGGGCCGAGACATCCCCAGCGTGTGGGGGAGACAATGGCTCTGAAACGGTCACGGCCAAAGCTGATCCAGCGCTGTCCACACACACACACACAGAGCGGGCGGGCAAGGGAGGGAGTGTATGAGTAAGTGTGTGAGAAGAGTCTCTGGAGCAGACATGCAGAGAGGTGTGCTGTGTGTGAGATAAGCACAGCCATTTGGAGGCCTGACTGAGGTGGACTAGCTGTCTGGACAATCACACACACACACACACAC
The DNA here is from genome assembly GCF_046254945.1 of Alosa pseudoharengus. Lineage (NCBI taxonomy): Eukaryota > Metazoa > Chordata > Actinopteri > Clupeiformes > Clupeidae > Alosa > Alosa pseudoharengus. The sequence goes on along the minus strand of NW_027468674.1, from coordinate 33,208,114 downwards.
ACACACACACACACACACACACACACACACACACACACACACACACACACACACGTAACCCCCCACTGTTTATCAGGTGACTGATAAATACTGTCCACATACAGACACATACATGCTGAGGAGAGAAAGAATTGGGTCAATAAGGTGTGGGCTGCAGCTGAGATCCATGGGCCCTATGGGATAGTGAACGTGCCCACAGATAATGGGACAGAGTGAACGTGCCCACAGATAATGGCAGAAAAGAAAGGCAATAACAATGAGAACAAAAGAACACAACTATGAACTGTAGACAAGCGTGAAAAGCTTGAGGCAGGAGACGGAGACAGAAGAAAGCAAACAGAACGTAAGACACAATAAGGAAACATGACAAAGGATGGTGTGTTGGGGCTGAGCAGGATATACAGAATACAGATGCAACGGTAGAGAATGACACGTCATTTAAAAATACTAAATAAGTCTCAGCACACATTAGAAGTATTTGTTTGTGTGGTTGATGTGCATGTCACACTTTGTGTGTGTGTGTGTGTGTGTGTACTGACCGAAGCCGATGAGGCCCAGGGTCTCTCCACGGATGCGTGCGGCCCCAGAGGCCACCTCTCGGATCTGCTCCACGCTCTGGACGCGGGTGCCCTCACGCAGGGCCTGGTACAGCCAGGTGTTCCGGCGGTACAGGTTCAGGATGTGGCAAATGGTGGAGTCGGCCGTCTCCTCCACTGCTGCCGCCGGAATGTTGCACACTGCAATGCCTGCGCGCACACACACACACACACACACACACACACACACACACACACTATTTACATCCAGAGAAAATAAAAGCTTCTGCTTCTCCGGGAGAATCTCCTCGTCTGTGACTACCCCACTCATTCTTAACAGGCTGTCGTTTAGACTAGGCTGATGTACGTACACAACCACACACACGCACACACTAGGGCAGCGGTCCCCAACCACCGGTACCAGGCCGCGGGACATTCCTAACCGGGCCGTAGCCTACGACATGAGTTTAAAAAAAAAAATGCATGCAAACTAAATAAAATTTAATTCGCAATAATGTCACGTTTTTACATGGCATAGGCCTATATGCAGTTGTTTGATTGCACGCATGTTTGCATTTTGCAAGGTCTATTTTCTTACGTCTGTCTGTCCCGCCTTCAACACTTTTACATATTGCCTTCAGCGCTGCGCAGCCTCAGGTCAGCTCACTTCACCTTCTTAGCGAACGGTAGTGTCACAGAAGTTAGCTAAACTGCTAGAATGAGCAACAAAAAACAAGCATCTTTAGCAGGTCACTGGCCAGAGTGTTTGAGTTGCGAGAGCCGCTGCAGAGATTTCTTACAGAAAAAAAGTCACCTTTAGCTGCACATTTTAGTGATAAGGACTGGGTGTCAAAACTCGCTTACCTGTGTGACATATTCGGGTTGCTTAATGACCTCAACCGGTCACTCCAGGGGAGAATGACGACTGTCTTTAAACTGGCAGATAAAGTCGCTGCATTTAAAGCCAAGCTTGATTTGTGGGGACGACGAGTGGACCGGGGTGTATTTGATATGTTCCAAACAGTAGTGGGGGTTTTGGGAGAGACTGAGGCAGGGCCCTTTCTCTCGCAGCTGGTGCGCGATCACCTTTTTGCGCTTTCAAATGAGTTTGAGCGTTAGGCTACTTCCCATGCTCCAAAGATCCATGGCAAACCCATTTGTCAATATCCCGAATAGTCCTAACTGGTCAGCGCAGGAGGAAGAGCAGTTGATCGAAATTGCAAATGACGGTGGTCTTAAGAGTGTGTATAAGGAAACCTCTCTGGCGGGTTTTTGGATCAAAACCAAAGCAGAATATCCCGAGATAGCCGTAAAAGCGCTGAAAACGTTGCTACCATTTCCCACCACGTATCTATGCGAGGCCGGGTTTTCGGCAATGACTGCAACTAAGACCAAATTGCGCAATCGACTGGACATTTCAAACACACTGAGGGTGTCACTGTCTTCCATCACCCCCAGATGGAACCTTCTTGTTGCAAGGAAACAAGCACAGGGCTCCCACTGATTATATTCGTAATGCACGTTTAGTTCCCATGTTTTGTTCCCATATTTTGTTAAGCATGTTCACACTTATAGATGTAGCTTCAAGTTGTTCAATATTCATAGTTCATATTGTTCAATTTTCACTTCTTCAAGTTCACGTTTTTCACATGTTTAAGAGATCGTTACCTTCACTGTTCATACATAACTGGAGCTAGTTCTTTTCAAGTAATGCATGCACAACACATATGGAACATGGAACCCCCGTTTTCAGGGGGTGTTTTCTTGGATTCATGACTCATGAAAAAAAATGTATGAGTCATCCTTCAACGTGTGTGTGTTGTGCGTGCGTGTGTGTTGTGGGTGCGTGCACGTGCGGTTTGTCAGTGTTGTGACAGTGAGTGCTGTTAGCATGCTCTCCTAACAGGGCCAGACTGATGGCTGATATGTCAGGGAGACAGCTCGAGCACCAAGATGTTTGTCTCCGCAGCACTGATAAGTGCCTAAAGGAGCACTTCTTAGCTTACACATGACATCCAACACACCAACACACACCGTGTTCGCCAGAGTGGGGGGCTTGACAAAGTGCTTCCCTTAGATGGTAAGACCATGTCTTCATGACCGTGTCTATCTCTGTATTTGAAAGTAGTGCATACAGACAGAGACACAGACAGAGAGAGAGAGAGAGAGAGAGAGAGAGAAAGCGAGAGAGACAGAGAGAGTAAGAGAGATATGATAAACATCTTTACCCAGTTCTCCAGCTGCTTTGATGTCAATGTTGTCATAGCCACTGCCAATTCGGATGATGATGCGCAGGGCTTTGAACTTCTCCAGGTCCTCTCGCGTCAGGGTGATGGTGTGGTACATCATAGCCCCCACCGCCTCATTCAACACCTGCAGTGTCACACACACGCACACGCACGCGAAAAAGGTCTTTATTTTCTACACGTAAACACTGCAGGGTTTGAGCAAACATAGTTTTTGAACACGACTGTTTTCTCTAAGCTGACCTTGATAAGGATAAGAAAAATAATTCTGTCAAACAAGGCACAAACCGAGCCATATAAACACCGGCCCATTTGCATGGTTAAGAAACTGACTCCGTTTCTGCTTTTAGAAAACGAGATAACGAGCGTGTTTGTGTTAGTAGCAGGAACAGAAATATTTGTGGACAGGGTGCCGAAAGAGGCGAAATGAAGCAAGGTCGGGGGGGAGAAGAGATATGATGTCTGGCATGAGGTCATGAGGCTCGAAAGCAATACCATTAACAATGCATAATTACTGCAGTGTGCCCGACAGGTCCAGGGTAAAAACTCTCTCTCCCCCCCCCCCCCCTCTCTGCCTGCATCCCTCTCTCTGTCTCTCTCTCTCTCTCTCTCTCTCTCTCCTGTGTGTCTCTGCAAGGTTAAAGAGAGGGCCGTGGCCGAGCGGGTGAGAGGCTGGGCTGCCGGGGCCCTGCCAGGGTAAATAATGGCTTTAAATTCCCCTGCAGCCTAACTACATTAGCGCCGCGCTGATTAGCAGATTAGGCCGCACTTTCCCGGCCGCTTTTATTAGACGCCTGTCCCGAGAAGCCCTGCTAGATGCTAATTCAAGGTTAAAGCTCTCCTTACACTTTCTGTCCAATTCTTCTCACTCGCTCTCTCTCTTTTTCTGCCTCCTTGTCTCGTTCCCCTTGCTCTCTCTCTCCCTCTCTCTTTTTCTGCCTAGTTGTCTCGTTCCCCTTACTCTCTCTCTCCCTCTCTCTCCTAGCTCTTCTTCTCTCGCCAACGGCTGCGTTAGCTGAGGACAAAGCGCCCTGGCGTTAAGAATGACTGGCGCAATGAAATGTTTTGTGAGGAGAATCGTTTCTGAGCAGCGTTTGCTTAAACGGAAAATGTGACCTAATCCCCCCCCCCCTTCTCTTTCTCTCCCACTCTCTCGTATTCCTCCCACTCCTCTCTTCTCAGCTGAAACTGGATATGCAGAAGGTCTGGAGAGCTATTATTTCTGATGGCTTGGCTTTTGCGCTGAGACAAAGCAGAGGCCTCTCTCTTTGTGCATGCATGCCTGTATGTGTGTGTGTGTGTGTGTGTGTGTGTATGCACAACTGTGAGCATGTGTGTGAGTGTGTGTGTGTGTGTGTGTGTGTGTCTCTGTGTGTATGCACAACTGTGTGCATGTGTGTGAGTCTGTGTGTATGTGTGTGTGTGTGTACACGTCTGTGTGTCTGAGCACAACTGTGCTGGTGTGTGCCTCTGTGCTTGTGTGTGCGATTTTGCAGCCATGATGTCATCCCCTGGGTGAGCTCATTGGATCTGGGGGGATATGACAGAGACTCAAGCATAGAGGGGTGGCTGGCGGGGCTTTTGAGCCATGTGTGTGTGTGTGTGTGTGTGTGTGTGTGTGTGTGTGTGTGTGTGTGTGTGCGCGTGCTTGTGTATGTGTTAGCGCTTGTGTATGTGTGTGTGTGTGTGTGCGCATATCAAGCTTCTGTGTGCCTTGCCCAGTGTCAGGGCACCACTGCCACACCTCTAGCTGCCCTGAGCTGGCATCCACAGGGCATCAGTGACATGAACAGAGGCTGTGTGTGTGTGTGTGTGTGTTGTGTGTGTGTTGTGTGTGTGTGTGTGTTGTGTGTGTGTGTGTGTGCTGTGTGTGTGCTGTGTGTGTGTGTGTGTACTTCACCACTCCCTTATTCCTTTGCTGACCAAAATAAGTAGAGCGCACTCTTCCAAATCTGACCTCATTTGTGGCTCTGTGCAGTTTTTCACTACTCCCCGCAATGATGTGGTCACAGTGCTGGCTGGAGATGAGAATTGGGGGTGGGGTGTGTGTATGCGTGTATGTGTGTGTGTGTGTGAGGATGTGCGTGTGCAGCTGCCTACACTGTTTGCCTCTGTCTTTGTGCATGGCTCTGAGCTGTGCACCAAAAAAAGGAAAACACAACATGGGACAAGATAAGATGATGACCTCCTCTAACAAAAGGCGCGCTGCTCGTCGCCGTGCCGATAAGCAGCTACATGACCAGGCATTATGGCAGACGGGCCTGCAGGGATGGGAGGGGGCTGGGGGGTGAGATCTACATCACAGACAACCGCTGCGCTTCAGCGCCCCATCCAGGGCCTCCGCCTCCACCACCTAAACAGCCTTCTCCACCAAACACACTTTCCCTCCCTTTTGTCTCTCCTCTCTCCCTCCCTTTTTTGGTGGCATCTTCATTTCTCTGAATCACACAGGCAATCTGGAGGTGAAGGTGATGACCGAGGCTGATAGCATCTCTCTATCCGTGTGTGTGTGTATGTGTGTGTGTGTGTGTGTGTGTGTGTGTGCGCGCAGCTTTGCTTGCAGCACTCCCCCTTTCTCTCGCACACATTTACACACACACTCACACACACACACAAAGGGCAATAAAGGCTGCGCTACAAGCCAGCGCAATGTAATTACAGAGCTCCCCCACTACTACTCCGGGCAAGAGGTCTGCGAGGGTAATATAGTACACTTCACATATGAACTCCAAACACAAGGCTGGGAGAGAGGGGCCCAACCACACCCTGCAAAAACTAAGCTGAAAAAACACAAATAGAAAAAAACATTTTACATAATGTGACACATCTGTCACAAATGTGCCACCAGAAAGCCTCTTACACTGACTCAGTCAGTCCCACTTCCTGAGGAGTCACCATCCTGGCAACTTGGTCATACTTTGAACTATGAAGTGGACTGTGACTGCTGCCAGTTGAAATATCCCCTTCAAAGAGAAAGAAGACCGTCTGAATGTTCCTCTGTGTGTGTGTGTCTGTAAGGCTCAAAACCAACGTATAAAAATGGGTGCCAGGCTTGGTCACCCAGCAACAGCTTGAGATTGCCGAAACTGAAAATGTGGTTGTCATGTTTTAACAGTCTGTATTTAATAACAAAGCAATCACATCACAGAGTGTTTTCAGTCACTTATTAGTTACATAGCTATTTTTCTTATTTTAAGACGTTAATAAAACATTTATTGGTTAATTTTATAATATTAACACTGCTCAGCAAATACAGACTAAAGGGGGATGAAGCCATGTGGCCATCCGGACTGAAACAAATGTGTGAAAATATGTTGTTGGGGGAGGGGGAGGGCAATGTAAAACCACTGTGCTCTACCAAAGTCCTTTTAGGCAAGTCCCTCCACTCGGCAGCCATATTGCAACGCTTTTTGGGCAGTCATCGGGCATCTATTTCGGCAGAAACACGCGTGCGCAAGGCTTCACTACACCAACCTTGCTCCAGCGGCGAGATCACAACACATGATTGGCTCAATGTCTTCACAACACACCACATGATTGGCTTAATGTATTCACATGTCAACGTTTTTCCGCAGAAGTGGTGGGATATGTGTAGACAACTGCCATATTGGCGTTCCAAACTAGCCCCATGCATTTGTATGGAGGATGTTTTGAGTGCTGTGTCTCCTCATTAGAAAGTCTCTGGCTCTACTAAGGATGGGCTCTCCACTCCACTCCACTGCTTATATATGCAGCTGGAGTCAATAAGGCCACATATGCAATTGAGGTGACTGGGTTTAACACAGGGTTGTACTGTAGGCAGGGACTTTCTAGTAGATGTGAAATCTAGGACTGTGTGCCAGAATACTAAATCAATATCCTAACTGGTGTGCTGTCAGACTACATAAATATGCATGTAAATGATAAATAAATGTCACACATAAACTATGTCTCATTACTGGAAAAACAACAGAACAGTTAATGAATAAAATGGCAATGTTATTAAGTGCCTGGTTATGTGCACTAGCATAAGGGATGTAACATTGTGTCCTGTGTATGACTTAAAAAAATGAGGTTCATCCTGACTGGGCAGATAAACCTGCCTCTGCATATGACCACACAAATACAGCGTGGGTTACAGTAGCAATATCACATGGATCAGAAAGTAAACTCAACTACAGCTTTCAGTGTTTTTGTTTGACTGACAACACCATTACAGGAGGCCAGCTGCCTACATCAGTCAGTAATGAGTGTGTGCGTGTGTGTGTGTGTGTGTGTGTGTGAGTGAGAGAGAGAGCCCACCTTCTCGTGGATCTCCTGTGTGGACTGGGCATCGCAGAAGGCCACGGTGGCCAGGTCTTTGAGGATGGGCATCTCCACCGTGCAGTCACGGCCGTCCAGCAGCGCCACCAGCGGGCGCGGGTGCATCGGCCCGTTCATGATCTGGGGCCGGATACCTGAGGAACACAGAGAGACAGAACCTCTGGTCAGAACCCAGCAGTACCAGCTTTACATTAACACACATGGAGAGCACAAACAGCCTTCAGGAGCTCAGTAGAGATGAGAAGGGCCACTCAACAGTAAGGGCTGATGGAGGAGATGCGGCTGGTGTCCAGAGTGCAAGTAGCCCAGCGCTGCAGCCAGTCACTGGGCCTGTGTGGCGCTCTGACCGCCATTTAAGGCTTAAATGCACAGAGACCAGAGCTGTAGCACAGAATCAATCACTGACTGAGTCACAGGAACAAATACCCTCCACTGAGCTACTTCCCATGTGTACAGAGCATGCGCACACACACACTCACTGTCCCTGTGTGTGTGTGTGTGTGTGTGTGTGTGTGTGTGTGTGTGTGTGTGTGTGTGTGTAGGGGTTGGCAAGATGTTGGCGATAGCTGTAAATGACACGGACGGCTAATCCACTCGAGTCTCCATCATCGATTTATCGAGCCGCGTGTGTCTGCCTGCCAAGGCCCGACTGTAACTATAACCCAATCAGTACACACACACACACACACACTTAACACCCCCCCCCCCCCCCCCCCCCCACATACACATTTAAACACCTCAGTTTAGGTGGGTGGTAACCCATATGCTTATGGCATGTTTGAAAACAGACATACACGAGAGAGACAGAAAATGAGTAACACACACACACACACACACAGAGGGATGAAGAGATGCAGGAGATGAGGGCAGTGGAGAGGTAGTCTACCTCTGCCTGCTGCCTGTTGTCATGGTGACACTAAAGTGGGCAGGGCTAAAGCGCACTTTATTTCCAGTAGTGACATCTGTGCTCTGACACATGCACACAAACACACACAAACACACACACAGGTTTATAAGGTGCTCAAACAGCACTGATATGCCACAAACAGGAGGGAGAACATCTATTTCAATATTAATACCACCAGCTGCACCCGGCCTGCTTGTCTGCCACTGTGAGGAGAGCTAAACAGAAGGCAAGTGTGAGTGAGAGCATGGTGTACGATATCTCACACACACACTCCCGTGTTGTAGTCCCAGGGCTTAGCTGAGGATCCTGGGTGAGACAGAGGGCAGCAGTGATAACCTTCAATGGGGGGGGAGATGGAGGGGTGATACACATTTACACACACACACACACACACAGGCCGTCTGACAACAGCGCCCAAGAACTGCTCTCCTAGGTACATAGCGAGAGCACCTAGGGTACAGTGCAACACAAACAGCCAGTGCCCACTCCTCCTGAGTTATCCACCTGTGTCCCCTACATAGCCTCTAGCCCACCTGCCTGCTACTCCGCCTGCACACTCACTCACTCACCACAACACATTCACACACACACACGCACTCTCTCTCTCTCTCTCTCTTGTTTTCTCTCTCTCTCGTAAGCACAATCCATGGCCATGAAATTCAAGCACATTCAACATGAAGCAGCTTCTTACATCTCTGCCACGGCAAATAACAGCAGCTGTGCATGCCTCTGGTGGAGACTACAAAGTCCAAAAATCAAACGCGCTCACACACACACACATACACACACATACACACACACACACACACACACACACACACACACACACAACCTCTCTCTAGCCTCCTCCAGCCCTGCTCACCTCTCCTCTGCTGGAGCCTTGGCCCTCATTTCCCAAGCCTTTGATGGATGCCTCCCCCCTTCCTGCCTCTGCTCTCATCCACTCTCCTCCTCCTCTCTAGGCACTCTGTGCCAGGGACCGCTTAAAGAAGACCACCCCAAACACACACACACACACACACACACACACACACACACACACACACACACTGATGGAACTACTTTCCAAAGCTCCTTTGGTGCCAGTGTGTAGAGCGTGGCTGTGATCCCCATGGTGGTGGTTTGGGTGCTGTGCTGTGCTGTGCTGTGTCTGTCATTAACTGGTGCGTGGCATGGGAGCTCATGGTGCGGCCCGTTCACATGGCAGAGCCCCAGTCCCTGAGCACGGCCACCGAGTCCAGCCAGGCCGCCCGCAGCTCCACTAACGCCAACATAACCAGTCAACCACACACAGGTCAGCATCACCTGTGCAGCAAACAGATTTTATAGACAGGCACAGAGCCAACTGTGTGTGTGTGTGTCTGTGTGTGCGTGTGCGTGCGTGCGTGTCTGTGTGTGTGTGCGTGAGTAATATAATGCAATGTTTGAGAGAATGAATACTTGACTTATTAGGAAGAGAGGAACTGAGACAGACTGACAGTGAAAGTTTGGCTTTGTGTGTGTGTGTGTGTGAGTGAGTGTGTGTGTGTGTGTGTGTGTGTGTGTGCGCGAGAAAGAGATTGAGAGAGGAGAGAGAGAGAAAGAAAGAGAGTCAGTGTGTGAGTTAGCCTGGTGAGTGATTGTGTCCATGTCTGAGCTGTAGTCAAGGCGGGCAGGGGCCAAGGCGACCCACCAGACGCCACCTTCCTGTCAACAGCTGCCGCCCGTTACCTAGCAACGCCAAGCAGCAGTTGGCGGGCCGCTCACTCCCTGGCAACAGGCTGGGCAAGACCGAGCGCAGTGCCCACTCCACCAGTCTGGACTCCAAATGTGTGTGTGTGTGAGTCAAGACACAGGATGACAGCCGTCTGAACGAGTGGTGAAGATAAAACTACAGCGATACGCTCTAACACACTTGTTTCACACACACACACACACACACACACGCACACGCACACGCACACGCACACGCACACACGTCATCAGGGAAAATGAGGAATACAAAAGTAAGAGGACTGCAAGGAAGTGTGTGTTTAAGTGCACATCTTAAACACACACGCTCTCCCTCTGGAGCCCTGCCAATACTCTCTCACTCTCCCCACTGCCCAGCACACACATGGCCAGCTACAACACACCATCACACACACACTCAGTGCTATGACCAGAGGTCACCCCACAAGCAGAGAATGCCGCTTGGTCGTGATCATGAGAGAGGAAGTAAGTGTGTGTGTGTGTGTGTGTGTGTGTTTGGGGGAGGATAGTATAAATCCCTTTTTGTTGGCAGCCTTTCTAAACCCCTCTTCCCCCAAAAAAAGCGCTGCACAAAGGCCTCTTGTCCTCCACACTGCTGCCCCACCCCTGTTCCTACCCTTCTGCACCCCCTCCTCTCTCTCCTGCCACACCAATCTCTCTGCTGCCAGCCACACTCATCCACATGCCCGGGTAAATGCCCGCTTTTGTTGTGCCCTGTGGGTACTTGTGCCAACACACACCCCCCATGCCCATTACCAGAGCCACTGCCAGGCCTCGTGCAGAGAAATAAAACTCAAGTCATGAACTACACAAATGACATGTAAAAAACACAGATGCAGACACACACACACACACACGCACTCACAATAAACTCTCCCCCCCCCAGATGATAATCTCAGATCCCGATTTCATCTCACCGATTCTCTGATTCTCCCTCAGAACTAACAAATGGCATGAAGGAAAGAAAGCTGGGAGAACATCCCCTCTACTTTTTACTCTCCCTCTCTCCCTCCCTCCTTCCATCCCCCTCTCCACCCAGCCGCCCGCCCTCCCGCCCCCTCCCCTCCCCCAACCCCGACATGCCACACTTTATTACACATCCAGAAAAGCAAACAGGAAACGTGCTTCTTGCCTGGAAAATGTTGCCTCCACATTCTTCAGCCTAATAACTACGCATGGCCACCAAACGGAGGAGAGAAAATGGCAGGAAAAAAAACTAGGATTTAACTGGAAAAAAAAGAGAGGGGAGAAAGGATGTCTCAGGCTTTGCCCTTAGGGGTATCCCTGCACTCCTCCTCCTCCTCCTCCTCCTCTGGTCTTCTTTCCCCCCCTCCCCCTGGTCACTTTCTCGTTCTCTGTCTCGCCCACGTCGGCTAGGGATGGGGTGTCTGTGCCAGCCTCCGGTGAGCCCCCATCTTCACACACACATGCGCGGGAGAAGAGTAATGCGCCACACACTCACTCTCTCTATCTCCCTCACACCCTCACACACACACACACAAGCGCACGCACAATCACGCACACATTCGGGCTACGCAGGAAAAAAAGCGGCTGGCGGCAGCAGGTCGCGGATGGACGAGCCTTTGTCCTTGTTTTCCTCTCCCCTCTTCAGATCTCCCGGCAACAGGGGCAGAGACGGCTTCACATGTGTCAGGGCTGGTCACCGCCGGGCAAACGACACAGATCAGAAAAAAGGAGAGAAAAAGTCCCGCTGCCTCTTCGTCCCCTCCCCTATTCTCTGGTCATTTAGAATATCACCCTCTTTCATTCTCTCTCCCCCGCTCTCTCTCTCTCCCTCTCCCTCCCTCAGCCAGCCTTTGTCTTCGTTTTAGGAGAAGCGAGAGGGCAGGAGAATGCCAGCGAGCGGCAGGATAGTTGTTAAAAGGAGTGAAAATAAATCAGCCGGGGGAGAGCGCCAGTCTTAATCTGAGCCACTGCGTCTCACTCTGCCGCGCTCACTCTTCACTCCTCCATTCCCCTCGCCACTCCATGCATTCGCTCCCTCTCTCTCTCTCTCTCTCTCTCGCTCACTCACTCACTCGCTCTCCCTCCCGTTCGTTTTTCCCCCCTCATCTCTTTCTCTTTTTTATGTTTTATTTGTGATCTGGCCTCTACTCTGTTTTAAGAACAGCCCCCTCCCCCTCCTCCCTTTCTCTCTCTCTCTCTCTCTCTCTCTCTCTCAGTTTCTCGCTCTCTCCTTCGCTCACAATTACACTCGGCTTCCTCTTCTGCTTTTCCACTTTAATACTGAGCCCTTCCGACCCTCTGCTATTTAAAGATGTGCATTACAGTCAGCGGAACACACACACACAGGAACCATCACAATAAACATACATGCAAGGAGACAGAGACAAACACAATCACACACAGGAACCATCACAATTTACATCAAGCAATAACAATTGAGACTCTTTAAAAAACAACATGACACTTAACCCGTGAAAAAGCAAAACATAGAGATCAAAGACGTTCACTACAGGACCACAGACCTACACATACAAACACACACACACACACACACACACCAGAGTTCTGGCAACAGAGCTCTTCTGTTTTGCCCCCGGGTGATGAGAAGCGCTGACTGACAGCTGGATTATGGTAAAGAAGGATGACCGTCCGAATGCCTGTTTAAAATAACAATCTAGCTGGACCCTCCCAGTCACTGGCAGTGTGTTGCCTCATGTCGTCCTTGACGACGACCCGCATTTGAAATTTGAATACATCATGACAGCGACAGGCGTGGCAAACAATAGGCTCCTCTTTGTCACGCACAACTTGACAGACATGGATCAGCCTGGTCCCTTGGGGGTCAGATCTGTTCCCGAGCAAGACTATTTCAAGGTGTCAGGCAAATTGGTGTATGAGATGTGCAAAAGATGAGATGGTGTGTGAGAGACATTAGACGTTACAGTACTGGTTCCTGTAGGTGTGTAAGGGGAAAGAATCAAGACTGTGTGAGTGTGTGTGTGTGTGTGTGTGTGTGTGTGTGTGTGTGTGCTGTTCGTCACCAGTTGGGTGATGAAACCGTGCTCAACTCTGATAGCTGGGAGAGTGTGTTGCTGTGTGCTGTGTCTGGAGTGATGTGCCTGAAGAGAAAAGTCTGCTGAGAGACCAACTCCACAGAGAAGACCTGAGCTCCACGCTCACCCCTTCCCTCCTACTCTCTTTCTCTCTCTCTCTCTCTCCCGCTCCCTCTCTCTCCCTCCCTCTCCCTCTCCCTCTCCCTCTCTCTCTCTCCCTCTCCCTCTCTCTCCCTCCCTCTCCCTCTCCCGCCCTTTCTCTCCCTCTCTCTGGCTCCTGTAGGGCTGCATGAGGGTGCTCCAGCCTAAAGACAACACAGCAGTGTATGAGTACTGGCCTGAACTGGAGCACTTTGATACCGGATCCTCAGCCACCATCCGAGCCCAGACAGACAGTACAATCGGCCTTTCAGAGGGAGAACAGGGCTGCTGACCGCTCTCGCTCACTCTCTCCGCTGATCAAAGAAACAATGGCAGGGTTGCTAGGAGCAGCAAATTAGCCTGCATCCAAGAACATGAAATAGCACTGTTTGCATGTGGGTGTATATTTGTGGTTGTGTGTGTGTGTGTGTGTGTGTGTGTGTGTGTGTGTGTGTGTGTGTGTGTGTACGCTTCAGACTGAGACCGCCTACAGGTAGGCTGAGAGGCTGTTAAGTGTCTTCCACCTTGCAACACAGAATCAAAACAGACACAAAATGGTGGCCAGCGTGCGGCGGTAAGAGCCAGGTGGTACTGTGATCTTTAAAGAATTGGAGCCAACATGGCTGGTCGTGAAAGAGTGCCATCAGGAAATCTGCCGAATCCCACATTCCAGCAGGCAACTCCTGCCATGCCGTCATGTGCTCAAAGTAAGACAGGTAAACACACAGGCACACTAACATACAAGTGCACTGTTTGGCTGTGTCAGATGGGATTGCACACTTTGGAGACAAATGAACACATTAGCTTTGTAGGTCCACACATACACACACACACACACAGTATGCATCTTACCATACTTAAATTCAAAGACACATCTGTTTGCATACAGCTTGCACACATGCGCGCACGCACAAACACACAGTCAGCAGGGACATGCAGTGAAGCAGTGCCTGTATGTCTCCTCACATGATTAAAGAGATTATGTAAATAAATGAGCACCAACACATCCATGCAGAGCCCCACAGGTCAGCCTGTGATCTGAGATGAGCTGCTGCCGCTGCTGCTCTTGTGGCAGCTCCCCTCACTCCCTGCCTACCTGCTGCCTGCCAGCACACACACACACACACACACACACACACACACACACTCACACACACACTCACACACTCTCTCACTGGAGCCGGCCGCTAGCCCTTCCTGAGCTGACCATGTCAGTCAAGTACTGACAACACCAGTCATTAAGCATCATGCTCTTCATTCTAGAATCTTCAGCTGCAGCTTCATGCGTGCCTCTGTGTGTGTGAGTGTGTGCGTCCGTGCGTGCGGGGGTGGGGGAGTGGGGGGGGTGTAGGGCTGCCCTTTATCCTTTAAGACCTTAAAGGGATTGAAAAAACAGAGAGGGAAAGAAAATGACCCCGTCTTAAAGGTCATGCTGTACACGAAGACCCTGAGTATTACCTCTGAGGATGAACCGTGTGTGTGTGTGTGTGTGTGTTTGTGTGTGTTAGGGGGGTGGGGGGGCTTACACAGGAAACAAAGACTCAACAAATGAGGATCAAAGCAAATAATTACAAGAGGGATACAGTTATCAGCTGTAATCTAATCTAAAGACGCAGGTTTGGATGGCGGGCCAGGGGTGGACACTTAAGGCTTGAGAGAGGGGGAAAAAGCAATTACCGCAAACAAGCTAGCTTTCCCACCGCCAGTGACCCTGGTCCCACACACTCACACACACACACACACTCACAAATACACAGCCCATGTTTAACCCATCACTCACGATAAGAGAGTTCCCTGCTATTGAGCCAGTGATTCTCTCCCTGTCTGGTAACCCACAACAGAAAGAAAAAAATAAACCCAGAGGATTTTTCACGTGTTGGATTGGGAAATCTGTAGACAGTAGTGTTATTGGGCAAGAGATACAGGCGAAGTGAAAGAATGTGTGTGAAACTGACCAACACGTGTGGGCCGACGTGCGAATATATGGCTGATGTGGCTGAAATAGGGATTAGTGCTGGACAAATTCATCAAGAGCCCCTCCTCTTCTCCGCTTCCCCGTCTCTCTGCTTTCTCTTCCGCACTCGTTTTCCCTCTCGTTTTCTTTCTCTCCGTCCCCCCGTGAGTGTGAGGGGAGGGGTAGTGAGTGTGTGGGGGAGGGGGCTGGCCTTGCAGGGCTATCCCAGGACTGCAGCGGGGCTGTTTGTCTGCGGGGCCTCCCGGGGCCCGTGAGGCCCACCTGTGCTGGCAGCGGCCCTGGCCAGTGTAAATAAACCCCCGGCAACATCAGCATGGCAGCTCCCTGCTCCCCACGCGCTCAAACACATTACAACACACACACACACACACATAGGCTTGCGTGCATACACACACAGGTATATGCACACACACACACACAGACACACACTCACACACACTCACACACTCACTCACACACTCACACACACACTCACACACACTCACAGGCTCTGCAGCACTCCCAAACGAATAATGGCTCAGAGCTGTGTTTTCTTTACCTCCTCTCGTCTTCCCGTCTCCCTTCATCCGGCTCTCTCCTCTCCCTCTGTTTTTGGAGGGATGGAGCGGTGGAGAGTGAGCGAGAGAGCATGCAAAAGGGGCAGGAGGAGGGAGATGGAGCGAGGAGAGAGAGAGAGAGAGAGAGAGAGAGAGAGAGAGAGAGAGAGAAAGAGAGAGAGAGAGAGAGAAAATGCAAATGGGAAGTGAAGTGAATGCAAATGGGGAGTCAGTGGGGGCCTGAGTGAGGTGGAGTTTATTTGCACAACAGCCCACATCGCCTCTGGAACTAAAGAACATCCTTTTCTAATACAGCTCGGAGAGGGGAGGGAGGAATAGAGAAAGCAAGTATGTACACACTGTACGTGTGTGTGTGTGTGTGTGTGTGTGTGTGTGTTCGGGAGGGAGAACACTCATGTTTGCATGTAACTGGCACGTAATAAAATACAATTGTGCTTCAGCAAAATGCACACTACGTGAACAAAACACACACAGAAATGCGCGCACACACACACACACACACACACACACACACACACACACTCTCTCTCTCCTGCAGGAGCTCTACCCACCCCTGAGGTGTGCTTCAGTTGCTGAGGTATGGCTGAATTATGCCACAAATCAGCCAAGCCCTCAACCACACATCCCCTACCATCACCCCACATGCTCAAGCGAGGCACACAAAGACTTCCAGTCCCATGCATACAGTATGCCTGGAGAAAGAGCAGGAAGGAGAGAGAATGAGGGAAGAAAACCATGTCCACACAGAGAGCAGCAGCTCCAGCATACGCAACACTCACTCGCCCTGGAAAAACACGCGGGGCGGAGAAGACGTGAGCAGGAAAGTTGGAACGAGGAGAACTAGGAGTGAGAAAGAGGGAGGGGATTGAGGATCGTAAAAAAGGAATGAAAGAGTACGCCACTGGAAGGGAGAGACAGAAACAATGACAGGGGAGGTGGGGTGGGAGAGGGGGAGAAAGGGAGAGAGAAAGGGAGAGAGAGGGTACATTAGAGAGGGTGAAGAGCAGGAGAGGGAGTTGGCCCATCTGCAGGTGGGCTCCAGATGTGAGGTCTCACGGGGAGAGCCACTCTGGCTCAGTTTTCGTCCTCCTCCCTTGTTCCTCTCCCTCCCTCCGCCCCGTCTCCCTCTGACAGAAGCCATCTGGCCTGGCAGGAGAGGGGGGACGCAGCAGCAACCCAGTCCCCACAGCAGGGTCTCCATGTACCCCCCAGAACCCCCACCCCTCACACACACAAACACGTCCACACATACATGTACAATCCTTTCACATACATCGGCCTCTTCTCTCGGTTACACACACACAAACACACTTGGACAGCTGCACAACTCCCCCTACA
Source organism: Alosa pseudoharengus (assembly GCF_046254945.1). Classification (NCBI taxonomy): domain Eukaryota; kingdom Metazoa; phylum Chordata; class Actinopteri; order Clupeiformes; family Clupeidae; genus Alosa; species Alosa pseudoharengus. Next base: position 33,191,361 of record NW_027468674.1, on the reverse strand, counting down.
CACACACACAAACACAGTGGTCTATTGCAACACACTGAGCCCAGCTGGAGTGGTTGATAGGGTTTCATCCATAATATTATACCACTTGAGTGCCTGTCAATCATCTAGCCAAAGCCCCGCCTACTGCCCTCTCATATATCTCATACTGTTGGCAGACAGGGTGTCACATTCTACCCCTGTGCTGTTCCAGGGTCAGATTCCATGCCTGTGCTAAGTTGGCTGAGTTATGGAGCGGTTTGGGGAGCTGGTCCATGGACAGCATTTACAGGCTGATATTAACTGAGTCTGAAATGTGAGGTGCAACTCAAGTCACATGATCTGCCGCGTGAACACCTGATCGCTCCCCTGAATGATCCATCTCAAAACCCACCCACTCAGAACAACTCAAACACAACCAAACAGGACAACAGCACCTGATCTCTCCTGTACAATCAACACAACAGTATTATGTAGAGGTCAACAAACACATCGATTTTGCCGATATATCGGCCACTTTAGTCCAATTTTGACACTCAGGAATTGGTTTCCTCATCATTTGCTTAAATGCACCCTCTTGAGTTTAGTCCAACGTATGGCAGTTTGATTTCAATAAAACTCAACTACATCATAAAGACTACATTTAAATTATTGTTAAACTTAATAATTTTTTAGCTACCATTAGTTTACGGAGGCTCTTGGGTAACCTCAAGAAATCAACAAAGACGCTTAGTGTGCTAACCTACACACCGAACTCTTACTATTGATTAAAAAAATACATTCACTTAAGACACTTTAGATGATACTGGTATGTTATCTCAGTTTCAAGTTGGGTGCTTCAACCTTTCTTGTAATGTAGGCACGTCAGCAAGACTGCATATCTCATAATGGACTTGATGTTCTTAATGTGATGTAATTTATACGGCAAACATACTGTATAGCTTACTTGGTTTAATTTAGCTGGCCATTAAATGTTAGCTTAATCTCTAGAGTAAATACAAACATTGTAGGTGCGGTGCCATGGTGTTTATTTTCCTATAGCATTAACTAATTTAGTTTAGTTAAGGGAAGTAAAGTTCACTTTGGCAACATTATAGTCGGAGCTATTTTGGCCCTGGCACAACATTGGTCTTTTGTTTTTGCTCATACAAATATGGATCCGTAGCCTACCAAGAACACAAAATACACACCAGTGAGTTCACTTTATAGGCTGTAGGCTATTTATTTTTGTGGTAGTCGTGTCGAGTCATTTCTTTCTCAGCTTCTTCTAACTATATTCCGTAAATATGTGACACACAGCTGTCTGAGAACATGCATCCGCAGCCTTAAATGGGGGATCAGTATTCAACTGTTATGTGATGTCTGGACACTAGAACCTACCTTATTTAAACAGTATGCATGTTTTGCCTAATCCCATGAACATTTTTAAAATGTTTAAGAATGATTAACTGGGTTACTCAATGGTGCTATTATATACTCTGTCTGTTCGCAAGTGTGTTAATTATCAGAAAAATAACCAACCAGCTAAATAAATTATTATTGGCTCAAAATATCAATATCAATAATGGCTATCCACAGCCATTATTGATATCAGCCTATACAAATCTAGTAGCTCAGTCAGGACCACTTTGTCCAGAGAGTTAATTACTATTTGCAATGTATAATGTTTCATATGGCAGTATGGCTCTGTTCTGGGAGCCCCTGTCCCTTCCACGTGCAAACATGGAAAGCCTAAGGCAGAGGGAGCAGCAAGACAAACCCCCCATGGGGTACAGAACAGACCAGACATCAATGTCCGCAACTAGACATTGATAAGTCAGATGTATGAGGAGGAGATGGGGTGGAGGTGGGTTGCAAAAAGGCTTGCAGAGAAAGCAGCAAGAGTAGGCAGGCCACAGCAGCTTAAAAAGGGCATCCTGAGTGATCTCCACCAATAAGAGCGAGTAAATCAGCTGGGTAGTCAGCTGAGCAGTTAGCCAAGTTGCTGGGCGTGATGCCATGGCCTGCCTAAACTAACGTTATGCACCATTATGGTAAATGAAATTGTGGGCTAAAATGGCTGAAAGGCCCAACCATTCTCCGCTCCACTTTCGATTCTGCCAGTGGCAGAGCTCCGGCCGCTACTAAAGACCCCAATTCCAGCACTCAATTCCACTCCACTTCTACACCTCATCAGACATTTGACCTCAGGCGTCATCTCACAGCCATTAAGGCCCAAACCTCCACTCCATCAGCAGGTTGGTTGAGAGAACAGGGAGAGGCCTGGGAGGTAGCATAGGCGCTGGCAGAGGGTTCCCCCTCCTAAAAGGTAGCACAACAATATCACTTACACACAAAGTCCATGCTGGAGAGGGAGAGGCCAGCCCCACAGTGCCTCAGTAACCCTTACAGTAAACTTACAACTCCCTTCAATTACAAGAAATACAGGATATACTGTGTGTTTAATGTCCAGAACATTGATGACACACAAACAATGCTTGGTTGGATGTGAATGCGGTCAAACACAGCCCGATCATAAGGGCAGTCTGAAACTCATGGTGGACCTGGGAGTTAGCATATGTCCTTCAACGGCACAGAAATCTGTTAATTATGAGGTGGCCTGAGGGCGAGTGCTCCACTTGGAGGTTCCTGCTCTTGCAGAAATGCTGCTCTTACTGAGCTGCTCCTCCATGTGAGCAGAGCTCATCTCTAAATTACACCTGCGCTGCATCAGTTCAAATGAGAAGGAGGGAGACAGGTGGGCAGACCGACAGACAGTCACACACAAGGAGACGCAACAGCTTTTTAGGATTCTCCATGTCATCTTCTCTCAGTCCTCCACAAAAATTACAAGGTTACTCATGGCTCTGCTGTGGTTATCCAATATCAGTGAGCTTTTTCTCATTCTCTGGCAATGAATAATTTACACTCACCTGCTGGCCATGACAGAAAAAAAGAGAGCAGGCAAGGGAGGGGGAGAGAGAGAGAGAGAGAAACAAAGAGGAAGGATGAAAGCACTCAGCCTGCAGCTGTGTCTATGCTTTACATTTTATCTGTTTATTCTGTTCATCTCTTTGTTCCTCTTCATTCTTGGGTCACAATCAGCAAATGTCCCAGTCCTTCACCACCACACTGATGTGGAGAGGAAAATACAAAACATTTAGACTGGAATCTCCCAGTCAAGGCAGAAGATGGAGCCTGAAAGGCTTTACCACGGTGACAGAGTGCTGCATGTTCAAGCCCTGCTCACCCCTCTCTGCACATGACTGCCCCATCCTAACTCCTATGATTCCTCACATCAACTCAGGACCACATCCATGATTAATCGGATCCCTGCTGCCTCACTGTTCAGGTGAAGGAGGGATAACTTTACTACACCTTTATTTAGAACACCCTCTAGGACTAGCTCATTTCAGAGGTTCCACGCTTCACGCTTCCATACACCCTGCTTCCTCTGAAACACGTCCAGCTGTGGCTACCTAAAGGGCCCACAAATGGGCATACTGTGTTCAGCGCACGGGCTCTGTGTTCAGTGCGAAACCACACACAAAAAAAAAAAAGCAAGCTGTGAGGGATGATCTGGCCCTGCACGTTAGCACGGTGTGCCTCACACTGGCTCACTCCCCCCAGCTTCCTACTCAGAGGTGCGATGCACAGATGGCTGCTGGGATCCTCCTGTTCTAATCCTTCTTCCTGGACAGGTAAGGAGCTGGAATACACAAGCTCCCCTCCCCTCCCCACCCCACCCCATCACCCCACTGCTCTGATCCAAATCCTGAGAGCGCTCACACCTCACGCCTCTCCAGAGTCACTCAGATGAGAAGAGCCAGCACATGGCTCTCCATTGGTTCCTTCCTGGATGTTCCTTGTTTCTTTAAAATGGACAGAGGTGGAGACAGAAGGAGAGGGGAGGACACGCGTTCCCGCAGGCGTAGCCACAGGATGAGCACTTCCTGTCTCTGGCAAGGGCATCTGGGGAGTCTTTGAAAGTATTTCACGCACGCAAAACACCTAACAATAAACCTACTGTGTGAAACATACTGTACGAGTGCTGCATATCAGAGCCATGCTTGAACCGAACACAAATAAGGAACCTTGAAATAAAAGGTAGAAACAAACATGCTCACAGCAGCATAGAGAAAAAACATGACAAACATCAAACACATTTGCACAACAAATGTTTACTCTTGCCAAGTTAATAAGCTTGGGGGGGGGGGGGGGGGGGTCTTTATGCATACTAAAACTATTACAAACACCTCAGGCAAGCACACACACACACACACACACACACACACACACACACACACACACACACACACACGCAACATTAATCCTCAAGGACATTTCAAAGTCAGAGGAAGAGAGTGCGGCTTGTTTAAACGTGAGGAGACCAAGCGGCAGATGGAGAAAAAGGCCCTGCTCTAATCCCAGCACTTTCAACTCCATTTCACTTTACTGGCTGCAAGTCGCGCTCACGCCCGTGTGTTCCAGAACATATCTCTCATCAGGCCCGTGTGACGAACAAATGCACCCCTGCCTCAACACAACATTTAAAAAGCAAGGACATCTGTGAGCACATTAGGCCCTCTTCCCAGTAGATGTTCTCTCCCCCTCCCTTTCTACACACACACAGGCCTGCAAATTAAAATCCCATTGAGCGCCACATGGGAGCCGTGTACTTGAGGGTTATGTAACTGAGACCGAGTGAACACTCCCCGTCCAGGAAAGGGGATCTGCATCCCCCTCCCTCGGTTCTGTTTCTCCCCTTCTCACACCAACACCCACCCCTTCCCTCCTACCCTCGCCTCGCCACGCCACGCCACGCCTACGGGAGGGATAGTGATTAGCCGATTAGCTCCTCCTGGGTCTTTGCTTCCCATCAGGCCTTGCAGGGCCACAGGTGTTGCCGGGGGCGGGTGAGGGTGGGGGTAGCGGGGGCGCCTCCTAACTCTACTTTACCTCTACTTTCTCCCTTTCCCCCTCCTCCTCCGCTCCGTCTTAAGCCGCAGATAAAGGCCAGACAGTGTGAAGACATCCAACTGAGGCTGGATTAGCCGGGCACGTGTGTGTTGGGCGTGGATGCCAGTCTACCTAAATCACCCGGCCACCCCCTCACAGACACACAAACACACAACCATACACACGCTCACATAGACACACAGGGAACACACCGACACAAACACCTAATCAATGCAGCAGCTACACAGCCTCACGTGATACCGACCTGCAGCACTCTCCAACCGGCCGATTGACATCTCCATGGCCAATGCGATTGTGCCTTCTCCCTCTCCCTCTGCCTCCTTATACTGGACAGGCAGGAGATCTGCTGCCTAGCTGAACGACTTGACCATTTAATGGTATTAATGATACTATGCTTACGCTGTTAGCCAACCAACTCACCAATCTCTCCGGAGCAAGGCCCTCCCACCTGGCCACTCCTGTCCCTAGCTACTCTGCCTCTGGCAGTAACGCTGCATCTCTCTTTTAAGGACGCATTTTGTTACGTCTCTCGGATACTAATCTACTTCCATCTCATTCAATCTGTCACATAACAAATGTATTACTTTCAAAGCATGTGTTTGCGTGTGTGTGATGTGAATTATGCAAAGTGTATTCTGTTGAATGCAAATGTTTAAACAGAACACACAACAGATTTAATCAGTCAGGCAGGATAGCTGACGCACTGAAGGCTTTTATTTTCCACAAGCTCTCTTGAGAGCTCGCCTATGGAAACAGACATGTTTTCGCAAAGTGCCTCCGAAAATACCTTGTTATTTACCCCCCACCCCAGTCTCACATGCACACACACGGAGAGAGCTCCTTTTCACAAAGCTGTGTACACAATGCAAATTTCCTGTAATTTCCACAGGTCTCCACTTCAACTAAAGACCCTGTTCACACTCCCTCCTTCTTTAAATGCAAAGATAATCTCACTGTGATTACAACAAAAACTCATGTTGCCAGGCAACGCACAATTAAGGAGCACGCTTTCAGATGGGGCTGTGCGAGCTGTCCATTATCAGATGAAATTACTGAAGCAACAAATGTCAGCCTTATGCAAATGGGTTGTGTTCAGCCACAAGAATGTTTAACTCCGAGAGAGAGAGAGAGAGAGAGAGAGAGAGAGAGAGAGAGAGAGAGAGAGAGAGAGAGAGAGAGAGAGAGAGAGAGAGAGAGAGAGAAACACCTTGCAGGGGGCCTGATGGAATGCACAAGCTAGCAACGTGACGTGAGGCCCCCCCCACCTCCTCCCCCTTCCCTCCATCTTCCTGCAGTTTAAAGAAGACATGATAAGGAAAAGAAATACTGCAGGTAAGAAGGTTGCAGAAATCACTATTCTTGGCCATAAATGCAGGCATATAGAGGAAAGTACCCTCGGAAATGTACAAAAACAAAACAAACACAAAACCAGCAATCTTCTGACTGCAAAGAGCAAAAGAAAGAAAGAAAGAAAGAAAGAGAGACTCTTACAACGGAATAATTGTCTTATGTCTTGCACTTTAATATGCAGAAACTGGTGAACTATGCGGAGCAATACTGCTGAGCTTATATCAATCCAATAATACTAAAAACCCCATTAATGACCTCTCCACCACCCTCTTGCTGCAGAGCTATACTGTTCCCTAATGATAAAAGAAAAAAGTTAATGAATTATTATAATTGTTATAAGAAATTGTTCAAGTGCCTGACTGAATCACACACATGATTAAATCCCATGTATAATGTCAGAGTTAATTAAAAAAAAATATGCTTCAGCCACTCAACACTAAGCCGTCTTCCAATTTAGAAAGGAATATTAAATAATGATAAATATATAAATCAATACAAATGAAATGTAAGCAAGCAAGCATGCAAGCAAGCACAAGCAAGCACGCCTCGTGCAGCTGGTCCTGTGCTGTGGTCATCTGGAGATCTCTACACAACACTCTATAAAGTCAAACCTCCCTTGAAATGGCCATCAAGCTGCTGCTGCTTTTTTAAAATGCCCTCTGCAATTTTAAGAGATGGGAGAAATGGCATTGGGGTTGAGTGTGAGTGCTGCTAAGCCAAACACATTCAAATGAGTCCAAAGAGATCTGTTGGGTGACTGCACGACTGGCTGAAATCAGATGCAGGTGTGTTTCCTTCTCTGCCCATTCCATTGTGCCTTCTGTGTGTGGGAATATTTCCTGCCTTCTGATGAGTGGGGGGAAAGGTCCCCAAACTGGGAGTTTACCGTATTTATGTGGCTATGAAAACTGCCAAGCATAGGAATCCCGTGCACAGGATGCTTCTCACACCAAAGCAGGTACACAACCCCAGCTCCATAAAAACTCCAACGCTATCCACTTACTCTAATTGGATTTGCTTGGGTTTAAGGTCCTGATTAGTAGTAGCCTGTAAAATGGACAACTGCGTCAGTTCGTCCATCAAACTCATAAATCCGGTAACACACGCGGGCTTAACCCTTTCTAACCTTCAAGATGTTTACTGCCATGACTATGACTGTGCCCCTGTAATAGGTGTAATGTGAGCATAAGGATGGAAAACCATAAGCCTTCAGTGAACTCAACTCGCATTCTTGCATCCATTCAAATCAGATCAAAAATGATGTTCTACATCTGAGATAAAAGACTATAAGAAAGATAGACATATCTGAAAGTCGCTTTTACTCGATCAAAATAAATACTTGGAATAAAAATCTGTGTTGACAGACAAGGAAATCTACCAAAATAAGTAAGAGTTACTGGAAGTTTTAATCACATCAGCTTCGCCAGTAGAAGCAATATTTATTCAAAGCAGCTTATCAGATACATTTATTTAAGGTAGCATGATGCAACAACAAATCCACAGCCTTAAAGTGACATTTGTTATCCTTTACACTAATCAAATCATCAGATAGCAATAATTGTGTTCTTCCAGACACCACTGAATCAAAACTAAACAAGATTTCACAACAAATGTAATTTTGTGGCAGACACTTGGTCCCTGAGGTGAGGCCAGCTGGGATCACACAAAACACAGCCCTCTGCAGGCACATGGCACATTACTGCACTTTGAGTATAAATAGCATCCCTGGCTAAAAACAGAGCACTTAGCCAAAGCTGCTTTGCTCGTCCAATATCAGCCTTTATTGTATACTGAAATTTGGACATTGCTGTTGGGTGGTAAAATATAAACTCAGCTATGTGGAATACATAAACAAAAGAAGGTATTGGTCCAAACCCTGTGTTACACAAGGGGCTTTACACAGTGCAGGAACAATCTCTTGAACTCTGGATGAAATGCAAGCCAGAGTTGGAACAGAGATTGAGAGCGGAGTGGAGAAAACTCTCTAAATGGAAATACAATTCAAGAAAGATTAGAGGAGAGTACTCATACTTTGTCTAAAAAACAGGTTCATGGTAGCAGTATGAAGCAATGGCGCATTTTAAGGATTCATACGATGTTGTGAAATATTGCCAGTAAGACACAAGGTGAGGCCTGCGCTAACATCAGGTGTGATAACGGGACAAGGAGGGAGAGAGGGAGAAGCTCAAACAGAGGACACAGAGGTGAAGAGCTAAGGGGTGTTACTTGTGTCGGGCGATGCCATGGTAGACACAATGACGGGTGGTCCTGTCCGGCGGGTCAACTTCTGATTAGCAGCAGCGTTGAACGTGTTGGTGGTCTGCAGTGTAGTAGAAGCAGGGACAACTGCACCCTCCGCCGGAGCCGTACCCTTCCGCATCAGCTGGGGGCTGAGATGGGGGCTGTGAGCTGGCGACAGAGGTGGTAGGTTGGGAGCCCTTTTCATGAGCTCCATGGGGCTGTAGGTGCCGGAGAAAGTTTTGGGGGCTGTTCCCGGGGTCCCAGGAGCCATTTGGTTCTGCTGCTGATGATGCAGGGCTGACATAGCCAGCCCAGTGTGGGTGTTGTAGTGGGTTAGGGGCCGGGGCTGGGTCAGAGCGGCGGCATAGCCTCCAGGGCTGATGGGCATCCCAGCCATAGGTCTCATTGCCCCTGGGTAGGAGGTAGTGGTCTCCAAAAGATGCTGAGAGGGGGCGCTACTGGGTCTCCGGCCGAGAAATTCACCCATCCTTGGGGAAATAGCCTGTAAGGCTGAGGGAGGTGGCTGAGACAGATGGGGGTCCATGGTAATGCCCTGCGGCTGCATGTAGAGGTCGTTGCGGTTGTGGCTGAAGCTGTTGGAGCGCGCTCGCATCTGCTGAGCCGCATTTCCTTGCGCTCCCGTCTTACAGTTGAGGACCACACGGGAGAGCACGCGTGCTTGACCCAGGTTAGGTGCCACTGAGCGCACATCGTGGTCTTCCATCATAGCAAGCATGGAGGTGGAGTCAAAGCCCTGCTGGAGCAGGAGAGTGATGGTGCTCTCGGAAAGTCCTTCAGCCCGCAGCAAAGCAAGGAAGCTTTGGTCCACCATGCGCTTTGAGTCCACAGACATGGCAGCAGATGGGTGTGAGGGCATGCCAGCTTGGGGTGCCTGAGAAGCAGCAACCATAGCAGCATTCGAGGGATCGTACGCAGGGTCATAGGGCAGTCTCGGTGTGGCCACGATGCCATACCCGCCCGGCGAGCTCTCATGTCTAAGCATCATCCCTCTGGGGAGAGTTCCGTTGATTCCCTGAGAACCAACTAGAGCCGGATCAGGGGGGAAGCAGCCAGCCACCTGGTAAGAGTCCACTGGGAGGCCGTTGAGGTCAGAGTAGAGGGAGCAGCGGCCGGCCAGTGAGGGATCAGTGCAGGCGTAGCGCGGAAGCACAGGGGCCGGCTCGAGCCCAAAAAACGCCGGAGAGGGATCCCTACTGCGGACACGCTGGCTGTCTGGTATTAGCATCTTGGTGGCCAGAGAATCCCTATACAGACGGCTCAGCTCATGAGCGGGCGGGGGAGGGGGAGGAGGAGGCGGAGGCGGTGGAGGAGGAGGTGGGGGAGGAGGCGGAGCAGGGGCGGGAGTTGGAGCCGGAACAGGAGGAGCCACAACAGAGTTAGCAACAGCACCAACCCTGGCTTGCCCTTGATCCCATGCTGCTCTCATTCCCCCATCGGACAGCCCATAATGGGAACCGGAGCGGCTGAGCAGGTGGTGGTGGTGCTGCTGCTGCTGCTGCTGTTGGCTGCATCGATACAGACCCTGCAGGTCCTCAGGAGGCTGAGCAGACATAGCCGTGTCAAATAGGTAGTAATCAGGAGGGGGCATGGTGCCACGCGCTGCCATAACTTGCCTCTCTGGGTTTCCCTGGCTAAGGTAGGCACTCTCGTAGGGAAGCAAAGATCCCCGTTTTTCCTCCAATAGCTTCTGGAAGCGTGCGGTGCGAGAGGGGTGAAGAGCCTCAAACCAAAAGCCGTCATCAGAGCAGTCCGCAAATGTCACAGAATTCCCTCGACCCACAGTGGCGGAAGTGGGACCTGTGGAAGGCTGCTGTGGACATATCCCCCTGGCCCTCATTCCATCGCCCTCGACCTGACTGCTTGGGCGGTCACGAGCAGAATGTTCTTCCAGCAGAAGCTCCGACGACAGAAAGCCGAGTGGAGTGCTCAGAAGCAAAAAACACAGCTGGGTGTTCTATTTCATGTCTCAGGTTACAGGCCTCAGAGAGGAGGGGGGGGGGGGGGGGCACAGGCAGGAGATGGAGGAGAGGAAAGGGTGAGGCAGAAGGGATCGGTTCACCTGGCTGCCAGCACGAGCTCAGCGTGCTTTTCTCTAGTTTGTTTCTCTCTCCTTTAAGGCTGAGCTATCATGTGGCCACACACAAGCAGGCCATGCTTAAATAATTCAGATCTGGAAACATTAACATGCAACGGGAAGGTAAATTGGACACCATATACATATGGGACACAGACACACACACACACTGACATACATGTACACACCACACACACACACTCACGCACACACACACAAACGCACCTTGTAAGGCCAGCCTTTACTCCAATTTGCTAGGCGAAAGGGACTCTGCTTGTGCATGGCATCGTGTGTGCATGGGATTTGGGAAGAAATACTGGGGTGGAAAAAAAAATGAGAAAGACAAAAAAACCACGAGGGTACAATGGAGGAAGAGGAGGAGGGGTCACACTAATCCTGCTGGGTTTATCCCTTCGTTTGGCTGGGCCGGTTCACTCACTCCAACCATTGCCATCAGGGATTAGTCCAAATAAAACCCACTTAATTCCACTACCAACCCAACCACACACACACACACACACACACACACACACACACACACACACACACACACTATACACACGGGACAACACTTGAGCTAGATTAAGTGTCCAACCGAAGTCTCCACTTCTCTTATACATGTCACACAGTAATTATATTCTCCTTAATACGAATATATTGGGGAACAGAACTGTTTTCTTGTGTTTGGATGAGTTCCATTCCCTTCCACAATATGAAAGTATAGACCGGTCATGCCATTGGGTTCTGCAGGTGTCATGCTGTAAGGGTGTAACCAATCAGACTGCAGCTCATACTAATCCAGGTGTGGGACAAAGCCAGAGACACGCCTGACCAGCATCTAGTCAACAAGGGAGTTGGAGGTGACTGGCTGGCCTTGGGTTGTTGGAGAATATATCTTTAGATATAGAAATAGAGATATTTATTTCACTAAACTTTTCCATTGACAAGCTCGTGCTGTGAAGAATAATAAGGAAAGTTTCAAGAATCGTTTCCTTTTTTAGAGCGGGAGATGAATAAATGGGCATTGAATAAACAAAGTTGGGCTACTCAAGCAAGCAGTAAAGTCAATAACCAGATATACACCAATTCTGTGTGTAAATATTTGTATTAATGTATTATTTTTGGCAAGTCAATTTTTAACTGCTACAACAAAATTCCCTGATATTCCAGAAATGTCATGACCCGTGGGAACCCTGTATACGTGTGTACATACATACAGTACAGGTATATAGATTACACACACACACACACACACATAATATATTATATAATATATTTGTCATATATTATTGCATGAATAATCATAAATATACTAATTGATATGATGTCATAGAGGGGGGTTTTATACAACTAAAATGAGCTAAACATATTTTTGGCAAGCTTCAGGCAATATTAAAAACAGACATTGATCTTACAAATAATTCACTACTTATGGATATTTAATCACCACCCCTGTATCATAGAAGGAGATAACAAATTTTAACAGTGTCTGCAAGTTCTATCAACTAATTATGATTTCTAAACAAAGGTTTGGGAGGAGCCCAGAGGGGAGATTGACAGCCACCACTCACCCTACTTCCACTTTCTAGGAGATTTAAACCTTCCTTACCTGTCAACTAAGTCACACGCTCTGTGCGGGCGAGCTAGTGAAGTGAGAGCACACCAATCGATGTGGGTGGAGTCACATCACTGTAGAGCAGTTAATCTCCTCCATGACTAAGAGAATGTACAGACATAAAGTGTAACAATTTCAAAACGAAGCCAGTAACACATCTCCTCACTCTGACTCAATACTATAAAGGGAGACAAAAAAGATGATATGGCATCGAGCTACTGAGGGGGAAAACCTGCGAGAGCAGATTTATGTGCAAGCATTCTCTCCTGAGAATACTGTGAGGTGTTCTCTCTGCTGGAGTCATGCAGCGTGTTTGTCAGCTGTAAAATGCACGATTAATCACAAACGTTGCATTTCCTCATGAAAACCAGAAGGAGTACCTCTTTCACACACACAAAAAAAGCAAAACTCTTAAGGGATGAGTGGCAGCCAGAGGCCTAACATGCTCCTGCCTTTACTGCAGATGATAGGGCTGCATAAAAAAAAAAAAAAAAAAAATAGAAAACGACTTTCACACTGGACTGGCTGTCATCACTAGAAATGGGCTTTCTGCTCGCGATCAACAGTATTAGTATTAGGATAGGAGGCAGACATTCCAACAAAAGACAGTAGGGTGAATTCAATTTTCAATTTTAATGAAAGGAAAATTCATAGCCCATTTCAATATTGGAGATGCCATGTCTCCCTGCCCCAATCTCCTACACCTCTGCTTGAAATAGTGACTGGGTAATTAAGAGATTTTTGCAGCACTCATTTGCATCCTGCCATCTTGTCAGGAAATAAAAACTGAAATATGAAACATTATGAATAACGTGGATCAAAATGAGTAACTACTTCCAAGGCAATGATGCCCTTTTCAGTGAAAAAAACATTATCAATCATACTCATGCTCGGTTGGTTTTTGGCTGTAATGACAGACACGACAGACACGACACAAGTGATACTCAATTCAAGTGGGACATCTTTCTAGGGCATGCCTGTTCTTCATAGGCCTTGGCAAGCCATTCCTGAAGTTAGCTGGGGGAGTGATTTAGACCGCGCCCACTGTGGAACTGCCGGCCCATTAAACTTTCATGTGACTTAATAAATTAACACTACAACTGGCACTTGAAAATTCTAGTCAATTACAGTGATTGTACAGTATATTAAACTTTTAACAAGCCTTGGGGCTTTTAGTTCCATATGCTAACAAGAGTCTGTGAAGAAGATGCACAGCTAAACATTAGCCATGTGTTTGAGGCCTTCCTTGAGGTCATATCTGCTATAAAATGGCCAGTGTCATCTTTAGGGTCAGGGCATCATGGGCGACCATACAGGCCGGACATGCTTTGGCAAATCTCTGCCCACAAGAGGAAAAGATAAGTCCAAAACTCATGGAGCAGCAGCAAGCCAAACACCTCACTACAGAGCTCATTTTCCGAATCCACTCTTGCATGCGATTTAAATTATCCAGCGGCAGTAGATTTTTTTTTTTTTTTACCAACCCTCTTCCTCCCTCCTCCCATTTTGGAGGTTATTATCAGCCCAGTGGCCAAAAGTCAAACGCAGATGGGAAGGCAGGAGGAAAAGGAGGACATTTTGCAGAGAAACAGAAAGGAGCAGCTAGAGAGGAGAGAAAGAGAGAGCAGAGAAAAGCAAACCCAGCTTACAAACTGCCCTGCAATTCATCTACTAGGTTACATCTGAAGACTGCTTACATATTGTTTATACAAAAAAGATGCAAGGTCATCCAGTCACAAAAATAACAGCAAAACCAAGCACACCCACTGCCACTTATTTCAAAACACAAAGGCAGGAAGGTGTTTTTTTTTTTATATATATATACACGCATGAAGTGATTAAGCTTTAGACCTTTGCTGTGGATTCTGTTTCAGTTGGGGTGAAAATAACAAAAAGACCTCAAGGCTTCATAGGATGTGGGGAGATATCTTGGAAGGGGTTTTTGGGATTTTTACATAAAAAACAGTGGAGGTAAGGAGCTTGAGCTTTTGGCTTCCCTCAGCCCTGTACCAAATCACTTGCCACTGTTTGCTTATATGCACACAAAGAGGCCTTGATCAAAAAGAGTGCCTCCTAGTACTCACGTCTTACTGCAGGCAGGACAGATTATGTAAAGCACACATCAGTCCATCTAATGGTTTAATCAGCAATGTCATCCTGCCACAGGGCTTCCATAGACATAGCCGTATTTCGGATTCCACCGCCAGTCGTTCCAACATCTCAATTTGCGGTCGACTTTTGTGAGGCTCACAATATCGCTTCACAAATAAACTTTTCTTTTCACATACAGCCTAAATTATTTGGAGACAGAGAGGCTGGGACAAGCCTAAAACAACAACCACACAGGCCATATGAATTCCCGGCCGAGTCTTGAGGAGAGATGCTCATGCTGGAATGATGTTGGCGAGGAGGAAAAGAAGGAAACCAACGAATCGGCTGTGGAGATGATGCAGATTCCAGATGATGCATGTCCTCCTCCCCACACACATTGTGAATTCCCTTGTCACCCAAGCCCTACCCGAGGTATTGACGTGCGCAGATGTAAGATGCGGGACGATACCGCGCTTAAGACAAATAGATCTGCTGAGACTTATCTCTCCTCCGAGGAATAACAGTCCCAGCAAAGTCTGGCCTCTGAGTCTGATGCTTATCACAGCAGCCTGGGTGTAGAAATCACACGCTGGCCAACTGAAGGACAGCACCGCTTTGGCTTTGACCCGTCGACAGATCACAAGCTGCGCTTTATTTATTTTCTCCTTCCCTTATCTCCGCCCCTTGCGGTGACTGTGCGTGAGCCAATGGGCTGCCAGGCCGCCACAGCCATCTGGAGGCCCCCAATTTTAGGCGTCCGCTCTCTCTGCCTGAGCGCGTCTGCAGGTGCTACTGCCCAGTGCTCATCCGGAGCCCCTTCTCTCCCCCGCTCTTTATCTTTCCTCTTCAGCCTTCAGAGGAACACCTGTTATGGCACACCGCGCTCTCAACTGCCTCTGATCTGCGTGCCCATCCAACCATCCCGGCTCCAGACGAACACTAATGCACTCCCAACCGCCTGTACAAACTCCGGCTACAGCTGGCAGAACACAAGGAGCCATGTACCTCTGGTAGCACCTTCATTACAAATGCAAAAAGTTCTATTTCCATTTTGCCTGAACGATTACCTTCACAGGGTCGTTTTAAGACAAAGTGAAAAAGATTTATGTAAACACTAATTCAGAACTACAGAAGACGATCTTAAATGGGAAGGTTAAGGTGTGGAAGCTGTTTTTTTTCCAAGCTCTCAGCCTGTGGTCAAGTGTGTATGTGTTTTTCTTTTATTGGTACACTGGTGCACAGAGGCTGACTGCTTGACATATGTTCCTCATTTCACGCATACTAGATTGTGAAGCGCTTATATCACTGACCAAACAAATGCACTGGCAGACATGCTAGTATGCACATGTGTGTGTATATGGGTTTCAAACACCTAAACCTTGAGAACATGTTGCACCAGAGAGCAATAAGTCGCTCTCGAATCACTGCGAACACTGCTGCTCACACACCAGGTAAAACAATGCACATGCGTAAATGTGTCCAGGACTATGTAGTGAGTACCTTAAAAAAGGAGACAAGTCTGACAAACAGTAAGGCAACAGAACAGCATAACAGGGTGGCAATGCAAAGGAATGTTGCTGCTACAAACTAGAGATGCACCAATTGCAATTTTCTGGGCCGATTCCGATTTCCGTTTGACCTGCCGATACCGATTTTAGCCGATTCCGATTTCATTTCTACTAACAACTTCTCAGCACACAAAGATTCATTTTCTATCTTCTCTTTAATATAACATTTTAACATAGAAATGTAATCAACTTTTCAATAATGGAATGGCTGTTAAAAAAAAGAACAGATGAACAGAATCAAACTATAATGCTTCCCAGAGTGGGACATTCAAACACTAGTAAATGCACTGTGTTATGGAACAACCATTTTTTTCTTCACATCCAATATCCAACTAAAAATAGGAAAACAATTTTCATGACACATTTGAATATGCTGCCATGGAACATATTTTCATATGCATTTATGGGAGGGCGAGGGAAAAGTGGGACCATCACGCAAACACTGATGGAGAAGTGCTATAGCGATTGATTAGGTACTCCGCCATATGTATAAAAACAGCTTGCATCTATTTTGTGTCCTACTCTGTATGTCGCCGCTTGTTGACATCTTATCATGTATGATCGCTAAACTTTGATTCTTTTTATATATTATTATAGATAGTCTTTTTAATGTTGCAAGCCGTTAACTCCATTCAACTGTGCTTGTGGTTCAGCTGTGGGCACGCAATTTGCCTTGTAGAGGGGACAGGGATGAGCGCTGTTTACATAAATATGTGACATCTTAGTAAATTCCATGCAATATGGTAGAGCACAGCTTTCTGCACATAGAAAAACTGAGTGGTAGCGCTTTCGTTGTACATCCAGCCCTGAGTGTTGGCCTTTGCTAGCTTATTCAAACTTTGCAAACTCAGATGGGTGATGTTGCTTCAAGTGCGGCACGTGAGTGCAATTGACCTGCATAAAATCGGCATGTCTCAGACTGACCGACCCGTCGGCAGGCAATCAGCCAACAGGGCTTAAATTTCACTGCGGGATTGCGGGTATTGCGCATAATTTGTTCAAGTCCCGCAACTCTAGCTATCATAATGCGAGAAATTCCCGCATACACTTTTACAGCCTGTCTGATGACGTTAATATAATCATGAAGTGGCGTGAATGCGGTGCTATTGACCGGACGGATCAACTACCGAGTTGAATTGAACATAGCCTCATGCAGACGCAGACACACACACGGAGAGAGAGAGAGAGAGAGAGAACCATTTTGCGCTTACGCAAATAGGCTGCGCAACCATGGCAAACTTTTACATCTGGAAAGAGCTCCTTGGTAACTATCCTGCTAGCTCAGGTCACGTCAACACTTGATGCCAGAAAGATTGTCTTCGACTTGTTAGTTTTTTGAACATTTATTCTATCTAATGACATAGAAAACATAATGATTTGCATCCACATATCCTTATGCACTATGCACAACTTTTATTCACTAGCGACTAGCCTAAAACCGTCAGGCTGAAGGGAGGCTAATTACTGTCACATATTTTCTTAAAGTGACAGGCACTCAATTACACCTACTCATCACCAATGTACACTCAATTAGACCTACACACCACATTAAAGATATGCCTAAGTGTTATAGGTTAAACGTCAAAATGAAGCATTCATATTACTAAATATGTTTAGCTACTAGTAATTACTAGTAAAATGCTATACATTAAAAAATACATTAACTAAATACACTCTATATGAATTTAAAAATATATGAAATAGAAACATATCACATAAGCCATCACATGTGTGTGTGTGTGTGTGTGTGTGTGTGTGGAGAGTCAAGCAGAATCTAGGATGAAAAAGTATCGAAGTATCAATTCTTGACTTCGTATCAGAATCGACCCCCCCCCCCCCGCCCCAAAATTGTGTAAATCCCCCCCATTTTGAAAAATTAATTTTAAGCCCTGAGCTGGTCACCAGTCGATCAATCGGTGCATCTCTACTACAAACATAAATCTCTAAATTTAAAGAACATGCATGCAACTAGGTGGTGGGTCACACTACTCTGAGGCCAGTGTGTTGTGTGGGTACTCCTGCATCTATACTTCACACACACACAGAGACAATGAAAGGCCCCTTTGACAAACTGAGTTTGGCTAGCCGCCTGGCATGGCGAGCGGAGGGCAGGTTGTGCCACTCGCCCTGCTGCTCAAAAGGGTGTATAGTACTGCCACACACACACACACACACACACACGCACACACACACACACACACACACGTTTGCACAGTGCCAACACTGATGTGAGCCTACAAAGCACCAGCAGGAAGGCCAAATGTAGGGCAGGGAGAGATTGTGTGTGCGGGTTTGTGTGTGTGTGGGTCAGGCAAGCATGAAAAAGCAGTGACATTAATGCAGTGAAGCATGCATTTTATACTGTATGTCAAGAAGTGTGTAAAAAGAGCATGCACAAGTAGGACGGTGCACA